>NC_080168.1:53500194-53800194 GCF_950295315.1 Erinaceus europaeus
TGCTCTGTGGAAACTTTTTTTTCCCCTAGTAGTATTCATTATCTTCATTTGTCTCTGTTTCCTTTACTCTCTTGAACCTTTGTATAGTTTTTAATTTTTTGATGGGATGAGTGTTTTTGTTTTGTAGACCAGCTCCTGGTGGGAGGTTTGTGGGGAGAGAGGTGTGATGTCTATGTTTAAGACTAGCGGGGGTGGGGGGTGCTAGCAAATTAAGTTGAATGAGCATTCTTTGCTATGCTCGAAACCTAGACCCGAACCCACCCCTGCCATGCTGGGGAAAGATTTGGTGCTATGGCTTTCTCTCTCACTCTGTGTGTGTGTGTGTGTGTGTGTGTGTGTGTGTGTGTGTGTGAGAGAGAGAGAGAGAGAGAGAGAGAGAGAGACAGAGAGAGAGAGAGAGAGAGAGACTAAAAAAGGTGAAGCTCCAATGACTGAAAGAAGAGACTAGCAGAAATTGTTGCTGTTCGTAGTCACTTCAAGGATTTATAGCGTGAAACTGCTTTATGTGAATTCTTTTGGCTTTAGCCCTTCCTAACCTCCAGAGATAAGTGGCTTGATTGCTACTCACAATGGCCACCCTTGGGCCCTGTCTAACCACAGGATGCTTCTAGAAAAGATGGGATTGCTGTGTAGTTTTTCTTTTACACTCTGCCTCCCCTGATGCTCTTTGCTGCCAAATCAGGTCCTGAGACATTGCTGCTGCTGCTCCAAGTTTGTACGTATGCCTATTGCTCCCTCAAAGTTCTAAGTCTGTCTTCCCAGGCTGTACTTACTACCTGTGTTGACAGATGACTTTGAGGTCCAGGAATTAGAATTAGTCTAAATGTGACATCTGAATAGAAAGAGTTATTCTTTGTCTTGGGGATGACTACACATACTGATTCACTTTGAAGTCAGTCATAAGAGCAATAATAAGTCCACAACTGAAAATGCTAAGGAGGAGGGGGAGCTTCAGCACTGGAGGTTCCTCCTTAGAGAAAAGTTATATTGCTGTTGGGATATGGAGGTGAATAACAAACACACTGAATTTGGAAAGTACCTAGCTTTTAGAAGCTGTTTAAAACATCCCAGTTCTTCTCCCCCCACCTCCCACCTCCACACACATACACAAAAAATATTATCCATTTGCGTAAAAATATATTATTTTGATAGTTCAAATCTCATCTTTCTAGGGTTATAAGCTTGTTTATTTGACTCCAGTTCCTCCTGCCAGGCATTCTTGAAAACCTTCCTGAGCAGGGTCAGAAAAGAGTCACATACAGGGCAGGGGTAGATAGCATAGTGGTTATGCAAAGAGACTTTCCTGCCTGAGGCTCCAAAGTCCCAGGTTCAATCTCCTGCACCACCATAAACAAGAGCCAATCAGTGCTCTGGTTTAAAAGGGGGGGGGGCTGGGCAGTAGTGCAGAGGGGTAAGTGTACATGACGCAAAGCACAAGGAGTATTTTAAGGAGCCCAAGGTTCCCTATCTGCAGGAGGGTCATTTCACAGGTGGTAAAGCAGGTCTGCAGGTGTATCTTTCTCTTCCCCTCTTTGTCTTCCCCTCCTTTTTCCATTTCTCTCTGTCCTATCCAACAATGATGACATCATCATCAACAATAATAATAATCACAACAAGGGCAACAAAGGCAAAAAAAGCGGCCTCCAGGAGCAGTGGATTTGTAAAGAAGAAGAAGAAGAAGAAGAAGAAGAAGAAGGAGAAGGAGAAGGAGAAGGAGAAGGAGAAGAAGAAAGAGAAAGATTCAAATACAGTAGCCATTTATCACTCTTCTGACTTTTCTTTTTTTTATGTTTTTTAAAATATTTATTTATTTATTTTCCCCTTTGTTGCCCTTGTTTTATTGTTGTAGTTATTATTGTTGTTATTGATGTCATCGTTGTTGGATAAGACAGAGAGAAATTGAGAGAGGAGGGGAAGACAGAGAGGGGGAGAGACACCTGCAGA
The DNA here is from genome assembly GCF_950295315.1 of Erinaceus europaeus. Lineage (NCBI taxonomy): Eukaryota > Metazoa > Chordata > Mammalia > Eulipotyphla > Erinaceidae > Erinaceus > Erinaceus europaeus. The sequence goes on from NC_080168.1 coordinate 53,502,139, forward strand.
TCTGATTCACTGCCTGTGAAGCAACTCCCCTGCAGGTGGGGAGCTGGGGCTTGAACTGGGATCCTTAAGCTGGTACTTTCACCTTGTGCCACCTGTACTTAACCCACTGCACTACCGCCCAACTCCCTCTTCTGACTTCTCTTTTTTTTTCTTTTTTCTCCAGGGTTATTCCTGGGCTCAGTGCCTGCACCATGAATCCACTGCTCCTGGAGGCCATTTTTACCCGCTTTTGTTGCCCTTGTTGTTGTAGCCTCGTTGTGGTTATTATTATTGCCATTGTTGATGTTGTTCGTTGTTGGATAGGACAGAGAGAAATGGAGAGAGGAGGGGAAGACAGAAAGGGGGAGAGAAAGATAGACACCTGCACACCTGCTTCACCGCCCGTGAAGCGACTCCCCTGCAGGTGGGGAGCCCGGGGCTCCAACAGGGATCTTCACGCCGGTCCCTGCGCTTTGCGCCACATGTGCATAACCCACCGCGCCACCGCCCGACCCCCCTCTTCTGACTTTTCTACAGTGTTGGTTTTCTATCACCCTATATCATTCTTTTTCTTTCTTTATTCCTTCCTTCCTTCCTTCCTTTTTTTCTTTTCTTTCTTCCTTTTTCTTTTTTTTTTTTTTTTCACCAGAACACTGCTCAGCTCTGGCTTATGGTGGTGCAGGGGATTGAACCTGGGACTTTGGAGCCTCAGACATGAGAGTCTCTTTGCATAACCATTATGCTGTCTACCCCCTTCTTTTTTTTCTTTTATTTATTTATTTTATATATATTTTATTTACTTAAGAAAAGAGACATTAACAAAACCATAGGATAAGAGGGGTACAGCTCTACACAATTCTCACCTCCAGATCTCTGTATCCCATCCCCTCCCCTGATAGCTTTCCCATTCTCAATCCCTCTGGGAGTATGGACCCAGGGTCGTTGTGTGTTGCAGAAGGTGGAAAGTCTGGCTTCTGTAATTACTTCCCTGCTGAACATGGGCATTGACTGGTCAATTCATACTCCCAAGTCTGCCTCTCTCTTTCCCTAGTATGGTGGATCTCTAGGGAAGCAGAGCTCCAGGACACATTGGTGGGGTCATCAGTCCAGGGAAGTCTGGTTGGCATCATGCTGGCATCCAGAACCACCCAACACTTCATCTTTTTTCCTTTTTCTTGATGGGAAGGACATTAGAGCTTTGTAGATGCTCAATTTCATCTCTCCAGGCAAGTCTTTAATTCAGATAAAGGGAGAGGTATCACAGCACCAGAGCTTTCTCCATCGCTATAGTACCTCCCATATGGTCCTGGGGCTCAATTCCGAGCACTGTGTTTGACAACGCAGGTTCCCTATACAGTGAACTATTTGATCTCTGGTTTATGTCTATAACATCCTTTAGTAAAATTATTGTTTTTTTTTTTTTCTGATTGCCCATCTGCTGCAGGCAGATGGGGGGAAGGGACAGCAGGGAACCAGAAGGATCTAGACTAAATATCATCAGCTTTCAAAACATAACTAGCAGGGGGCCGGGCAGTGGTGTGCATAGTATGAGACGCAAGGACCGGCGTAAGGATCCTGGTTCAAGCCCCCAGCTCCCCACCTGCAGGTTTGCAGGTATCTATCTTCCTCTCCCCATCCCTGTTTTCCCCTCCTCTCTCCATTTCTGTCCTATCCAATAAAGTAGAAAAAATGGCTGCCAGGAGTAGTGCAGGCACTGGGCCCCAGTGATAACCATGAAGGCAAAATAATAATAATAATAGTAATAATAATAATCCAGGTTGTGTCGCACCTGGTTGAGTGCACATGTTACAAGGCACAAGGACCCGGGTTCAAGCCTCTGGTCCCCATCTGCAGGGGGAAAGCTTCACAAGTAGTGAAGTAGGGTTGCAGGTGTCTCTCTGTCTCTCCCTTTGTCTACCACCCCTTCCTTCTCAATTTCTGACTGTCTCTATCCAATAAATAGATAAAAAAAATTTTAAAAAGCTTACATGCAAGAAAAATAATTAGCAGACTCATCTTTTTCCTGGAGTCTTGCAATGCTGGAACTCAGAAGTTGAGAGAAGTGGGGGTGGTAGGTGGATCACTCAGTGGAGTGCACACATTGCCATGTGCAAAGCGTTGGGTTTGAGCTCTGGACCACCCCCATAGGAACACCTACAAGGGGAAGCTTCAAGAGCAGTGCTGTGGTATTTCTCCTTCTCTCTCTCTTTCTCTCTCTGCCTCCAGGGTTATCACTGGGGCTCAGTGCCTACACTACGAATCCATGCTCCTGGAGGCTATTTTTTTCCTTTTTGCCCTTATTGTTTATCATTGTTGTTGTTGGATAGGACAAAGAGAAATCAAGAGAGGAGGAGAAGACAGAAAGGTGGAGAGAAAGAGACACCTGCAGACCAGCTTCACTGCTTGTGAAGCGACCCCCCTGCAAGTGGGGAACTGGGGGCTTGAACCAGGATCCTTACGCCTGTGTTTGCACTTTGAGCCATGTGTGCTTAACCCACTGCACTATGACCCAACACCTCCCCCTCCTATTTCTATTTATAGAAGGCAAATGGCCACCAAGAGCTGGAGAATCATGTGGGCACTGAGCCCCAGCAATATCCTTGGTGACAGAAGAGGGGGAAAATGTGAAGAGATGTTGGAGTCAGCAGAGAAATTCTAGATGTATCTGTCAACAAATGTATGAGCCTGGGGTGGGTGGAGGGAGCCAGATTTTTAACTGGGAAATTGAGACTAGGTAATGGAGAACAGGTGTCAAGCAGGGGTGCTCAAAGGTATAACTCTCATTGGCCTATGTGTTATCCCTTTGTTGTATTGCTATTTTCGGCCTAGAACTTGTAAAGGCAGCAGGACAAAGCAGTTAGTTGTGTGGGTCTGTTTATCTGCACTGCCTTTCTGTCCACCCTGAGTGGTATCTCGGAGGGAGTGAACCTGTTGTAGCCACCTTTAACCCCCTGAAAATAGCCAGTGGCATATTTTTCAGAGAGGAGATGCTCCAGACTTATTTGCTGAGTTAACTTAGAAGACAATTCTCTTTTTGGAACGATATAGGGAGATTAGGACTACAACATGTGCCTTGGGGCTGGATGGTGGCACACCCAGTTAAGTGCACATAGTATAAAATGTGCCTTATCCACAAAGAAAGCATAAGCCACCAATAACAGCCAAGCAGACAAAAGTACAGCTATGCCAGTGAGTGGGATGCCAAAGTCGATACATGGTACACTGTACTGGAGGAGTTTGTACTGAGTAGTCAAGCACACTTTGAGATCAATGCATTTTGATTCTTTTTTTTTTTTTGCCTCCAGGGTTATTGCCTGCACCACGAATCCACTGCTTCTGGAAGCTACTTTTTTTTCCATTTATTGCCCTTGTTGTTTTATCATTGTTGTGGTTATTGTTGTTTTTGATGTTGTCATTGTTGGATAGGACAGAGAGAAATGGAGAGAAGAAGGGAAGACAGGGCGAGAGAAAGATAGACACCTGCAGACCTACTTCACCGCCTATGAAGTGACTCCTCTGCAGGTGGGGAGCTGGGGGCTCGAAATGGGATCCCTACACTGGTCCTTGTGCTTTGTGCCATGTGCGCCCAACCAACTACACTACCGCCTGACCCCCTGATTTTCTTATGGTGTTGTGGGGGGGAGGCAATAATATACTTTACTAGTGGTTTCTGTAATTTCATACTTAAAAAAGAAAACTTGAACTTCTGGAGGCAGGGCTATGGAGCAGCAGCAGCTGTATTTCTCTCCTATCCTTTCCAGGATCAACTAGGAATACCAAAGGAGACCACCTGGGACCACAACAAAACAGGACTAGAATGACTTCAGGAACCCACCAAAACACGTGTGGCTCTCAGACAGAGAGGAGCCTAGGAAGAGATTGGGTGGCTTGTAACAGTTTGGCAGTTTACCAGTTGAGACACCACCTCCAGTCTGTTCCACCAACAAAAAGATGGCTGAAGGGAGGAAAGGACTCACCATATGCAACTGTAAGTCCCCATTGCTACTGCCCTCAGAACCTGGAGCAGCAGCAGCGACACCCTGTGCTGACACCAGGGAACAGAGAACTAACCAGAAAACTCAGGAGAAGATCTATACCTCATTGGCCTTGTAGTGGGGCTGTGAGAGTCTCTTTGCATAACCACTGAATTATCTTTGCCTCACCCTTCTTTATCTCTTGGTCAGGAGTCAGTGATTAAGCTAAGAAGTCTACTTACAGTTTAAAAGCCCTCAGGCTCCCATAGCCTACAGGGAAGAAAAAGAACAAAAGAGGCTTTTAAGCCACTGAGCTGCAACTCAGGGATTAAAATACTATTGAAACAACTGTCAACTTCCACAACTGTGAACCCTTTCATTGTCTTACTTAGACACAAGTCAATCCAGGCAAGAATGATCAGTAATTTGAAAAGTACTGAGAGAGTGATCTCATAACATAATATATAAAATGGTTAAACAAACAAGAAGAAATATTGGAGAAATGAACCAGGACAAGAGTCCAGCTAAAAGGCCCCCAAAGGTTGAAGCACAAAATAATGAAGTCAACATCCAAACACTAGTTAAGGAAATAATCACAGGAGTGAGTATAGTTTGAAAGAATTGTCATCAGAAATGCAGAAACAACAAATGAGACTCTGGAAGAAAGCACTAATTATCTCAAGAGAGCTTAAAGCTGAAATAGCTGAGCTAAGGACACAACTAGCTGAACAAGCTAAAATAGTATCAGAACAGGGGAACAAAATAGATGAACTCCAGAAAACAGTAGAGGGGAGGCAGAATAGATTAAATGAGGCTGAAGACAGAATTAGCAAGATCAAGGACAAATTAGAGACAACTAAAAAAGAAGTAAGAGATCTCAAAAAGAGATTAAGAGATACTGAAAACAACAACAGAGACCTATGGGGTGATTTCAAAAGAAATAATATACGCATTATTGGCTTACCAGAGAAAGAAAGGGAGGGGAAAAAAGCATGCTTCAGAACATAATAGCTGAGAACCTCTCTAGTCTAGACAACATAAAAGACATAAAGGTTCAAGAAGCCCAGAGGGCCCCAACAGAATTAACCCAGATTTAATGACACCAAAACACATCATCATATTTAGAATGGAAAGGAATAAGGATAAAGAAAGGATCCTGAAGGCTGCAAGAGAAAAACAAAGAGTCACCTATAGAAGAAAACCCATAAGATTAGCAGCGGACTTCTCCACACAAACACTACAGGCCAGAAGAGAATGGCAAGATATCTATCAAGTGATCAATGAGAAAGGCTTTCAACCAAGACTACTGTATCATGCTAGACTGTCATTCAGACTATATGGAGGCATAAAAACCTTCTCAGACAAGCAACAGTTGAAGGAATCAACTATCACCAAGCCTGCTAAGAAAGAAGTTCTGAAAGGTCTCCTATAAACAGTCACACCACCATAAATATGCCATCTATCAGAACACTTTAAAACTCTACAAGAATGGCGTTAAAATATCTTCAATATTTGATATCAGTAAATGCCAATGGCCTGAATTCACCTATTAAAAGGCAGAGAGCAGGAAGATGTATCAGAAAACACAATCCAACAATATGCTGTCTACGGGAGACCCACCTAATTCAGTAAGATAAACACAGACTCAAAGTGAAAGGATTGAAAACTGTCATACAGGCCAAAGGCCCACAAAAAAGGGCAGGAACAGCTATTCTCATATCTGACACGATAGACTTTAAAATAAATCAAATTAAAAAAGATAGGAATGGACACAACTTAATGCTCAGAGGATCAGTCAATCAAGAGGATTTAACAATTATTAACATCTATGCACCCAATGAGAAGCCATCTAAATACATCAAACATACTGAAAGAGCTATAGCAATATATTAACAGCAACACAGTCATAGTAGGGGACTTCAACACCCCACTCTCTCAACTTGACAGATCATCCAGGCAGAAAATCAATAAAGACATGAGGGAGCTAAATGAGGAGATAGGTAAACTGGAACTATTGGACATTTTCAGAGTCATTCATCCCAAGAAACTGGAATACACATTTTACTCAAATCCACATAGGTCATTCTCAAGGATATACCATATGCTAGGCCACAAAGACAGCATCAGCCAATTCAAGAGCATTGAAATCATCCCAAGCATCTTCTCAGACCACAGTGGAATTAAACTAACACTTAACAATCAACAAAAGATTAGTAACAGTGCCAAAATGTGGAAGCTCAACAGTACACTTCTTAACAACTTCTGGGTCAAAGAGGAAATCAAGGAAGAAATCAAAATGTTTCGAGAGTTCAATGAAAATGAAGACACAAGCTATCAAAATATTTGGGACACAGCTAAAGCAGTCCTAAGAGGGAAGTTCATAGCTATACAAACACACATTAGGAAACAAGAAAAAGCACAAATAAACAGTCTGATTGCACATTGTTAAGACCTAGAAGAAGAAGAACAAATAAACCCTAAAGCAACCAGAAGGATAGAAATCACTAAAGTTAGGGCGGAAATCAATAACATTGAAAATCAGAAAGCCATACAAAAGATAAACGAAAGTAAATGTTGGTTCTTCAAAAGAGTGAACAAAATCGACAAACCTTTAGCCATACTCACAAAGCAAAAAAGGGAGAAGACCCAAATAAATTGGATCATAAATGAAAGAGGAGATATCACAACAGACACTGCAGAAATTCAACATATCATGCGAGGCTTCTATGAACAACTATATGCCTCCAAGCTAGAGAACCTGGAAGAAATGGATGATTTCCTAGATACCTACCAACTTACAAAACAAAGTAAAGAGGAAGTAGATAACATGAACAGGCCCACCACAGCTAATGAAATTGAAACAGTTATCAAAAATCTCCCCCAAAAGTCCTGGACCAGATGGTTTTACAAATGAATTCTACAAAACCTTCAAAGAAGAACTAATACCTTTACTTTTAAAAGTCTTCCAGAAGATTGAAGACACTGGAATACTCCCAGCTTCTATGAAGTCAACATCACTTTGATACCAAAAAAACAGACAGGTACACAGCCAAAAAAGAAAACTACAGACCAATATCTCTGATGAACATAGATGCTAAAATATTGAACAAAATTCTAGCCAACCAGATACAACAGTATATTCAAAAGAAACAGTTGCCTCAACAACAAAAAAAAAAAAAGAAAGAAAGAAAGAAAGAAAGAAAGAAAGAAAGAAAGAAAGAAAACTTGCTGGAGCAGTTGAAATGTTTGAAAAAAATGGTCTGGGGAAGCTATTTTTATTCATTAAGTTATTTGTTTTGATGGCTAAAAAGGCACATATCTTTTTAAAGCAATGTTTATCCCATGTTTTGAGTGGCAGGAACAATAATTGCCTGTTTGAAATCTTTGAAATACATTTTAATGCTTCTAGAATGACTTAAGAGTGAATGTGCCATATTTACATGTTGTTTAAGCCACCAAGTAGTTAAAAGTTAACTTCCCAAGCATTGTGGAATTATTTAATGTGCTCTTTGATGATGCATTTTAAATTGCAGTGAGTACCTCATATCTGGTGGACTGACTAGAATATTTAACACACACCTACATCAAGATTTTGCAAAGAGATATTAGGGTGTATGTAATGCTTGATTCAAGCTCTGATAAGTAGATATGAATATTTTTAATATAACAGAATTATGCAAACATAGTCCTATAAGAGGATTTCATTTATAGATTCAATAAGTATGTGCCTGATGTATATGCTGAGAATTAGTTTTCCCAAAAAAAAAAAACAAAAAAGATTGCCTTTCTAACTTCAAAACCTTTTTATTTTAATGAGACAGTGTATTTAAAAAGATTTGGATAAGTTTATAAAATTCTGATCCAAGATCAAACTTCAGTGTTTCCTGGTGGAATTCTTTATGCTTGTTTTGCCTCCAGGGTTATCTATGGGGCTTGGTGCCTGCACTATGAATCCCCAGCTCCTGTGGCAACTTTTTTTTTTTTTTTTCATTTTTATTGGATAGGACAAAGAGAAATTTAGGGAGGAGAAGAAGATAGGGAGGATGAGAGAAAGACACCTGCAGACCTGCTTCACTGCTTGTGAAGTGACACTCCCCCCCTGCAGGTGGGGTGCTGGAGGTTTGAACCAGTATCCTTACATAGATCCTTTGGCTCCGTACTATGTGTGCTTAACCTAGTACCCACTGCCCAGCCCCCATGGTGGAATTCTTGAATCACATAGTGGTTGTTGCTAGCAATAGTAACATAGTTTATTGTAAACATTATATGTGGTAGTCAGAGTTGTAAATTCTTTATCCACAAGCACTGTACTCTGCCAGTTGAACTATTTCCTTGACCTTTCATCTGAATGAACTATTCAATGCTCACAACATGCCCATGAGACAGATCCATCATGGTAACTACAGATGAGTTACAGAGCCATGGAGAAGTGGGGTGACTTTCTGTAAGCTCCCTTGTTACCACTGGCAGATGATGTGCCGGGAACTTTGGTAAAACAAAGCGTTTGTGCCCGACTTCCAAGAAAAGGAAACGCACCAAAATTACAGAATATTAAGGGAGGTAAAACCAGACCTTACAGGTCATTTAATCTTCCCATTCAGCCAGTGATAATGCTGGTAAACATCTGCAGGCTGCCATGGAGATGGGGAGAACTGACAATGTGGTAGAGATTCTGTAACGAGCTGTTCAGGGACAGCTACAGTGCTCTCCTTATAGGTTAAAGATGTTATTCCAGGCTTCTATTATATTAATTGCTGTGTCTTAGGATCTGGGGTTCGGCCCATGTTCTTTCCAAATCCTAATATAATGAGCTTTGTTACTGCAGGTTCCTACCATGTTAGCTCTAAATACAAAACACAAACACAAAGGCGTCTACCCAAGCATAAGGTTACTGGGGAAAACGGGAACCATGGAAAATACATAGTTTGGTTTGGTAGTAATGACAGGAGATAGGTCTTACTGATCTGGAGAGGACAGAAGAGTAGTAATTTGGAAAGATTTCAGGGCCACTGTGAAAGTTGACTATCTTTGTCAGGGTCAAATGAAATGGACAGATTTCAGATAGTGTATATGCCGTGTAAATTATTTTATGCCGAAAGATGCCTGTGTTCTTAGTCTTCCAAACTGATTGATAAAATAAATATAGGGGGTGTAAAAAAAAAAGAACTGAGGGAGGATCCAGGTGGTGGAACACCCAGCAGAGCACACATGTTAGAGTGTGCAAGGACCTGGGTTCAAGGTTTCAGTTCCCACCTGCAGAGGAAAAGCTTCATGAGTAGTGAAGCAGTGCTGTAGTTATCTCTCTGTCTCCCTTCCTATCCCCCTTCTCAATTTCTGTCTCTATCTAAAATAAATTAAAAAATTAATCAATTAATTAAAAATAGAATATTTTCAGGTAGGAGAGATAGCATAATGGTTATGCAAACAGACTGTCATGCCTGAGGCTCCAAAGTCCCAGGTTAAATCCCTTGCACCACTATAAGCCAGAGCTAAGTAAAGCTCTGGTGTTTGTTTCTCTCTCTCTCTGCATCTCCCTCAAAAAAAATTTTTTTTAAAGTTCTCAGTCTAACCAAAATAAAATATTTTCTAACTGAGGGGATATACCAGAGATAGTTATAGCTTTTGGGTCTCCATAGATATGTGAAAGCAGAGATCATACCTTTTATACTTGAATCCTTTGTAACCTGCATGCAGTAGCCTTAATATATATATTATGGTGTTGAATTTGTATATACATTTATATATCTATCTTTCCCTCTCTATCTCCCCTCCCTTCTCAGTTTCTCTTTGTCTTGTCAAATAAAAATAGAAAGGGAAAAAAAAATGGGATAAGTGGCCTCTAGGAGCAGTGGATTTGTAGTGCAGGCACTATGAATTTATATATAAAATTGTGAATTTATATATAAAAGATAATAGTCAAATAAATAAGAGAAAGTCAGCAAGTTAAGCTTCACACAGTAGACAAAATTTGAATATAATTAGAACATTTTTTTAAACTAAAGTTTTTAAAAAATATTTATTTATTTCCTTGTTTGTTGCCCTTATTGTTGTAGTTATCATTGTTGTTATTGATATCATTGTTGTTGGATAGGACAGAGAGAAATGGAGAGATGAAGGGAAGACAGAGAGGGGGAGAGAAAGATAGACACCTGCTTCACCGCCTGTGAAGCAACTCCCCTGCAGGTGGGGAGCCGGGGGCTTGAACCGGGATCCTTATGCCGGTCCTTGCGCTTTGCGCCACCTGCGCTTAACCCACTGCACTACAGCCCGACTCCCTAATTACAACTTTTAAAATATTTATTTATTTATTTTTCCTTTTGTTGCCCTTGTTGTTTAACATTGTTGTGGTTATTGATGTTGTTGTTGGATAGGACAGAGAGAAATGGAGAGAGAAGGGGATGAGAAAGACAGACACCTGCAGACCTGCTTCACTGCTTGTGAAGCGATTTCCCTGCAGGTGGGGAGCCGGGGCCTTGAACCGGGATCCTTCCGCCGGTGCTTGCACTTTGTGCCACGTGCGCTTAACCCGCTGCACCACCGCCTGACTCCTTCATTAGAACTTTTAATTTAACTTTATTTTATTTTATTTTTACCTCCAGGGTTATCTCTGGGGCTAGGTGTCTGCACTACCAATCCATTACTCCCAGTGGCCATATTTCATTTTTATTGGAAGGACAGAGAGAAATTGAGAGGGGAGGGGAGATAGGGAGGGAGAGAGACAGAGAGACATCAGGAGCAGTGGATTCATCACTGAGCCCCAGAAATAACCCTGGTAACAATATAAATCTAGAAATAAATAAATAAGAAAAACATGATGGGGTAGATAACATAATGGTTATGCAAAGAGATTCTCATGCTTGAGGCTACAAAGTCCCAGGTTCAATTCCATTCACCACCAAAAGCCAGAGCTGAGCAGTGCTTTGGTTTAAAAAAAAAGATAAACGTGAAACACTAAAAGGAAAAATTCAGGGCCAAGTGGTGCTGCACCTGATTGAGCACATTTGTTATAATGCACAAAGACCCAGGTTCAAGCCCATGGTCCCCACCTGCAGGAGGAAAGCTTTGCAAGTGGTGAAGCAGGGATGGGGGGGTGTCTCTCTTTCTCTCTCCCTCTCTTTCTCCCCCTACCCTCTTGATATCTGACAGTCTCTAGCCAATAAATAAAGATAAGGAAAAAAGAAAAGAAAAGAAAAATTCAAAGTCACCATATGTAGAAATGTTTACCAGTCATTAAAAAGGCATTCCAATGAAAATATAGGAAAGGGACCTGATAGTGCCACACCTGGTAGAGAGCACATGCTGTAATGCTAAAGGACCCTGGTTCAAACCTCCTAGTCCCTACCTGAAGGAGAGAAGCTTCATAAGTGGTGAAGCAGTACCCTGGGTCCTTGTCCAGGGTCACATGTGTACTTACCCAAGTGTACCACCACCCAAACCCATAAATACAATATTTTTAATATGGGAGAAAGAAATAGATGTGATACAAAACATATAAAGATTACTAAAATTTATGAAAAATACTATATAGAAGACATAGTTCTATTTCATCCTGGTAATAATTAGCAATAGGCACAATATTATCAAATCTTGCCAACCCTGTAGGTGATAGAATGTTCCATCTATTGCTAGTCGAAGGATAAGGTGGATAGCCCTGAGATGGCATAGTGGGTAAAGCCTTGAACTCACAAGCATGAGGTGCCAAGTTCAATTCTTAGCAGAGTAATGATGCTCTGACTCTCTTTCCATTCTTCCTCTTTCTTTACACACACACACACACACACACACACACACACACAAATGTATATTTATTAAAGAAATAGAAGGGTGAGATGAAACAATTTTGTAGTTAGCCAATTTGATAACCCATAACCCATAAAGTCACAAAATGTGGCAGTTTTACAACTGGAATTCCCTTAGAAAACAAGGATATGCAGATATGTTTCTAAGAATGGTCATGAAGCATTGTAGCAAATCTTGAGGAAGCTGTTTACTTCAGATTAACATTGAATGGCCTGGGATGATGATTCCAAATATAAACAATTAATATTAAACAATATGATGCAATCCCTACTGCAGGGGGAAAAAGCTTCAGGAGTGGTGAAGCTGTGCTGCAATTATCTCTTCCTCTATTCCCCTCTCAATTTCTCTCTGCTTCTATCAAAAGAAAAAAAATGTAAGAAAAATCAATGGGGGGGGGGGGAGGCGGAGATTGTAGCCAAGAGTGATGGATTCCTCATGCAGGCACTGAGCCCCAGCGATAATCTGGTGGCAAATAAGTAAATGAATAAACTAGTTTTCCTTGTGTTACATGGGAACATCAACAAATTCAGGTATACAACGGTTAGTCTCCTTTCACAAAGAGAGTTGTAGTGATTAAAGAAGTCCGTCTTGGACAGTTTGCAAAGAGAAACGCGAAGAGAGAGAGAGAATAGGAGGAGAGAGAGATGTAGAGAGAAAGAGAGAGAGAAGGGGGAGAGGAAGAGTTCATGGATAATTAGAGGGTAGGTATGGGACTAGAGGGAGGAAGGATGTTAATGGAGACCCAGTTAAGATCAAGTTGCCCCTGAGCAAAGGAAAGCTTCTGGGATCTAGAGAAGTTGGAAGGAATTATACTGGAAAAGGAAATTCAAAACTTTCTCCCATACTGATAGCAGTTCTGCTGGGTTTCAGCTTCTCCAGGGCAGGCACTGTCTGCTGGGTTCACTAATGCCTTCAGAGAACATAGCCTAGCACTTGGTAAGGGACCCACCTGCTGAAGATACATGGAAAAATGTTAAACCATAACGTTTATTCCTATGGCTACTTGTTAATATCAACAGTCTACCAAACAGAAGCCTTGCTGCCCGGGGAAAGAGCTCAGCTGGTGGTGCAGCACAGAACTTGCCCTGTGTTGTCTGGGTTAGACTGCAAGTCCTATAGGTATAGGAGTGGCTCTCTGGTATGTCTCTCATATAACTATTTTATTATTTAGATAGAGGCAGGGAGTGAGTGAAAGACACCATAGCATCAAAGCTTCCATTTATGTGTTAGGGGAGCAGGCTTGAGACTGGGCTGCAAACTTGGCAAAGCAGCACACTATCCCAAAGAGCTATTTCACTGGCCCTCTCATTTTTGTTTTGTTTTGTTTTGTTTTTGCCTCCAGGGTTATTGCTGGGTCTCAGTGCCTGCACCATGAGTTCACTGCTCCTGGAGGCTATATTTTTCCCTCTTGTTGCCCTTGTTGTTGTGGTTATTATTGTTATTGATGTCGTTGTTGTTGGATAGGACAGAGAGAAATGAAGAGAGGAGGGGAAAACAGACAGGGGGAGAGAAAGACACCTGCAGACCTGCTTCATTGCTTGTGACGCAATCCCCCCTCACTCCCCCACAGGTGGGGAGTCGGGGAGCTCCAACGGGATCTTCACACCCGTCCTTGCGCTTCAAGCCATGTGAGCATAACCCAATGCGCTACCAACGCCCCACGGCCTGTCATTTGTTTAAAAAACAAGTCTTTTTCTTTCTTTCTTCCTTTCTTTCTTTCTTTCTTTCTTTCTTTCTTTCTTTCTTCCTTTCTTTCTTTCTTTCTTTCTTTTTTTCTTTCTTTCTTTCTTTTTTAAATATGTGTTACCAAAGCAAACACAACAAAGGCAAAGACCAGAGCACTGTTCAGCTCTAGCTTATGGCGGTGCAGGGGATTGAACCTTCAACCTTGGAGCCTCAGGCTTGAAAGTCTTTTGCATCACTATTATGCTGTCTTCCCAGCCCTCTCCCTTTATTGCTCTACTCAGAAATGCTCCATTTATTTGATGATTCACCTGGACCGTGATGGATTTTCTCCATGTGCGTTGCTGCATTTATTTATTTATTGCACTGGGTCTCCACCACTCTGACTGATTTTTTTTTTTCCAGAGAAAAGACAGAGATAGAGAGAAAGACACCAGGCTTGAACCGGGGTCTGTGCACATGACAAAGCAACAACCGCATTATCCAGGTGACTATCTTGCGGGCCTGTACTCCCTCCATGTGCTCTAAAGGAGGGCTCACAGTGGGAACTTTCTGTTTGCAGAGACGTTACCTGCTCCCTCTCTGCTGGGGGAGAATCTTCGGGCAGGCAGGGGACCAGGGCTGGACCTTGGGGCGGTGGGGAGAGCTCCACTCCACTGGTTGAGCAGGCCTTAGGCTGTTGTGCACACCTGGTGTCCCTTCACACCTCAAGTACCTCCACGGACCTGTGGGCGGGGTCAAGGTCACCTGGGGGTCACGGCCTGGGGGTGGGGGTGGACACTGGACACCGCATGCGCTCTGCCCGCTGAGGGTCGGTGCACCAGCCAGACAGGGCGCCTGGCTCACCTCCTGAGGCTGTGCCCCCCGAACAGGTAGGCCAGGCTGGGTATAGGGGGTCAGGAGGAGGGTATTATTTGGGGGAGGGGAGGATGAGAGGAGCTAAAAAGGCCTGAAGTGGCCTCTTAGGGACTGAGGACATTTGGAACTGGATGCCCCATGGCTCCTGTGCACGAGAGGCCTGGTTTTACCAGTCACCTCCAGGACACAGAGGCCACCAGAGTGGCCACTTTGTTTTCTTTAACTTTTATTTTTATTTTTTTAAACTTATTTATAAAATAGAAAATATCGCCAAAAAAAAAAAAAAAAGGATAAAAGGGGTAAAATTCCACACATTTTTCCACCACCAGAGTTCCGTATTCCATCCAATCCACTGGAAGCTTTCCTAACTTTTATTTGAATGTGTGTGTGTGTGTGTGTGTGTGTGTATGTGTGTGTGTGTGTGAGAGAGAGAGAGAGAGAGAGAGAGGGGTAGTGGGATACAGAAACAAAAGACAAGAGAGAAAGACCTGAGTTCTGCTCAACTCTGACTGATAGTGGTGATGAGGACTGAACCCAGACCTCGGAACCTCAGGCATGAAAGTCTTTTTGCATCACCATTATGCAAATTTGGGGTTGATCGCAGAGGCCTGGGTGGGACAAGAGCTTTGGAGGCCAGTCAAGGGTTTCTTTCAGCGGGTGTTGGGGTGGGGTGGGGTGGCGGGCAAGCATCTCTGGTGCCCCAGAAGCCGTTGAGGGGTTGAGGGAGGGACTTGAGAGGGCCAGACAGCAGGCTGTGAGGCGGAAACCCTAGGTTCTGGGATGGAAGGGCGGGGACTGTTGTGGGAATGGCTTCTGGATGAACTGTGGCTCCCTGGCCCAGGGCAGGGCAGCAGTTATGCAGCTCAGAGCTTGCCCGTGTGGCCTGGCCCAGGCCCAGGCCCAGCTGGTGCAGGGAGGCCGCACACCTCAGGAGGCTCTTGTGGTGGTTGGAAGGGTGGGGGGGAAGATGGCATCTGATGAGAGGACAGGATGAGGGATCTGCACTGGCAAGGAGAGCTTGACCACCAGGAGTGACCTCTGGTAGGGCAGCAGGTTCAGCTGGACCTGGTGGGCGCCAGAGGTAGCCATTGAGGTAGTAGTATTGGGGCCTCCTCCTCCAGGTTGCCCTCCTTCTCCTCCTCCTCCCAGGATCAGCCAGAATGCCACCGGGCTGACGTACAATTCTCTGTGGCTAGACACACACCCAGAGGATCTTGTGTGTCTTCCTTGCATTCTTTCATTTTTAGTTTGCAACTCTTTTTTTTTTGCCTTCAGGGTTATCTCTGGGGCTCAGTACCCACCACTACAAATCCACTTCCCCTGGTGGCCATTTTTTCCTTTTTTTTTTTTTTTTCTTCCTTCCTTTCTTTCTAATTTTTACTAGATAAGATAGAGAGAAATTGAGAGATGGCGGGGAGGTAAGGAGAGAAAGACACCTGCAGACCAGCTTCGCCACTCGTGAAGCAGACTCCCTGCAGGTGGAGAGCAGGGGTGGGGGGTGGGGGGTGGGGGGGTGCTCAGGTCCTTACCTTTGGTAATAGTATGTGCACTTAACCCGGTGTGCCTCTGCCCAGCAGCCCCACCCGTGTATTTTTTTGTTGTTTGTTTGTTTGTTTGCTCAGCTCTGGCTTATGATGTTGGGGATTGAACCTGAGACCTTGGAACCTCAGGAATGAAAATAATTTTCATCAACATCGTGCTGCCTTCCCAGCCCGGATACCTGGCATTTGTTTATTTATTTATTTATTACTTTTATTGCCATCAGTGTTATCTCTGGGGCTTGGTGTGGGCACTAGAGATCCACTCTACCTGGAAACCTTAAAAATTTTTTTTTTCTATTTTCCTTTTATAGGATAGTGAGAAATTGAGAGGCAAGGGGAGATGGAGGAAGAGAGATGTCTGCAGACCTGCTTCACTGCTCCTGAAGTGGCCCCCCTACAGGTGGGACGTGGGGGCTCAAACTTGGGTTCTTGCACATAGTAATATGTGCACTTAACTGGGTGCACCACCACTGCTCCTCTTCCTCCCCTTTCTTCTTCTCCTCCTCTTCTACTTCCTTCTCCTTCTCCTCCTCATCCTTTTTTTTTCTCTCTTTCTTTTATTTTTCTCATCCTCCTTTTAAAAATAATTACTGCCAAGATTATTATTTAGGCTCAGTGGCTCAGTTCTTGTATGAAGACTCCACTGTGGGGCCAGGCAGTGATGCACACATCACAGTACACAAGGACCTGGGTTCAAGCCCAGGGTCCCCACCTGCATGGGGGAAGCTTCCTGAGTGGTGGAGCAGGGTTGCAGGTATCTCTTTGTCTCTTTCCCTTTCTATCTCACCCTCCCTAAGCAGTAATAAGCTACCAGGAAGACAAGTTAAGAAAACAGTCCTGATTTATAAAAATAAATAAAATGTTTGAGGATGAATTTAATCAAGGAAGTAAAAGACAAACTGAAAACTATAAGGCACTGATGAAGTGAACTGAAGAAATCTTGCTGATGCATTGGGATAATTAATGCTGTTACTAGTTCTGTATTGCTCAAAATAATGCACAGATTCAGTGAAAACCAAACTAGCAGTACACAGCAAGGGGTAGTTGAAGCATTGAACATAATATGGTTTGGGTTCCACTCTGTTCGTATTTATCTGTGTGACTAAATTGTGCTCTCAGCCTTGGTTTCCTTTTCTGTAAAACAGGGACAAAAGGGCTGGATGGACAGCATAATGGTTATGCAAAAAGATTTTCATGTCTGAGGCACCAAAGATCCCAGTTTTAATCACCAGCACCACCATAAGTCAGAGCTGAGCAGTGCTCTGGTAAAAAAATACTAAAAACTTTTTGAGTATATATTCTTTCACTCTAAGCACTTAAGACTCCAAGTTGGTAATCAGATTGAATTTTAACAGTGGGCTCAAATTGTTAATACATATCTAATAATGGCTTGTTCTTTGAAATTTTAAATCACCTATAAGCTTAGACTAGGGAGAACAGAAGCAACTGGTGGCATCACTATTTTTAAAAAAAATTTTATTTAAGAAAGGAGACATTAACAAAACCATAGGATAGGAGGGGTACAACTCCACACAGTTCCCACCACCTAATCTCCATATCCCATCCCCTCCTCAATAGCTTTCCCATTCAATATCCCTCTGGGAGTAAGGACCCAGGGTCATTGTGGGTTGCAGAAGGTGGAAGGTCTGGCTTCTGTAATTGCTTCCATGGACGCTGAATGTGGACGTTGACTGAACATGGACGTTTAACATGGACATTGACTGGTCGGTCCATACTCCCAGTCTGCCTCTCTCTTTCCCTAGTAGGGTGAGTCTCTGGGGAAGCAGAGCTCCAGGACACATTGGTGGGGTCTTCAGTCCAGGGAAGCCTGGCCGGCATCCTGATGGCATCTGGAACCTGGTGGCTGAAAAGAGAGTTAACATACAAAGCCTAACAAATTGTAGAGCAATCATGGACCTAAAGGTTGGAATAGTGGAAAGGAAGTGCTGGGGGGGGGGTACTCACTGCAAACTCCAGTGTACTTCTGCTTTCAGTTATATATTTTGCACTAGTTTATGGATACATGTGAACGTATACTCCATCTCATGGAACCTTGTCTATATCTAGGTTTTGGGACTTTGTTAGGAAGTGAACCACTTGGGATGGAATTAGAGAATACTATGAAAGGAAAGGTCTCACCCAAGTAATGAAGCTGAAGGCTTGTCATTCCACACCTGAAGTCTGTGGACACAGTCTGAACTGAAGCATGTTGAGGTGGCAGTCACAACCCAGGTGCCCAACAACAGATGAGTGGCTGAGAAAGCTGTGGTATATATACACAATGGAATACTATGCAACTATTAAGAAAAATGAGCCCACCTTCTCTGACCCATCTTGGATGGAGCTAGAAGGAATTATGTTAAGTGAGCTAAGTCAGAAAGTTAAAGATGAGTATGGGATGATCTCACCCATCAACAGAAGTTGAGAAAGAAGATCAGAAAGGGAAACTAAAAGCAGGATCTGACTAAATTGAAAGTAGGGCACCAAAGTAAAAACCCTTTGGTGAGGGGGAGGATAGACATGTGGCTTCTTGGGCCAGCGGGGGTTGGGGGTGGGTGGGTGGGTAGGATGGGACACAGTCTTTTGGTGGTGGGAATGGTGTTTATGTACACTCCTAGCAAAGTGTAGTCATGTAAATCACTAGTTAATTAATATGAGAAGGGGAAAATTGATTGTATGTCTGGAAGTTTTTAAAACACAGACTGAGTCTTTTTAATATATAGGCTGTGTCTTTGATATGTCGACTCTCTCAAAAGCCTAGACCAAGTAGATCAGAAGCAACCAGTGGCACAGCTATTACAAGATACTGGGTACTGTACAGCAAACCCTAACAATGGGACTTTTCAAAGTTAACCCAATTACCAAATAATGTGATGATAACAATAACTATCCATTGTCTTCTTGAACCCTAAGACAGCAGGAACCTCACATTTCCACTATAGAGCCTATATTTTCCCTAGTCCTGGAACCTTAGGGTAGGGCCCACTTTCCCTCATGCCTCTCCCAATTCATATCAATAGTATTGCATCTGCCGATCGCAACCTGGTGGCATCACTTTATAAAATATAGCTATATGTAAATAACATTAAAGGACATAAATTTTAAAAATAATAAAACAAATAAATAGGTAATAATAGTGCCCTGTCTATGATATGAAGCAGTTCACATAAACATCTGCTATGGTCTCTGACCTATTTGAAGCACTAAATTTTGGGGGCTATGCTTATGGATTTGACTTTAGTGTAACGCTTTTACATTCTTATGTGCCATGAATTCATAGATTATGTGTGTGAGAAAGACAGAGATACAATGAGAATTAGTTATAATTCAGCAGCTGCAAATGGAAAACAGTCTTTGTGGTAGAATAGTTACTGTCAACCTAATATCTCCCTTGTCTATTTTTTTCCCCATGCAAGATATAGCGATATTGTTGCCATACTAGTAGTTTCTCTTTCTCTCTTTACCTTTTTTTTTTAAAAAAAATGTATTCATTTACTAATGAGAAAGATGGGAGAGAGAGAGAGACAGAGAGAGAGAGAGAGAGAGAGAGAGAGAAAGACATCACTCTGGTACATATGCTGCTGGGATTCAAACTCAGGACCTCATGCTTGAGGCTTGAGAGTCCAATCACTGCACCACCTCCTGGACCACTCTCAACTTTTTTTTTTTTGCCTCCTGGGTTATCTCTGGGGCTTGGTGCCTGCACTAGGAATCTACTGCTCCTGGAGGCTATTTTTTTCTCTTTTGTTGCCCTTATTGGTTATCGTTGTTGTTATTGCTGTCTTGTTGTTGGATAGGACAGAGAGAAATGGAGAGAGGAGGGGAAGACATAGAGGAGGAGAGAAAGATACCTGCAGACCTGCTTCACTGCCTGTGAAGCAACACCTCTGTAGGTGAGAATCCAGGGGCTTGAACCGGGATCCTTATACTGGTCCTTGTGCTTTGCACCATGTGTGCTTAACCTGCTGCACTGCCTGGCACCCTCTCTTTACTTTATTATTATTATTAATTTATTTATTCCCTTTTGTTGCCCTTGTTGTTTTATTGTTGTAGTTATTATTGTTGTGACTGGATAGGACAGAGAGAAATGGAGAGAGATGGAGAAGTAAGGAGGGGGAGAGAAAGATAGACACCTGCAAACCTGCTTCACTGCTTGTGAAGCAACTCCCCTGCAGGTGGAAAGCTGAGGGCTTGAACCAAGATCCTTACACCGGTCCTTGGGCTTTGCACCACCTGCGCTTAACCTGCTGTGCTACCGCCCGACTCCCTGCTTTTTTAAAAAAGATTTTTTCTTTCTTTTTAAAAATATTTTATTTATTTATTATTGGATAGAGACAGAGAGAAATTGAAAAAGGAAGAGGAGATAGGGAAAGAGACAGAGACACCTGCAGCCCTGCTTCACCACTCGTGAAGCTTTCCCCCTGCAGGTGGAAACCAAGGGCTTGAACCTAGGTCTTTGCACACTGTAATGTGTACACTTAACCAGGTGAGCCACTATCTAGTCCCTGAGTTTTCTTTTTTTCATTTCTGAGTAGCACTTAATTTCATGCCTTCATGATGCCATGAAAATTTATTTGTTCACCAGTGAATGAATATTTGGATAATTTACAATTTAGGGCTAGTGTAAATAAATTCATTGTGAACATTCTTATGCATTTTTTGTGAACATACACTTTTTTATTGGTAAGTATTTTTCCACATTGTCAACTAATATTAAAATAGAAGTGAAATTGTGGGAGCCATTTAACTTTGTAAGAATCTCCCACACCTATGCCCAAAGGATTTACACCTCTTAACACTCCTGCCAATAATCTGTGATCAGCTTGCTTTGCATCTTTACTAATGTTTGGTAATGTCCATTTTTTGACTTTTATCCACTTGACTGGGTGTGTAACCACTTTCTTTTACTTAACTTGCATTTCACTGGTGCTTAATGATGAGCATTTTTGTCATACTTCTTTTCCTCTGAGCTGAACTTGATCTTCTCTATCAGATGGGGATAGTGATCATGTAAAATCAAGCACATCAACCAGGTAGTTTGCTGTGGGTCAAGCGTGGGGGTGCCTCTTCCAGGGTGTGTACTCTCTGGGTTGGAGAGAATGTGACTGGAGCCAGCCTTGGCTGCTACTCACTCATCGATGAGAGAGATGACTCATGAAAAGAGCTCATGGTGGAGAGGCAATTCAATTCTTTATTGATCAGAGAGCCAAGGCTTTTAAAGGTCAGACCCAGAAGTGGCAAGTCAGAAAAGGAAATGGCTTGACATGGTTTGGAAAGGGGCGGAGAAAGGCAAAAGGGGCTGGAAAGGTAGGAACTTCCTTAGCAACTGTTGTGAGGGTTTTGGTAGGATTAATAATACCCTGCAGGCAGGGAGGGCCTTGGGGGTAGAAAGAAGATAGATCAAAGGAATGGAATGTGTGGGGTTCTTTCAGGCAAAACAATGATTATGTAGATAATAAACCTGATAAGACGAGAGGATGGATGTCCCCTCAAGTCAAGCCCTGCCAAGCTCAACCACATCCTCAAAATTTCCCAACACCTCTCCCTTTCTTTTTATCTAATGGCCATAGTATCAGGAATGCAGGGTGTTTTGTGAGGCAGGGAGTCTGATAAGATGGGGCGAACTTTTGGGGTTACTCCTGTCCCTCCTTACTCAACCTCCTGGTAGAGAGAGAGACCGACAGGATAGACACACTCCTCAGGTTAAGTCCTGCCAGGCTCTACCACATCCTCACAATTTCTTGACAGTTTGCTTACTGATTTGTCTTGGCCTCCATACTGGCTAAAGTGTTATTGCGTGTCCCTGTAGGACATGTGCTAGATTCTGTTACTTTCACCAATCTCTTTTTCATTATCTAGTTGGATTTAGCATAAAGTAACTGATCTGGTAAAAATCCTCCTGATTATATGATAATCATGAAGTGAAGTTTTTCAGATTGCTTAGTACCTTGTATTTCAAGCACTCAAAGTCCCTTGATGTTAATATTCATAGTCTCTTTGTGCATTAGGAGGGAAGCACTAGAAGAAGAAACTGAAATTTCAGGAAGTCGAGTAAGTTCCTTGGTCCAACACTCACAAAGTATAGATGAAGTCAGGCTGTAGCTTGAATTATGCTCAGACTCTGGGTCACTGTACCTCCTGCAACCTGGATAGCCCAGGGCCTTTTGTCTTCAAGGGGTCAGTCTGATAAAGGTTTCAAATAAAGTTGAGTGACTTCCTCTTCTGGTATGAAGTTAATATAGTTCCCCACCTAGATCTTTTACAACTAGAAAGTTATCATGAGCCTTGCCATGTTGGGTCCCAGTGGATTTGTGAACTGGTGGTTATAAAGCAAAAATAGTCATTCTGCCCCATGGAAAAAGATGTGTCAGAATGCAGTAATGTAGAAATAAAAAAAGTTTCAAGGAACAATGCACCAAAAAAAAAAAAAAACCCTCCTTTCCTCACATAGACACATAAATATTTTCATATAAGAAAAATAAGAAGACTTCGTTTATTGAGGAGAACAACAATACCAACAACAAAAGAATAGGACCTCCAGCAATAAAGAAATAAAACACACTGAGATTCAACTTCCGGAGGCGGAGCTATGAGCAGCAGATCGCTTTCTCTCCTCTCCTCTCCTCTCCCCGATCAACTAGGAATACCAAAGGAGACCACCCGGACCGAAACAAGACAGGACTAGAATGACCACAGAAACCCAGTAAATCACCCGTGAGTACAAACACGCGTGGCTGGTGACAGAGAGGAGAGAGGGGCCTAAGGAGAGATTAAGTGACTGCTAACAGTTCGACAGTTTGTCAGTGGAGACACCACCTCCAGTCTGCTCCACTAACAAGGGGACAGCTGAAGGGAGGAAAGGACTCCCCAGAGACTCACCAAGTACAACTCTGAGTCTCCATTGCTACTACCCTCAGAATCTGGAGCAGCAACAGGGAGGGACACCAGGGCACAGAGATCTAACCGGGAAACTCAGGAGAAGACCTATACCTCGGTGGCATAGCTGAAGGGCTGTGAAAGTCTCTTTGCATAACCACTGGGTTATCTCTGCCACACCCTGCTTTATCTCTTGGTCAGGAGTCATTGATTAAGCCAAGAAGCCTATTGATAGTTTAAAAGCCCTCAGGCTACCATAGCCTACAGGGGAAAAAAAAAGGCTTTTACACCACTGAACTCCAACTCAGGGATTGAAAAACCTCTTAACTTATATAAAATGGTTAAAACAACAAGAGAAAATAATGGAGACTCGAACCAGGACAAGAGTCCAGCTAAAAGTCCTCCAGAGGGCGAAGCACAAAACAACGAGTTCAACATCCAAACATTAGCTAAGGAAATAATAACAGGAGTGAGTAAAGAATTTGAAAAAATTGTAATCAGAACTGCAGGAACAACAAATGAAAATATGGAAGAAAATTCTAATAATCTCATGGTTATTAGAGAGCTGAAAGCTGAAATTGCTGAGCTAAGAAGGCAACTAGCTGAACAAGCTAAAACAGTATCAGAGCAGGGCAACAAAATAGATGAACTCCAGAAAGCAGTAGAGGGCAGAGAGAATAGAATCAATGAGGCTGAAGACAGAATTAGCAAGATTGAAGATGAATTAGAGACAACTAAAGAAGAAGTAAGAAACCTCAAAAAGAGATTAAGAGATGCTGAAAACAACAACAGAGTCCTATGGGATGACTTCAAAAGAAACAATATACGCATTATTGGCTTACCAGAGGAAGAAAGAGAAGGGGAGGAAGAAAGCGTTCTCCAGGCCATAATAGCTGAAAATTTCTCTAGTCTAGACAACACCAAAGACATAAAGATTCAAGAAGCCCAGAGGGTCCCAAACAGAATTAACCCAGACCTAAAGACACCAAGACATGTCATACTTAGATTGGAAAGGAATAAGGATAAAGAAAGGATCCTCAAGGCTGCAAGAGAAAAACAAAGAGTCACCTACAAAGGAAAACCCATAAGATTAGCAGCAGACTTCTCCATACAAACACTACAGGCCAGAAGAGAATGGCAAGATATCTATCGAGAGCTCAATGAGAAAGGCTTTCAGCCAAGAATACTATATCCTGCTAGATTGTCATTCAGACTAGATGGAAGCATCAAAACCTTCTCAGACAAGCAACAGTTGAAGGAAGCAACCATCACCAAGCCTGCCTTGAAAGAAGTTCTGAAAGGTTTCCTATAAACAAACAGACCACCACAAATAGAACATATATCAAAACACTCTAAAACTCTACGAGAATGGCGTTAAAATATCTTCAATCTTTGATATCAATAAATGTGAATGGCCTGAATTCACCTATTAAAAGACACAGAGTAGGAAGATGGATCAGAAAACACAACCCAACAATATGTTGTCTACAGGAAACTCACCTAACGCAACAAGACAAACACAGACTTAAAGTGAAAGGATGGAAAACTATCATTCAAGCCAATGGCCCACAAAAAAGGGCAGGAACAGCTATTCTCATATCTGACATGATAGACTTTAAAATACATAAGATTAAAAAAGATAGGAATGGACACTACTTAATGCTCAGAGGATCAGTCAATCAAGAGGACTTAACAATTATTAATATCTATGCACCCAATGAGAAGCCATCTAAATACATCAAACTTCTACTGAAAGAGCTACAGCAATATATTAACAGTAACACAATCATAGTAGGAGACTTCAACACCCCACTATCTTAACTTGACAGATCATCCAGGAAGAAAATCAGTAAAGACATAAGGGAGCTAAATGAAGAGATAGATAAACTAGAACTATTGGACATTTTCAGAGTCATTCATCCCAAGAAACTGGAATACACATTTTACTCAAATCCACATGGATCATTCTCAAGGATAGACCATATGTTAGGCCACAAAGACAGCATCAGCCTATTCAAGAGCACTGAAATCATCCCAAGCATCTTCTCAGACCACAGTGGAATTAAACTAACACTTAACAATCAACAAAAGATTAGTAACAGTGCCAAAATGTGGAAGCTCAACAGTACACTTCTTAACAACTTCTGGGTCAAAGAGGAAATCAAGGAAGAAATCAAAATTTTTCGAGAGTTCAATGAAAATGAAGACACAAGCTATCAAAATATTTGGGACACAGCTAAAGCAGTCCTAAGAGGGAAGTTCATAGCTATACATGCACACATTAGGAAACAAGAAAAGGCACAAATAAACAGCCTGATTGCACATCTTAAAGACCTAGAAGAAGAACAACAAAGGAACCCTAAAGCAACCAGAAGGACAGAAATTACTAAAGTTAGAGCAGAAATAAATAACATTGAGAATAGGAAAACCATACAAAAGATCAATGAAAGTAAATGTTGGTTCTTCGAAAGAGTAAACAAAATCGACAAACCTTTAGCCAGACTCACAAAACAAAAAAGGGAGAAGACCCAAAAAAATCAGATAGTAAATGAAAGAGGAGATATCACAATAGACATTGCAGAAATTCAACATATCATGCGAGGCTTCTATGAACAACTATATGCCACCAAGTTAGAGAACCTGGAAGAAATGAATGATTTCCTAGATACCTACCAACTTCCAAAACTAAAGAGGAAGTGGATAACATGAACAGGCCCATCACAGCTAATGAAATTGAAACAGTTATCAAAAATCTTCCCAAAAATAAAAGTCCTGGACCAGATGGTTTTACAAATGAATTCTACAAAACTTTCAAAGAAGAACTAATACCTCTACTTTTAAAAGTCTTCCAGAAGATTGAAGACACTGGAATACTCCCTGCCAGCTTCTATGAAGCCAACATCACCCTGATACAAAAAGCAGACAGGGACACAACCAAAAAAGAAAACTACAGACCAATATCTCTGATGAACATAGATGCGAAAATATTGAACAAAATTCTAGCCAACCGGATACAGCAGTATATCAAAAAGATTGTTCATCATGACCAAGTGGGGTTTATCCCAGGCATGCAAGGCTGGTTTAATATACGTAAATCAAT
The DNA here is from genome assembly GCF_950295315.1 of Erinaceus europaeus. NCBI lineage: Eukaryota > Metazoa > Chordata > Mammalia > Eulipotyphla > Erinaceidae > Erinaceus > Erinaceus europaeus. The sequence continues at coordinate 53,527,950 of NC_080168.1, forward strand.
CAATGTGATCCACCAAAGCAACAAAAGCAAGACCAAAAACCACATGGTCATATCAATAGATGCAGAGAAAGCCTTTGACAAAATACAACATCCCTTTATGATCAAAACACTACAAAAAATAGGAATAGATGGAAAATTCCTGAAGATAGTGGAGTCTATATATAGCAAACCTACAGCCAACATCATACTCAATGGTGAAAAACTGGAAGCCTTTCCCCTCAGATCAGGTACTAGACAGGGTTGCCCACTATCACCATTACTATTCAACATAGTGTTGGAAGTTCTTGCCATAGCAATCAGGCAGGAGCAAGGAATTAAAGGAATACAGATTGGAAGAGAAGAAGTCAAACTCTCCTTATTTGCAGATGACATGATAGTATACATGGAAAAACCTAAGGAATCTAGCAAGAAGCTTTTGGAAATCATCAGGCAATACAGTAATGTGTCAGGCTATAAAATTAACATTCAAAAGTCAGTGGCATTCCTCTATGCAAACACTAAGTTAGAAGAAATTGAAATCCAGAAATCAGTTCCTTTTTCTATAGCAACAAAAACAATAAAATATCTAGGAATAAACCTAACCAAAGAAGTGAAAGACTTGTATACTGAAAATTATGAGTCACTACTCAAAGAAATTGAAAAAGACACAAAGAAGTGGAAAGATATTCCATGCTCATGGGTTGGAAGAATTAACATCATCAAAATGAATATATTACCCAGAGCCATCTAAATTTAATGCTATCCCCATCATGATCCCAAGCACATTTTTTAGGAGAATAGAACAAATGCTACAAATGTTTATCTGGAACCAGAAAAGACCTAGAATTGCCAAAACAATCTTGAGAAAAAAGAACAGAACCGGAGGCATCACACTGCCAGATCTCAAACTATATTATAGGGCCATTGTCATCAAAACTGCTTGGTACTGGAACATGAACAGACACACTGACCAGTGGAATAGAATTGAGAGCCCAGAAATGAGGCCCCACACCTATGGACATCTAATCTTTGACAAAGGGGCCCAGACTATTACATGGGGAAAGCAGAGTCTCTTCAACAAATGGTGTTGGAAACAATGGGTTGAAACATGCAGAAGAATGAAGCTGAATCACTGTATTTCACCAAATACAAAAGTAAATTCCAAGTGGATCAAGGACTTGGATGTTAGACCAGAAACTATCAGATACTTAGAGGAAAATATTGGAAGAACTTTTTTCTGCATAAATTTTAAAGACATTTTCAATGAAACGAATCCAATTACAAGGAAGACTAAGGCAAGTATAAACCTATGGGACTACATCAAATTAAAAAGCTTCTTCACAGCAAAAGAAACCACTACGCAAATCAAGAGACCCTTCACAGAATGGGAGAAGATCTTTACATGCCATACATCAGATAAGAGTTTAATAACCAACATATATAAAGAGCTTACCAGACTCAACAACAAGACAACAAATAACCCCATCCAAAAATGGGGGGAGGAATTGGACAGAATATTTACCACAGAAGAGATCCAAAAGGCCGAGAAACACATGAAAAAATGCTCCAAGTCTCTGATTGTCAGAGAAATGCAAATCAAGACAACAATGAGATATCACTTCACTCCTGTGAGAATGTCACACATCAGAAAAGGTAACAGCAACAAATGCTGGAGAGGATGTGGGGTCAAAGGCACCCTCCTGCACTGCTGGTGGGAATGTCAATTGGTCCAACCTCTGTGGAGAACAGTCTGGAGAACTCTCAGAAGGCTAGAAATGGACTTACCCTATGACCCTGCAATTCCCCTCCTGGGGATATATCCTAAGGAACCCAACACATCCATCCAAAAAGATCTGTGTACACATATGTTCTTGGCAGCACAATTTGTAATAGCCAAAACCTGGAAGCAACCCAGGTGTCCAACAACAGATGAGTGGCTGAGCAAGTTGTGGTATATATACACAATGGAATACTACTCAGCTGTAAAAAATGGTGACTTCACCGTTTTCAGCCGATCTTGGATGGACCTTGAAAAAATCATGTTGAGTGAAATAAGTCAGAAACAGAAGGATGAATATGGGATGATCTCACTCTCAGGCCGAAGTTGAAAAACAAGATTAGAAAAGAAAACACAAGTCGAACCTGAAATGGAATTGGAGTATTACACCAAAGTAAAAGACTCTGGGGTGGGTGGGTGGGTGGGGAGAATACAGGTCCATGAAAAATGATGAATGAAATAGTGGGGGTTGTATTGCTAAAAGGGAATCTGGGGAATGTTATGCATGTAAAAAAAAAAAAAAGAAGTAGAAACGCAAAGCAGAAATTGACTGAGTTTGGAGTATGGCACCAAAGTAAGAAAGCAGAAGTATACTAGAGTTTGCAGTGAGTACCTCCCTAATACTTCCTCTCCACTTTTCCAAGCTTTGGGTCCATGATTGCTCAACAATTTGTTTGGCTTTGTATGTTAACTCTCTTTTCAATCACCAGGTTCCAGGTGTCATCAGGATGCCGGCCAGACTTCCCTGGATTGAAGACACCACCAATGTGTCCTGGAGCTCAGCTTCCCCAGAGACCCATCCTACTAGGGAAAGAGAGAGGCAGACTGGGAGTATGGACCGACCAGTCAACGCCCATGTTCAGCGAGGAAGCAATTACAGAAGCCAGACCTTCTACCTTCTGCAACCCTCAATGACCCTGGGTCCATGCTCCCAGAGGGATAGAGAATGGGAAAGCTATCGGGAGAGGGGGTGGGATATGGAGATTGGGCGGTGGGAATTGTGTGGAGTTGTACCCCTCCTACCCTATGGTTTTGTTAATTAATCCTTTCTTAAATAAAAAAAAAAAAAAAAAAAAAAAAAGAAATAAAACACACTGGTATACCAAGTTGGTTTTCCCTGTATCTGAACACAATGCATATTTAAAGAGATTACTCTAGGGTAATATGTCTGATGTTTAACAAATAGGCCACGATTCACATATCCAATTAGGTGCTTCACTGCCTTGTCCCACACACCAAACTGGGATATTTATATACTTTCTTCAATACCACTTTGTTATCAATAAAAAACAGTTTTGGGGATTGTTATTTTGGAATTGCCTTCCAAGTTTTAGGAACTTTTCCTTTGAGTATCTTCAAGATCTTGTGGCTCCATTTTAAAAAAGTCTGCTTCAAATATTCTGCTTCTCAAATTTCTCATCCTGAATCTTTTTTTCTTCTCACAAGTCCAGGGCTTTTACTTTTTATTATTTATTAATTTTTTTTTCCTCCAGGGTTATCTCTGGGGCTCGGTGTAGGATCCACAAATCCACTGCTCCTGGAGTCCACTTTTTCCACTTTTTTTTTTTAGTAGGATAGTGCAGAGAGAAATTGAGAAGGAAGAGAAAGACACTTGTAGAATTGCTTTATCACTTGTGAAGTGACCTTCCACTGCAGGTGGGGAGCTGAGCTAGGGGCTTGAATGGGGATCCTTAGGCCAGTCCTTGCACTTCATGCTTTGTGTGCTTAACTGGGTGCGCTACTGCCCAATACCTCCAGACCTTTAAACTTTATTTCTTTTTTCTTTAGTTTTTAAAGCCACTGCTTAATAATCCATTTTCACATTATCTTTTATTTCAGATGTGGCAGTTAGAGCCATAATTTATTTAAAATTTTGTTTTTCTTTATTCAGTAGTGACAGAGAGAAATCAACTAATAGGGAAGAAATAGGAGGAGAAGGAGAAGGGCTGGGCGATGACACACCTGGTTAAGTGCACATAGTACCATGTGCAAGGACCCACAGAATGACTAGGGCTCGAGCCCCCGTTCTCCACCTATAGCGGGGATGCTTCACAAGTGGTGAAGCAGGTCTGCAGGTGTCTCTCTTTCTCCCTCTCTAGCTACCCATCTCCTCTCAATTTGGTCTCTGTTCTCTTGAATAAAGTAGAAACTTTTTTTAAAAAAGGAAATTCTCTAAAAATCAAATTTCTTTCTTTCTTTCTCTCTCTCTCTCTCTCTCTCTCTTTTTTTGCCTCCAGGGTTATCTCTGGGGCTCAGTGCCTGCACTACAAATCCACTGCTCCTGGAGGCCATTTTCCCCCATTTTGTTGCCCTTGTAGTTGTTATTGTTGGATAGGACAGAGAGAAATTGAGAGAGGAGGGGAAGACAGAGAAAGGGAGAGAAAGATAGACACCTGCAAACCTGCTTCACTGCCTGTGAAGCGACCCCCCCCCCCCCGTAGGTGGGGCGCTGAGGGCTCAAACCAGGATCCTTGCCCTGGTCCTTGTGCTCTGCGCCATGTTCACTTAACCCACTGTGCTACCACCCCACCCCCCAAATCAAATTTCTTTATCCAGGAAGGGCACTTAAATTTCATTGTATCTTTAAGAACACTGAAATACAGTGTATAAGAAAAAATAATATATGGGTAAATAAAAAAACTTACTAATAATAATGTGTTAGTATTACAGTTGGGTGGATCGCTCAGTAGATAGAGTCCAGGACTTACATGTGTGAGGTCACAATTTTGATCCCCTGGTACTGGATATGACCAGATGGTGCTCTGCTCTCTCTCTCTCTCTAAGAATATGTATATATATATGATAAGGTTAAAGTTATGTTAGTAATTTTTTGTGAAGAGTTATTTTCTTGTTTTATTAGAAAAAGAACGTTATGGAGGTTGGGGTGGTAGTGTACCTGGTTGAGTGCATACAGTACCATGTGGAAGGACCTGGGTTCGAGCTCCTACTCCCCACCTGCAGGGGTAGGCTTCGTGAGTGGTAAAGCAGGTCTGCAGGTGTCTGTCTTTATCTCTCCCTTTCTATCTCTCCCTTTCCTATCAATTGCTCTCTGTCCTATGATATAGAGGGAGGGTGAGCAAGCATTGCTTTAGCATATCTAGTATCTGGTAGTGAACCAGGGACCTCAGGCTTGCAAAGCAAGTACATAGTCTACTTGCTGAACTCTCCTAACCCCCTTCCCAGCCACAATATTTCCCTCAGGTTGTACATTTTTATGTTTTTTTCTATTTTTATTTTTATATCTTTTATTTTAAATTTTATTAGTGATTTAATATTGATTTACAAAATTATAAGTTAATGGGTATAATTCCACACTGGTCCCACCACCAGAGTTCTCTATCCCCCATTTTCTCCACTGGAAGCTCTCCCAAGTAGTTCTCCCAAGGTTACAGATGTGTGTTAACTATTATTTCTATAACTATCTATCTATATTTGTATATATTTGCCCATCTTTTTCCATGGTCCTGTCTTCTCTTCCTGTCCAAGTCACACGTACATCTGTTATTACTTCTGAATGTCCTTCCTTTTTTCTTCTTTGCTCTGTGGGTCGTGATGGAGTTGGAGTTCAGAGCCCTCTGGTCATCTTCCACTAACATTTAATCCTCAGGGAATGGGGACCAAAATTATTTAGGGGGGTGCAGTAGGTGGGAGTTCTGGCTTCTGTAATTGCTTCTCCACTGGACATGGGTGTTGGCAGGTGGATCTATACCCCCAGCCTGTTTCTATCTTTCCCTCGTGGGGTAAGGCTCTGGGGAGGTGGGGTTCTGGGACACATTGGTAAGGTTGTCTGCCCAGGGAAGTCAGGATGAAATCATAGTAGTTTCTGAAACTTGGTGGCTGAGGCTGCAGTGCTTCTGTGGATGTCTCAGTTGTAGTTGGTGAATTTTGTTTAGTTCAATAGTTGTAGGTACTTGTTGTTTGGGGGGAGACCAATTCTGTTCCCTGTTACTCCTAGGCCATGCCTCCTGGAGGTCTTTGTGTAGTATATTTGTACAGTGGCATTTCCCTGATTGCCTTTTTCCTGAATGTATAGGAATGTGTTTGTATTTCCTAAGTGTGGGAAAGCAGATCACTTCAAACACAGCAATGTGGGAGCTGTGTCACTTGGAAGCTCATTTTCATAGATGACCTATTTGGGGAATCCTTGGAGACCATTCATAACGTTTGGTTGAGTAAAACCCGAGTGTTTGCTTGATTTGTACCATTTCCTGTGCCAGAGTCCTGCAACGAAGCCTACTTAAAACTGAAGAGAAACCCACCCATTACAGTTTTTGTTTTTTTGCCTCCAGGGTTATTGCTGGGGCTTGGAGCCTGCACTATGAATCCACTGCTTCTGGCAGCCATTTTTTCAATTTATTACTATTATTATTGGGTAGGACAGAGAGAAATTGAGAGAGGAGAGGGGAGGGGTAGGCACCTGCAGAACTGATTCACCACTTGTGAAGTCACCTCTCTGCAGTTTGGGAGCCTGGGGGGCTTGAACCGGGATGTTTGTGTGAATCCTTGCACTTCATACTATGTGCACTTAACCCAGTGTGCCACTGTCTGGTCCCCCTACCTCATGACATTTTTAAATGCTCAGGACTTGGATTAATGTATGAGAATCAGGGTAGATGTCCAAGTGTGTAGGAAGGAGACAATAACGGGAATTTAGAGGGAGAAAAGAGGCAGCCAGCCCAGGCAGAGGAGGGCAGATTAAAGAGCCCTGGCAGGAGCTACAGTCTACCAGTGAGGCATCCGCAGATCTGCTGGGAGGGAGAGAGAACAGTTGAGGCAGGGAGTTATATCATGTTTTGTCTTCTCTCCTTGCACTTAGCTATGGGTTCCTATAATGCAGGGAAGAGGAGAGAAAGGGCCCTCTGCTGAAGCTCCATCACAGCAATTCCTACAAAGGAAAATGACTTTAAAAGCTGCAGGCAGGATTGATGACTTCAGGAACCTTTGTGAGTCCTTTTATTAGCCTAGTATATCACTCCTCTCCCATCTTTATGGTGACAACACTCTTTGGCCCTTCTCTGGATTTCTTGTCAAACTGGGCAACTATATAAAATTAACAGACAAGAGTGCCAAGAAAGGGCTGATGGATTCCTGTATTTGCCTGCACATTAGGAGCAATTTCATTCTGCTAAGAGGTTCTCTTATGCAGTCTTCCAGTGAGGGTATCTTAGATTGTTTCTGACAACTATGTGTTTTTAAATAGTTGTTTTTTTTTTTTTTCCTTTTTTCATATAATGGTCTTCCTAAGAGTGTAAATCAACATGGAAAGAGAATAGCTTGCTAACCTGGTTTCACAAGAGTTATTTAAAAGTTTGGAGATGGCTTGGGCATTGAAGGCTGCAAGTGGTGTAGGCCATTCCAAGCCATCTATATTGCTGGATTTTCATAACCACCAACTTTCCTCTGAATGTCAAGTTCACGTGGCGCAGATCAAATGCTAGTGCTTTTGCAAAGCCTTCTTTGATTCTCCAAGACTTTTTTTTTTCCTCCAGGGTTATTGCTGGGCTCGGTGCCTGCACCATGAATCCACTGCTCCTGGAGGCCATCCTTTTCCCCCTTTTGTTGCTCTTGTTGTTGTAGCCTTGTTGTGGCCATCATCATTGCCATTGTTGATGTTGTTCGCTGTTGGACAGGACAGAGAGAAATGGAGATAGGAGGGGAAGACAGAGAGGGGGAGAGAAAGATAGACACCTGCAGACCTGCTTCACCACCTGTGAAGCGACTCCCCTGCATGTGGGGAACCGGGGGCTTGAACGGGGATCCTTAAGCTGGTCCCTGCGCTTTGCGCCACATGCGCTCAACCCACTGCGCTACCGCCCGACCCCCCCTTTTTTTTATCAGTTCCTCCCATCTGTGGATTCCAAGAGCTCAAACAAAATAAATAGCTGCAAACATTTCATGGGCATTCACATGTCGTGAGATATTTATTTATGAAAGAGAGATACAGAAGGAGAGGAGTGAGAAAGAAAGAGAAGAAAGACACTATAGCAGCGCTCAGCTCTGGCTTATGGTGGTGCTGAGAATCAAATCTGGGACCTCAGAGCTTCAGGCATGAAAGTCTTTTTTGCATAATCATGCTGTCTCTCCAACCACTTGAGGTATTCTTTTTAAATTTTATTTCTCATTATAATTTCTTTTAAAAATTATTTTATTTTTAAAATAATTTATTTATTTTATTTCTGAAAGAGATGCAGAGAGAGAAAGAGAGAAACCTTCATTATTATTTCTTATTATGATAGAGAAGGAGAGAAATATATATGGAGGGGAGACAGAGAGGGAGAAAGAGGGGAATGGGTGGTGGCACACTTGATTGCGCATACATGTTATAATGCACAAGGATCCAGGTTCAAGCCCCTGGCCCCCACCACCCAGGGGAAGATTCACTAGGAGTGAATCAGGACTGCAGGTCTCTCTCTGTCTTTCTCCCTCTCTACCCTCCTCCTCTATTTCTGGCTGTCCCTATCCAATAAATAAATAAAGATAATATCATCCAGGCAGAAAATCAATAAAGAAACAAGGGACATAAATGAAGTGATAGATAAACTAGAACTATTGGACATTTTCAGAGTAAAAATAGTGATTTCACTGTTTTCAGCCTGTCTTGGATGGAGCTTGAAGAAATCATGTTAAGTGAAATAAGTCAGAAACAGAAGGATGAATATGAGATGATCTCACTCTCAGGCAGAAGTTGAAAAACAAGATTAGAAGAGAAAACACTAAGCAGAACTTGGACTGGAATTGGTGTATTGCACCAAAATAAAAGACTCTGGGGTGGGTGGGGGGTGGGGGTTCAAGCTTCTTAGGCCTAAGTCTAATTACACTGGACTATAGGGCACTTTTACTTTGAGGTATATAATTACCTCCAACTTACAGATCTCTGTATACATTTCACTAATATGTAGGGGCGAAAGTAGACCACATTAGGCATTATTATTATTATTATTATTAATTAATTTTTTGCCTCCAGGGTTTGGTGGAATTTGGTGCCTGCACTATGAATTCACTGCTTCTGGAGGCCATATTTTTCCATTTTGTTGTTGTTGAACAGGACAGAGAGAAATTGAGAGACGAGGAGAAGACAGAGAGAGAGAGGGAAAGATAGACACCTGCAGACCTGCTTCACCACTTGTGAGGCGATACCCCCTGCAGGTGGAGAGCCTAGGGATTGAATTGGGATCCTTATGCTTCCTGCCATGTGTGCTTAACCCGCTGCGCTACTGCCGGGCCCCCAGGTGGTACAATTAATACATTAAAGATGTACTAAATGTGTGAGGTCATCAACACGCCAGTTTTTATACCACCCGATTTAGATCTTTCACTGCAAAAGTAATTTGAAAGTATGAACTTATGGGTAGTTTGGCTACATTTAGGAGGCTTGAAATCATTATCAATTTCCTTAGCACTTTAATAACATTGATTTAGAAGAACCTCTCTAACATAGAAAGTGTATGGTATTTAGCTGTAATTAACATCTTTTTTAATTAGGAAGAATTGCCAAGTTGTTTTCTGTCTTGTCTTTGTTGTAGCTAAATGCAGCTGGATGGAAGTTCAACTTCATCACAAAGGGAACAGCTTGTGTTTTATGTTCAATTTGCCTTTAATGGATTAAAATATTCTTTAATATTATATTTTATCATAAAAAGGCACATTTGAATCACCAGCACTCACATAATCCAAATACTATAAGCCTTATGGATGAAACCATTCCCCTAAGAGATGCACAATAGGATATACAGTGAAGAAAGGAAGTTGATACGTCTGTCCATATCCTTATGGAATTGTGTTGGTTTGAACATTGGCTTTGCTACTATTATTCCTTTAGAAGCCCAGTATAAAATTTCACATTTTCATGAGCACTGATAATGAAAATTCTTCCTTGCTAACCAGAGAGATGTTTAGGCAAGTGCTGAGTATGAAAATTGCTGACATTTCCTGAATTTCAAATGACAAATGAGGTGCTTCTGTCAGCCTACTGTGTAACTCCATAGCATATGGTGCTTCTGCTGGTGGGTGTTATTTCAAAGTTTGCAAATCACACCATGAGATAGTCCCTCTGGTGGGCTTCTGGAACACTTAGCAACTGTGAATCTCAAGTGACAGTACAGAGGGAAAGGACTAAAAAAAAAAAATAACTTTTTTTTCTTTGGAAAGTGAGAAGGCAGTACAAAAATGAATGATAAGTTAATTCAGGGAAGTGGAGGGGGTAGAGACAGCCATGATGCAAAATAAAAAAAAAAAAAATCCACACACTCAAAATCCATACTCCCTTTCATAGGAAAAACTATGGGATTATCTACATTCTTGAAATCCTCGATAATGTTAGATTTCAGAGAAAAAGTAAGACAAGATGAATTAAAGAGCTGGGCAGTGGTGCACTGGATTGAGAACACACATTACCATGGGCAAGAGCCTGGGTTCAAGCCACACTGCAGGTGCCTCTCTTCCACTCTGCCTCTCTAATTACCCCTTGCCTCTCAGTTTCTGTCCTATCAAATAAAACAAGGGTGGGGGGGGGATGACCACTGGGAGTGGTGGGTTCATTGTGCAGGCACCTAGCTCCAGAAATAACCCCTGGGGGGAAAAATGAGCTAGAATTGTAATTGCCAAGCATGCTACACTGCCCCGGCCTGCGGGGTTATCGACAGAAACCTAGGGTAGGGGGCGAGAGAATGGAGGGGACATGAGACACGAAGAACGAGAGCAAGACAGGTTTCTGATCAAGCTCTGAAAATTTTATTTTACAGCCGCATTTTAAGCACACACCATGAGGAAGTTCTGCTAAGGTAGTGGGGGGAGGGAGGTGGGTGAGCAACTTTCCAAACAGTTAGATGGTAATCGCAGTTACAATGATCAGAATGTCCGTTCACCAGTTATGTGAGAGACTTAGCTAAGGTTTTGGCTCCCGGCACTACACAAAACAGAAATGGATGGGGGGATATTTTTTTCAAGGGATAGAGAATAGTGCCACATTATTTCTGTATCAGAAATCACAAGATAACTTCAAGTCATGAAGACTTAAAAAGAAACCCTCTGCTACTTTAAAATGGGGGTAGCTTATTTAAAAACCAGCAGAGCTTTATTTTATTGCACCCCTTCCTTCCTTCCTTCCTCCCTCCCTACCTCCCTTTTTCCTCCCTTCTTTCCTTCCTTCCTTCCTTTCTCATTTCTTCCTTCCTTCCTTCTTTCCTTCCTTCCTTCCTTCCCTTCAAGAGAAAGAGCAGCAAAAAGGCAGAGAGAGAAAGAGAGAGAGAGAGAGACAGGCTGAGAGACCACAGCACTAATGTTTCCTTCAGTGTGGTGGGGGCTATGCAGGAACCTGGCTTCTGCAGGTGGCAAAGCAGCGCACCATCCAAGTGAGCTTTCTCACTGCCCCATGCAGCCTGTTTTTTAATTTCATTTTTTAAATAATTTATTTATTTATTTACTTCCTTTTTGTTGCCCTTGTTGTTTTTATTGTTGTTGTAGTTATTATTGCTGTTGATGTCCTTGTTGTTGGATAGGACAGAGAGAAATGGAGAGAGGAGGGGAAGACAGAGAGGGGGAGAGAAAGACATCTGCAGACCTGCTTCACCGCCTGTGAAGTGACTCCCCTGCAGCTGGGGAGCTGGGGGCTTGAAGTGGAATCCTTACTCTGGTCCTTGCTTTGCGCCACATGCGCTTAACCCACTGTGCTACCGCTCTGACGCTCGTTTTTTAATTTCTTTCTTGGGGGATTAATGGTTTACAGTTGACAATAAACCAAAATAGTTTTTACATGCAAATCATTTCCCAGTTTTCCACATAACAATTAAACCCCCTCTAGGTCCTTCTCTGCCATCGAGTTCCAGGACCTGAACCTCCACCCCCACGCCAGTGTCTTTTCCTTTGGAGCAGTCCACCACCTCCAGTCCAAGTTGTCATGCAACCTGTTTTAATGGGCCACTTTGTTTTACTTTGTTCAATAATGTTTGCATTTCAGAACATGCCTACACTGTGGTCAAGATACAAATCAATTAAATGGAAAAAAAAAATCAGTGTGGGTTCCTGGAAATGATTGACTGGCTAGTTCTTCTATAAAAATTCAACCACTGGGGGCAGTGGCACACTGGGTTAAGCACACATAGTACAGAGCACAAGGACTGGTGCAAGGGAGGATCCCATTTGAGTCCCCTGCCCCCATTCCCCACCCCCCACCTTCAGGTAGGGTGCTTTGCAAGCGGTAAAGCAGGTCTGCAGGTGTCTAACTTCTCTCCCTTTCTCTGTCTTCCCCTGCTCTCTCAATTTCTCTCTGTCCTATCCAATGAAATAGAAAAAAGTGGCCTCTAGGAGCAGTGGATTGGTAGTGCAGGCACTGAGCTCAGGAGGTAACCCTGTAGGCAAAGAGAGAGAGATGTGGAAAGAAAGAGACACCTGTAGACCTGCTTCACCATTTATGAATCATCCACCCTGCAGGTAGGGAGCCAGGGGTTCAAACCTGCATCTTTGCTCAGGTTCTGGCACTTAGTATTATGTGCACTTGACTGTGTGTGCCATGGCTTGGCCCTTGATATTCTAGGTTCTTTAGTCTACACATGCTGAACTGACCCCTGATAGTAACTATAGACAGTATATTCTAGATAAGACATAGTATATTCTAAAAAAAAAAAAGACATTGTATATTCTAAGCATGTCATATAAATTAAATCACAAATTCTCATACACGTACACAAAAATCTTTCCCGTTCCTACTTCACTGATGTGGAAACTTAGGCACACAGAGTTGAATTATCTGTATTCCTATTCTCTCTTCTGTAGACTAGATGTTGGTTGATTTGCTCACAAATATACAATGACCCTTCCCAGTACACACTCGCCAACCCAAGGCTGTTGCCTTACAGCCTCACATTTAAATTTTCTGACACCTTCTCAGACTGTAGATGATTAGATTGAAGAGGAAATAATTCCAAGACAGGACTGGCCCAGTCACTTCTCCCATCACTGCAGGCCCTATATTAAGGATGACATACACCAGAGGCACCAAAAACAAGCCTATGAGACCAGTGTAGAAAGCAGAGGGGATTAGAGGGATCTTGGTGAAAAGGAAAGATCAAATGTTACAAACATTTTCCTTCCCCATCTTCCTTGCAGGAGACGTGGGTGTGCTGCTGCTGCTGCTGCTTTTAATAATACATTTATTTGTATAAAATATGTATTTTATCTATTTTGTATCTATTTCTATCTATGAGATAGAAAGAATTTGGAGCATCACTGCAGAAGATGCAGTGTGGGGGATTGAACCAAGAACCACAGATGTGTAAGTCCTGTGCTTTACCAGCTGGGCTATTTTTCTTTCTTTCTTTCTTTCTTTCTTTCTTTCTTTCTTTCTTTCTTTCTTTCTTTCTTTCTCTCTCTCTCTCTCTCTCTCTCTCTCTCTCTCTCTCTTTCTTTCTTTCTTTGCCTCCAGGGTTATTGCTGGGGCTCAGTGCCTGCACCATGAATCCACTGCTTCTGGAGGCCATTGTTTTCCCCTTTTTCTTGCCCTTGTTTGCTGGGGCTCATGTGGAGTGGCCCCAACTGGAGGGGGAGATAAGCCTCTGACCCTCCCTCACCAGCTCTACTGGCTGCATGAATTAGAAAGAGGCATCGTGGAACATTCTGGTACGAACATTCGTTTATTTGGAGAAGGGTACAGGCCTTTATACTGAGTTAAACAAAGAACATTTTTCACATATGTGAGAAATTATAGGTTTCTTAAAGGTCAGCTTGCCCCTATGGTAGGGGGCTGGTATGACTAATTGATGAGATACATAAAGGTCAAAACGATTAGTCTCCATGATGCAGGTGAGTTAATTATCCAAAGGTATTTGAAAGAAGCATAGGGGTTAAACCAGAAAGGTGAGGTAGAGAAGAAGAAAAACAAAGCTTGATGTGAATCACAGATATCAAAGAGAACAAGGAAATAGAATATGGGGGCCTCACTGCCTGGTATTGGCAGGGGTGTATCATAGACTGTGTTCTATATGATCAAAAGGTGAAGTTATAGTGGATGTGTGAACTTTGAATGAACCCTCAAGCAGGCAGCCATTTGGCCTGTTAACAGGGGGAACTAAGTGTGAGAGGCTTGTAGGCTTTCTGTGAGCTTGAGAGACTAAGAAGGAGAAACTGAGTCTGGGAGACTTTTCCCTCTTGGCTCATTTCTATAAGGAGAGAGGCTAACAAGTAGGGTGTCTTTCCAGACCTCCATCCAAGGATGGGAGAGCTTCCCTAAGCTCTACCAAGCTTTCATATAGTTCCACAATTGTTGTAGCCTTGTTGTGGTTATTATTGTTATTGTTGATGTCGTCCTTCATTGTTGGATAGAACAGAGAGAAATGGAGAGAGGAGGGGAAGGCAGAGGGGAGAGAGAAAGACAGATACCTACAGACCTGCCTCACCGCCTATAAAGCAACTCCCCTGCAGGTGAGGAGTGGGGGGCTCTAACTGGGATCCTTACGCTAGTCCTTGAGCTTTGCGCTACATGTGCTTAACCCGCTGTGCTACTGCCCGACTTCCTTCCTTCCTTCTTTCCTTCCTTCCTTCCTTCCTTCCTTCCTTCCTTCCTTCCTTCCTTCCTTTATTTCTTTCTAATTTTTTATATTTATTTATTTATTTATTTATTCCCTTTTGTTGTCCTTGTTTTATTGTTGTAGTTATTATTGATGTCATTGTTGTTGGATAGGACAGAGAGAAATGGAGACAGTAGAGAAAGACAGAGGGGGAGAGAAAGATAGACACCTGCAGACATGCTTCACTGCTTGTGAAGTGACTCCCCTGCAGGTGGGGAGCCGGGGGCTCAAACCAGGATCCTTACACCGGTCCTTGCGCTTTGCACCATGTGTGCTTAACCCGCTGTACTACTGCCTGACTCCCTCTTTCTTTCTTTCTTAAAGCATTTCTGATCTTTGGCTTATGGTGGTGTGGGGAATTGAACCTGGGACTTCATAGGCTCTGGCATGTGACTCTTTTCACATGACCATTGTGCTGCCTCCCCCATGCAAGATAAGGTTTGTACTCTACTGAATAAGCTCTCCTCCAACCCCAGTATTTTCTCTTTGCTTACATTTATCCCACGAACATTCTAGCAATCATGGATCCTACATTTTATAGATTAATTGCCAATGGAAAGGTCATGGTCTTCCACACATTACCTTAACAGAATTATTCAAGTTAAAGTGTGTAATATGTTTTCAGTAGAATAGAATGGTTGAAAGTGGGGTCAGGCTAGCTGATAATGACCACACCTACCTGTGATAGTTCATCTGCTGTCAACCTGATGGAGAGAAGAGCTGCCCAAGGCAGCTTTTGGCACGTTATTTCTGGCTCTGTCTGCATTCCATTCAAAAGGGACTTGATATCTTGGATTGGTAGACTGAATGAAAAAGAGTCCTTTCACCAAGGCAAGTGGGCATTATATAATCCCTAGAGGGTAGGGCCCAGTGAAATAGGTCACTTGGATAGTGCACTGCTTTGCTATATGTGGGACCTGGGTTCAAGCCTTGCCCCCACCACATTGAAGCAGTACAGCTCTAGTGCTGGAGTCTCTTTTACTCTGGCTCTTTCTACCTCTATCTCTAATGTTAAAAAAAAAAAAATCCTCCAGGAGAACCACTGCAGTTACCAGTGGAGGGGATGGAGACACAGAACTCTGGGGTTGGGAAGGGAGTGGGATTATTCCCCTCTTGTCTTATAACTTTGTAAATAAATATTAAATTACTAATAAAAATAAAATAATAGGGGGCCAGGTGGTAGCACATAGGGTTAAGCACATATGGCGTGAAGTGCAAGGATCCGTGTAAGGATCCCAATTCAAGCCCACAGTTTCCCACCTGCAGGTGGGGGTCACTTCACAGGCAGTGAAGCAGGTCTGCGGGTGTCTGTCTTTCTCCCCCCCTCTCTGTCTTTCCCTCTTCAATTTCTCTCTGCCCTATCCAACAACAACATTAGCAATAACAACAACGGCAACAAAATGGGAAAAATGGCCACAAGAGTAGTGGATCTGTGGTGCCGGCATCAAGCCCTAGAGATAACCCTAGAGACAAAATAAATAAATAAATAAACAAAAAATAAATAAAATAATAAGAAAGACCTCAGGGGTCTTAAATGAATAATAAAGGCAGAGGAAGGGCAGCTCTTCTCTGCCTGTGCTGACATATCCATTTTCTCATTCTCCTACACTTGGTACAGCAAGTTCTTTCTATTTACAGGTCTTGAACTCCAACTTATTACAGTTGAGATCTCCAGCTTGTAGAGACAGTAGAGTGCAGAACTCCTCAGCTTTCACAGCCACAGGAGTCAATTCTGATAGTGCCTGTCTGTCTGTCTCTGTACACACACTTGTGTTCACTCCTGTGCGCGTGTGTGTGCGCACACACACACACACCCCATTTGGGTTCTCTTTCTCTGAAGAAATGTTAGGATTATACTGGGAAATAGCTCAGCTTATAGCCTTGACTTACCATGTGGAGACTGGGGATTTGAGCCCTGGCACCATATGGGACCACCATGGACAGCACTGAAGGGACTCCATGCATGGTATCGAGGTTCTATGATGCCTTGCCTCTCTGTGTATCTTCCTCTCCCCCTTTCACTTTATTTCTCTATAAAATGGGAAAAAAAGGACTAGGAGACAACTTAGCTCAAGTCCTGGAGTTATAGTCCCTGGAATGGCATTAAAAAATACAACTAATATACCAGCTATAGATTTAGAATAGTGTCTGATTTATGAACAATGAAGAACATTTTTAAAGTGTTTTTAAAACTTAATTAATGAGAGAGGGAGGGGAAGGGGAGAAGAAGGAGAAAAACACTAGAGCATCACTCTAGCATGTGGGCTTTTACCCACCAAACCACCTCCTGGGCTCTACAGAGACTGCTGCTAGCATTAATTATCATTTAAAAATTGGTTTTCAGGGAGTCGGGCTGTAGCACAGCGGGTTAAGCGCAGGTGGCGCAAAGCACAAGGACCGGCATAAGGATCCAGGTTAGAACCCTGGCTCCCCACCTGCAGGGGGAGTCGCTTCACAGGCGGTGAAGCAGGTCTGCAGGTGTCTTTCTCTCCTCCTCTCTGTCTTCCCCTCCTCTCTCCATTTCTCTCTGTCCTATCCAACAACGACAACAACAATAATAACTACAACATAAAACAACAAGAGCAACAAAAGGGAATAAATAAATAAAATAAATATTTAAAAAATTGGTTTTCTTTTTTTAAAATTTATTATTACATAGAAAGAGAGAGATTGAAAGGCAAGGGGGAAATAGAGAAAGAGAGAGAGAGAGATGCCTTCAGACTTGCTTCACTTGTGAAGCTTTCCTCCTGTAGGTGGGGACCAGGGGCTTGAACCTGGGTCTTTGAGCATTGTAATGTGTGCGCTTAACCAGGTGCGCCACCACCTGACTCCTCATTAATTATCAATTTTATTTGATTCACTGGACCTCTGACTCTTTGCCTTTCTCCAGAGCATCCAATGTATGTTCTTTGGATTAATGCTGTTTAAGCCTGCGCTCAAACTTCTGTGGAAAGGCATCACTGGTGAGTAAGTTTGATTTATCCAAACTGCCTATGTTGTTTTTCTTCAAAGTAATGGTTATTAGACTTACTACATCTTATTTATTTACAGACACCCCCCCCCCCGTGTTTCTCCATGAATTATAATGAAACAGTCAAAGCTTCTCTATAGATTTTGTGTGTGACACTTTCCCCCCCAGAATATAAGGAATTGCTTACCAAGTACATTTGAATAGAGCTACATTTAGATTTTACTTTCGAACTGTTTACCCTCTCAAGGTCCTTTCAGAAACGAGAGTGTACACCTCCAGATAAAGGAGACAATCGCTCACAGTAGTTCTCAACAAAATCCAGATCATCATACGGTGTAGCTCTCCAGCTTTCTGCTTTCATTTAATATCAAAGTATCACAGAAAAGAGGAGAAAAATGTTTCTTTTTTTTTTTTTTTAAGTGCAGTCTACAGGCTCCCAACAGAAAGCCATGGCAGGAGATATTAGATTGCATGTTACTTTGGGGCAAAGTTACAATACCACCTTCTTCTTTCTTTGTGACTTTACCAGCCTCAATAAATGTTGGCTGAACTAAGTGACATCAATTCTATCCTTAATACATTAGAAATAGGACTTTCTCTTCAATGTGTAGTTAAGTGTATTTCTTCAGTGCATCAGGATAAATAGACTGCTCGGTATGTATAGCAATATTCTCATTTTATTTTTGTAGGTTAAAATATTAGAAACAGAAACAATACAAATAGGAAGAGACAACAAGCCATAGTTTCATGCTGTGTAACTCTGTATAAGTAGCTATTACGATTATAACTCTATTAGTGGAGATACTATTGTGATTTGATGTCACAAGACATTATCCCTCTCAGGCAGATGCTGTAAGACAAACTGCTTTGTAAAAGTCAGGGAACCTCAACGTGACAGAAGTCCTGTTTCTTCATCAGAGTCAGCACTAGGGAAGGCATCATCTTTCATCTGTCACACTTGATGTGCATCAGTTGCAAGGCCCACGTTTGGAATAAGAAAGGGCCCAGGTGTTGTGTTGACATGTATGTTAAGACAGTACATGCAGCTGTGTCTGGAGAAAGATGACCACCAGGATTGGGGGGGTGAGGGTGGGGTAAGTGTGAGGTGTGAAGATAGAGCAATTTAAAGGCACGGTCAGTGGAAATAGCATATCTTGTGCTGGATGATAACTCGCCCAGTTGAGGGCATGCCCTGCTTTTGAGTTTCAACACCCCATGGGAACACCATGAATGGTACTGGAGAGCTCCATGGAGGTGTCTTTTGGATTTGCCCCCTCTTTGCTCCCTCCCCAAAATAACAAATGAGACACAGAATCTGGGAGGCTGCTCATTTAGTATAGCACATGTCCAAGGCCCTGGGTTCATTCCCTGGTGCCACATTAAGAAAATAGTGTAAATTATCTCAGAAAGCAGTCATCTGAGTAGAACAGTTATGAAGTGCAAAGCAGAAAAAAAGAATCCTTTGACACCAAGTCCCCCAAACCAGGTCCATATGATTATTTTTGAAAAGACATTTATGGGGTCAGATGGTGGCACACCTGGTTGAGCACACATATTGCAGTGCTCAATGATCTGGGTTTGAACCTCCAGTCTCCCACTTGCAAGGGGAAAGCTTCACAAGTGGTGAAGCAGGGCTGTAGGTATCTCTCCTCTCTCCCTCTCCATCTCCCCTTACCTTCTCGATTTTTGGCAGTCTCTATACAATAAATAAATAAGAGATAATAATAAAAAAGACATTTATTGTGGTCTGAGAGGTGATGCGGTGGATAAAGCGTTGAACTGTCAAGCATGAGGTGTCAAATTCAATCCCCAGCAGCACATGTACCAGAGTGATGTCTAGTTCTCTCTCTCTCTCTATCTTTCTCATTAGTAAATCATAAAATCTTTTTAAAAAGACATTTATTTATATATTTTATGAGAGTGGGGAGCGAAAGAAGGAAGAGGAAGTGGGGGGGACACTGCTCTGGCAAGTCCTCACACATACAAAGAATGCAGTTCTGCTGAGTCAACTCCTTGGCTATGTTTTCATGACTCTAAAATACCACTCACAGGACCAGGTTGGGGCATCCAAAAGAGAGCACATATTACTATACACAGGGACCCGAGTTCAGGCCCCTAACCTCCACCTGTAGGGTGGAAATTTCATGAGCAATGAAACCCTACTGCAGGTGTGTCTCCTTCTCCCTCTCTACCTCTGCATTCTCTCCCTGTCTCTATCCAAAAAAAAAGAAAGAAAAAGAAAGCAAGAAATGAAAACAAAAATGGCCACCAGGAGCAGTGGATTCATCATCAGGTTCTTAACCCCAGTGACACCCCTGGTGGCAATACAAATAAAATTACAAAACAAAACAAGCCAACCACTCAGGCCACAAAGTGCCTTTGTGAGAATCTGGAAAAAAAGCAGCACACTCCTTATGTGTGGACACAATTCTCTTCTATTTAGATGGATGTACCAGTTACCCACTATGGCCTGTCAGCTACAAGCCCACTCTCCATCACCCTGCTAATGATGCTAGAATATGTCTTCCTTGCCAACTGGTGCCAAGTTAAGCCCATCAGTAGGGGGTGCTGGGGGGACCTTGGCTATGTGCATGGTGGAGTATTTGCCCTCTCCAGTGAGATATCTGTTGATCCTGCACATACTTTGCACTTACTGTTTTACTAGTCTCAAAAGGCACACATTCCACAAGACCCTCTAAGTTACACTGGTTAACATAATGCAGTGTGCAAGGATACCGAGGTAGGAAAACCCAGGAGCTAAAGTAATTGGGCTGGGGACAGGTATGGGGGTGGGGGAGCTGGCAAGATAGCTTACCTGGGAGAGTGCCTGCTTTGCCATGTGTATGACCCGGGTTCAAACCTGGCTCCCACCAGACTGGGGGGGGGGGTGCAATTCAGTGCTATGATGTCTATCCCTCTCCCCCTCTGTCTCTCTCTTTCTGTTTGAAAAAGTCAACTTAGAGTAGTTGCTCTCTGGTAATGGCAAAAATAAAATGAAACAAAAAAAGATAATAATAAAGTGTTTGGACTGAGTATCACAGATCCCTTGGAGGTAAGAAGGCTTCCTGTAGGAGAGAGTGGTAGGGGTACCTCTAGCAGGCTGTGTCAGCAAGGAGGGTAGACAAATGTTCCCTGCAGAGCGACTGCATATGAGAAAGTACCAAAGAGAGGAAGTGCTGGGGGCTAGGCTGTGACACACTCAGTTAAGCACAAGGATACACATAAGGACTCAGGTTTGAGCCCCAGTGACTGGATGAAAAAAAAAGAAAAGAAAAGAAAAGAAAAGTAAAAAAACAAAAAGCAAGAAAAGAGGAAAGAAATTGTCAATCTGTTGTATGATTCAAAGTTTTGAAGCAGGAGGACATTGCTGCCCCCTCCAGCCCCCCCAGAAAATGTTAGCAATAAGGCTGGATGAATTATAACATATAAATTCACAAATGAACCTTTTTTTGCATCTTACTTAGAGGATATAGGTATGCCTGGACTGATTTTAATCAGAAAAATGCTCCCTAATAGTGTTTGAGAAAAATTGCAGGTCAAAAGAATGCTACCTGGATTCAGTGTACCTAATACAATGTTAATGCCACCTCTTCTTTTTAGCAGGATTAAGTGTGTTCAGTATATCCCTCATGTCTTCTTCCCTGTTATTTCTCCCAGTTTTCCTTTTAAACATATCTGAGCCACAGGAGACATGGCCAGGGAGAATTAAGATGTTATGTTTCTCCAGCTACATTTGGAAGGGCCCTTACTAGCTCTGCTGCTGACCGTGGGTGTCAGGGACTCTGGTAGAAAATAGATGAAGTGGTGGCAGCCTCTGTCAGTGACAGTGCTTGAATGGAGGGGCTGTGTCCCTCAGAAAGGACATTTGATTCATGTGTCTGTGTGGCAGGTCAGCTGGGAGGAAGCTTCCACCTCTTTAACTGTAATTGTAAATAAGGGGGATCACTCTGTCAACATTGTAGCATTTTCAAAGGCAAAGGATAATAGCTTGTAGCTGTATTTGTGTCTCTGTATCTTCCTGTGCAACTGTCTACCTGCCTATCCTTTTATAAATCCATGATGATTTAGGCTTGGGACACTGGATTAGGAAACGTTATCAATAGTTTATTCAATTTCGTATTTTCCATAGAAGAAGGAGAAGGAAAAAGACAGAAAATTAAACTCTTCAGCTAACCCCCAGTCTCCTTTCCACTGTTATTGTAATTCTTTTCTCAGAATACCACAGAGGTGCAACCAAGTGAGTGTTTATTTGTTTATTGCCTCCAGGGTTATCGCTGTGGCTCAGTGCCTATACTATGAATCCACTGCTCCTGGAGACTGTTTTCTTCTGTTTTATTGGAAAGGACAGAGAAAAACTGAGAGGGGAACGGAGATAGGGAGGGAGAGAGACAGAGAAACACCTGCAGCCCTGAATTACCGCTTGTGGTGTGACCCTCCCCCCTGCAGTTAGGGATCCAGGGGCTTGAACTGGGATCCTTGTGCTTCCTCCTATATGTGCTTAGCCCGGTGTGTCACCACCCAGACCCTCTTCTATTTATTTATTTATTTATTTATTTATTTATTTATTTATTTATTTATTTATTATTGGATAGAGACAGAGAGAAATTGAGAGGGGTGGGGGAGATAGAGAAGGAGAGAGACAGAGGCTTCATCACTCGTGAAACTTTCCCCCTGAAGGTAGGGACCAGGGGGCTAGCTAGAATCTGGGTTCTTGAGCAATGTAATGATCAAGTGAGTTTATAAGAATCTCATTGTCCAAGTTTAGTTCCTTCCATTAACTCATTCAATAAACCTTGACAATTAACTTTGCTTTCTTTAAAACCACTGGTTAGCCTACAAAGTTAAGGTATATTTAGCCTTTTAAGTCTCTTTCAGATTGGATAGATCCATTTATTTATTTATATCTATTTATTTTATTTTGTTATCTTTATTTATTTATTGGATTGAGACAGCCAGAAATTGAGAGGGAAAGGGATGATAGAGAGGGAGAGCGACAGAGAGACACCTACAGACCTGCTTCACCACTTGCAAAGCTTTCCTCCTGCAGGTGGGGACTGGGGGCTCGAACCCGGGTCCTTGTACATTGTAACATGTGCTCTTAACCTGGCCCCAGATCCCATTTTATAAATTTTAACTTTTCAAAGCCACCCTCTTGGGAGAGAAGCTAATGAATGTGGGCAGTGTGAGATATGAGAAGAGATAGATATAGTAATTCACAAGCCTTATAATCAGTCTCTGAATTATTTAAGATTTCATGTGCTACTAGACCCTGTGTTTTACTTGCTATTGACATCTTGCAGATAACAAAGGTAAGAGTCATCAAAAGGGCTCCTAATGAAACAGAAGTCCATAATGCTGATTACTGGCCTAAGTCTTTTACTTAAACACCCTGGCTGAATGAGCACAGCTCATAGGAAAAAAATCACACGCATTTTAGATTCAGTGTTCATTTGAAAAACATACAGACCATTTTTTTTTTGTCACCAGACTTATCACTGGGGCTTGGTACCTGCACTACGAATACACTGCTCCCAGGAGCTATTTTTTTTCTTTCTATTTTTAGTTAATTAATTAAAATTTCAAATTATCTTTGCTTATTTATTAGATAGAGATAGAGAGAAATTGAGAGGGAAGAAGTGATAGAGAGTGAGAAAGACAGAGACACCTGCAGTGCTGCTTCACCACTTGCAAATCTTTCCCCTGTAGATGGGGGCTGGGGGCTTAAACCCAGGTTCTTGCACCTTGTAACATGTGCACTCAACCAGATGCACCACCACCCTGGTCCCTCCTTTCTCTTTTTATTTGACAGGACAGAGAGAAATTGAGAAGGGAGGAGAGACAGAAGGAAAGAGAGAAAGAGAGACACCTGCAGACCTGCTTCACCACAGATGAAACATTCTCCTGGTAGATGAGGAACGGATCTCAAACCCGGATCCTCATGCATGGTGATATGGGCCCATAACTGGGTGTACTACTGCCCAGCCTCCAGATCATGTTTTTTTTTTTTTAAATTACCTTGGGGGACACATGCCTTTTTATTTAGTTCACTTTTCCCAGAAGATTGCTGGGTTCTTTACACTGCTTTGTTCCTGTTTGGCACTGCACATAATCTGAGTAGCCAAGAGACTCACAGGAAGCCCTGACAGAGAGGGAAAAACAAAACAAAATAAAACAAAACTCTTCAACAGGAAAGACACAGAGAAGTTTACAAAGAAAGACAGGATGATGGGCAGAGTTCTATCTCTTTCTCTCTGTCCCTCTCCCTCAACTATGGCTATTTAATAACCTAGCCAATTAATTGTTGCAGATTTATTCTAGTATTATTATGACAATGATGATGTCATTATAGACAGTGAAATCAGAGTGTTGCTCAGAGGACCTCATCTGGACATCCAGTCCTGCAGGTCCTATGCTCTTACATGTGGAGCTATCTCCCCAGCCCCCAAAATAACAACAGACAAAAATCTCTTCTGGTCACTTAGTAATAGTGATTCTTTCTTTCTTTCTTTCTTTCTTTCTTTCTTTCTTTCTTTCTTTCTTTCTTTCTTTCTTTCTATTTTTCTTTCTTTCTTTCTTTCTTTCTTTCTTTCTTTCTTTCTTTCTTTCTTTCTTTTTTCTGACCAACTTGACTTTGTGTTGCAGTGCCCAGATATGTGGTCTACTGTTATTCTGAATATTTCCATGAAAGTATTTTCAGATGATGTGAGCATTTGGATTGGTAGACTGAGTAAAAGCATCAGGGAGGACCTTCAGGTGAAGGTCTGAATAGAACAAAAAAATTGATTCTCTCCCAAATAAGGGAACATTCCTTCTGCCTGTGGCCAGAGCTGACTGCCTAGATAAAGTATAATTATTTGGGGAGAGGGGGCAAAGGAGATAGAGTTAAAAAACAAAATTGTTTTCAGTCCAGAGAGGACCCACCCACCCGTTCCCCCTCCTCCCCAAAAGTCTTCTCTGTCTATTGAAAGGCATTTAAAATTCTCCATTCTGGGTCCAGGGGGGTGGTGCTCCCTGTTGGAACACACATTTAAAATGTGCAAGAACCAGGGTTCAAGTGCCTGGTCCCCACCTGTGGGGGGGGGGGGCTTCACAAGGAGTGAAGCAGTGCTACATATGTCTCTCTCTCTCTCCCTATCTCCCCGTTCCCTTTTGATTTTTCTTTCCCCAGTAGATAAATAAATGAGATATATTGAGAAAAGGGGGGGGGGAGAACTCAAGTCCTGGAACAGGATGGCAGAGGATCAAGTGGGGGTTGTATTGTTATGTGGAAAACTGAGAAATGTCATGCATGTAGCAAACTATTGTATTTACTGTCAACTAGAAACCATTAATCCCCCAATAAAGAAATTTTAAAAAAGGAAAGAGAAATTCTCTTTATATAGAAATTTTCTCCATGTCTTTCTTCTTGATGTATTTCTGAAACTTCCAAGAATATGACATTTTAAGCAGTAATTTATGGCATATTTGAATCAAGAAGAGTCCAGACAGGAAATAAGAAACCACATTAGACATTTCAGTAGAGGGGATGTAAAATGAAGAATGGCTTAAACCAAAGTCTGTCGGAAGAATTAAAAAAAAAAAAAAAAAGCAGAAGGTTTGCATGTAAATTAAACAGAGAAGTTATAGGAAGTAGCTCTCAACTGGGGCCCCAGAGACAAAAGAAAGAAGTTAGAATGATCTAAATCTAGGAGCTTCAGAAGAGGCTCTGCAGACTGAAGATCAGACTCCTGCAGAGGGAGCCCTGTCTTGCTGCTTCTGCCACTTGGGGAAGTCAGAGGAACCGCCCCATGGATTTGGGACTCAGGAGTTCATGAAGGGACACCATGTTGCTTCTAAGCTGTTTACAGTGGTGAGAAAGCTGGAGACTGGGGCCACTGCTACCATTGTTGAGAAGACATGAACAGCTGACTAGAAAAAACAGCTCCTCTAGCTTTCTCTCTTTCTCTCTCTTCCCACCCTCCTATATTGCTGGTGCTTAGAAGGCAAAGAAGCAGTTACATATATATTCCCTTTTGTTGCCCTTGTTGTTTTATTATTGTAGTTATTATTGTTGTTGTTGGATAGGACAGAGAGAAATGGAGAGAGGAGGGGAAGACAGAGAGGGGGAGACAAAGATAGACACCTGTAGACCTGCTTCACTGCCTGTGAAGCGACTCTCCTGCAGGTGGGGAGCCAGCGGCTCGAACCAGGATCCTTACGTTGGTCCTTGCACTTTGCGGCACCTGTGCTTAACCTGCTGTGCTACCGCCCGACCCCTGCAGTTTTTAAAAAATATTTTATTTATTTTATTTTTGAGAGATATGCAGAGATGGAGAGAGAGAGAGAGACAAGAGCACTGCCCAGCTCTGGCTTATGGTGGTGCCGGGGATTGAACCTGGGACTTGGGAGGCTCGGGCATGGAAGTCTCTTTGCATAACTATTATGGTATCTACCCCTGAAGAAGCAGTTTTTGTAAAGTCCTCTCGACCTAGCACCATATTCATAGACTGTGGAGGAATGGAATTCCATCCTGGAAAGACAGAAGCTTAATAGACAGCACACTTACCATCAATAGAAAGATTTGCAAACTGGTTTTGACAGAGAAGAACTCTTGGTGGGGGGGGCGCTGGGTGGCAGCCGACCTGGTTGAGCGCACATATCACAATGTGTAAGGACTGTGGCTTAAGCCCCTGGTCCCCATCTGTCAACTTCACGAGTGGTAAAACAGTTCTGCAGATATCTCTCTCCTTCTCTATATATGCACCCTTTCCCTTTCAATTTGTCTATGTGCAAAATAAATGAATAGAATAAAAATTATTATTTTTTTTAAAAGAGGAGAATACTTAGGGAGACAGATTCTAGTGAACTTGGAGAGGAACACAAAAGAAACTACTGAGGGCTGCAGGATAGGAAGGTGTGCTTGTGATAATTTAGCAGTATTAATTTTGACTGAAATATTTAATGCCCCTGATCATCTTGTTAAAGATTAATGTTGCTGGGGGCCAGGAGTAGAGGGCTGGGCAGTAGTGCACCAGGTTAAGTGCACATAGTACGAAGTGCAAGGACGGCACAAGGATCCCGGTTCGTCCCCCCGCCCCCGTGTGTGGGGTCGATTCACAAGTGGTGAAGCAGGTCTGCAGGTCTCTCTCTCTCCCTGTCTGTCTGTCGTCTATCTATCTCACACTCCTCTCTCAGTCCTATCCAATAAAACACAATACAAAATGGCCTCTAGAAGCAGTGAATTCTTAGTGCTAGCATCAAGCCCCAGTGATAACCCTGGAAGCAAAAAAAAATTATAATAATAATAATGTTGCTTGTAAATATTAGTAAATGATTAGTAACAAAACAAGACATATTTGTGTTTAACATCATATTGCCTACCTAACTATGCTAAGCATGGCATAGAAATACTTTACACTGATATTTTTTGATCTTCAGTGACTTGATTAAAATAATTAAACTAATCGTAGCTAGACGAAATGTCTATAGTTACATAATTAAAGCTTAGTCACTTTGGGACTAGGCAGTGGTATACCTGGTACAGGTATGTGCACATTATAGTACACAAGGACCTGGGTCCCTGGTTCAGATCTGCAGGGGAAAACTTCAGTGGTGAAGTAGTGCTACAGGTGCCTCTCTCTTTCCTTTTCTATCTCCTCTGCCCACTCACATTTCCTCTGTCTCTATCTAAAGTAAATAAATAAATGATTAAAATAGTTTTTAAAGAAACATCGTCACATTGGGAAATTAATACAGTGTCCCAAACATTTAAAGAGTTAATATTGTAGTGTTACTACCTACTTGACAAATTTTCTCAGTGTTTGATAATCACTTCATTCTTATTGTCACTCTGTGTCTCTTACTTTCCCCATTTTATGACTGCAAAGTCTATGGCACAGAAAGGTCAGCTAACTTGCCAGTGGTTCACAGTCTTAAATGACCAATGTAAGAAGGACTGTACTGGGGGAGTCGGGCGGGGTAGCGCAGCGGGTTAAGCGCAGGTGGCGCAAAGCACAAGGACTGGCGTAAAGATCCCAGTTTGAGCCTCTGGCTCCCCACCTGCAGGGGAGTCACTTCACAGGCAGTGAAGCAGGTCTGCAGGTGTCTATCTTTGTCTCCCCCTCTCTGTCTTCCCCTCCTCTCTCCATTTCTCTCTGTCCTATCCAACAACAACGACATCAATAATAACTAAATAAATAAATAAATAAGAAGGACTGTACTCTAGGATTCTGACCCATAGCATTTAACTCTACACTGTTAGTAAAAACAGTTTTGGGTTAAAAAAAATTCCTCATGTTCTATTGTAAATGTCCATTTTTTTAATCTTTAGACCAGGACAACAAGTCCTGCATGATAGGGTTGTTATTAATAGTTACTTAGTAAATGTATTTATCAAAAGTTCATGTCAAGCATTTGCTATGTATTAAGTCCTTAATAAGTGAGAGCATCGTTCATATTTCTGAATAGTTCCATTGAGGTAGGGGAAGTGTGAGTCAGGTGGGTGTACATGTGATATCTGGGGACTAAGAATATATCTGTAATCAAGAATAATGAGTGAAAAGAGAGATCACACTAGCCACTAGTACAGCCTGATCTGAAACAGGTTGTTCTCCAAAGAATAGCATGTGTTTTCTTGCACTTCTGAAACATATAATTAAAATAATATATTGTTATTTTTGTTATTATCTTTATTTATTTATTGGATACAAATAGTCAGAAATTGAGAGGGAAGGGGGAGATGGAGAGAGAGAGAGAGATACCTGCGTCCCTGTTTCACCACTCACAAAGCTTTCCCCCTGCTGGTAGGAAACCGAGGGCTTGAGCCCAGGTCCTCGCACATTGTAACATGTGTGCTCAACCAGGTGCTCCACCACCCGGCTCCAAGTAATAATACATTGTTATCTGAATAATCATCCTAACTTTCATTATTATTTTTTAAAATTATCTTTATTTTGTTTATTGGATAGAAACAGCCAGAAATTGAGAGGGAAGGGAGTGATAGAGAGGGAGAGAGACAGAGAGAAACACCTGCAGCACTACATCAGCACTTGAAAAACATTCCCCTGCATGTGGGGACTTGGGGCTTGAACCTAGGCCCTTGGGCATTGTAACATGTGTGCTCAACCAGGTACGCCACCACCTGGCCCCATCATCCTAATTTTTAAAATCTCAATTTCCCCTGTGACTGGAAAGATAACTCAGTGGGCAGAGTATAGGACTTGATTGTATGAGACCCCTCATATTTTGATCCCTAATATCACATTTGTCTGAGAAAGCATTACCTTGGTCTTTCTCTCTTGAATAAATAAATAAAAACAATAAACCTCAGTTTTCTAAGTAGAAAAACAAAACAAAAAAATTTGTTAGCATAGTCATTTTTATAGAGACCTACCTTCTCGGTCTGCCATACTGGTTATACTTAGCCCATATTCAAGGGGGGGAAATTACACTTTGGAATTGGAATGGGAATGGACTGGAGGGGTGATTTATTTTTCTGTTCTCTTTTTAAAGAAGAGAGATGAGATTATAATGGAGGGTAATGGTTGCATTGTATGATTATGGGGAGAGCAAATATAATATGTTTCTAGCATGAAACAATAGCTCCAATTCCTTCTCATTCTTCCCAAAGCACATGAACAATATATACAAATGTTTCAAACAAACAAAAAAA
This sequence comes from Erinaceus europaeus, assembly GCF_950295315.1. NCBI lineage: Eukaryota > Metazoa > Chordata > Mammalia > Eulipotyphla > Erinaceidae > Erinaceus > Erinaceus europaeus. Next base: position 53,556,887 of record NC_080168.1, read on the forward strand.
TCTCACTTTGTAAGGATCATTTATTGGAGAGACCTCTTATGAATATCCATATAAGGATAGGCTTCTCTTTTGGCTAAAAACTGACTTGCATGGGCCACAAGAAGCGAAGAAATAATGTAACACTTTGCTCTCGGGGTGTTTTAGGATATTTCAAAACATGGCCACAACTGTTATACCAAAGGCATCTTAGGTTGGTAACCAAGGCAACTCTTCCCAGCCTGCTTTCAGACTTTCCTGTTGATTAGCTATTGTAATGCCAATAATTGCAGCTGAGTGGAGTCTCTGTTTGTTGTGAGAGACAATTAACACTTGAAATAAAATAACAGATTTAAATAAATTGGGGGACTCAACAGGGTGACCCAATCTCTTGGGAACAAGCAACAGTTTTGGACTATGATCCACTCTGGTGTTTGCAGCAGCAGCCTTCAGGGGGAGTGAGTCTTCAGCCTAAATTGCTGGAGGTCTTTACTGGTGATTTACTCCAGTTGTTATGATTAGAAACCATTTGTTTCTTCTTAGACTATATTGGGAAATAGTTTATTAAGTCCTCGTCTGCAAGAAGGGACTGTTACTATATGTAATACTTCATTAAAAATAGTTCCTCCCAATTACTGTCATAATTTCTCTTTACTGTTGTATGAGATGTAGCTCATTGCTGTTTATTTTAATTTGGATATGAACAGAAAGCTTGCAACTCCTGACCTATGTATCTTTTTAAATTTTTAAAAAACTAATCAGTTATTTTATTGGATAGAAACAAATTGAGAGGGATAGAGACAGAGAGACACCTGTAGCACCACTTCACCACTGCAGGTGGGGATCGGTGTTTGAACCCTGGTCCTTGCTCACTGTAATGTATGTGTGTGCTTAACCAGGTGCTCCACCATCCAGCCCCTTTTTCAAAATTTTTATTGATGATTTAATATTTAATTTAAGATGATTTACAAAATTATAAGATGACAGGGGTTTAATTCCACACCTTTCCCACCACAAGAGTTCTGTGTCCCCATTCCCTCCATTGGAAACTGCAGTTGTTCTCTCAAGACCACAGATATGAATTGACTATTATTTTTATAACTATCTATCTATATTTATATATATTTGCCCCACTATGGTCCTGCCTTCTTTTCCTTTCTAAGTCACACCTATTACTTCTGAGTGTCCATCTCTTTTTTGTTCTTCTCCTTCTCCTCCTCTTCCTCCTTCTTCTTCCTCGTCCCCTTCCCCTTCCCCTTCCCTTCTCCTTCTCCTTCTCCTTCTTCCTTTTCTCTTTCCAGGTCCTAGTGATACTGGAGCTCAGAGCCTTCTCTGACCTACATATAATTTACCTCCCCTATAATTTTTGCGTTCAAGATGAATGCCACCATTAGTACTATGACCATTTATTAAAGCTATTTCATGGCATATGCTCTTAAAAATCAGTGTTTATGGGAGTCGGGCAGTAGCGCAGTGGGTTAAGTGCAAGTGGCACAAAGCACAAGGACTGGCATAAGGATCCGGGTTCAAGCCCTCAGCTCCCCCCCTGTAGGGGAGTCGCATCACAAGCAGTGAAGCAGGTCTGCAGGTGTCTATCTTTCTCTCCCCTTCTCTTTCTTCCCTTCCTCTCTCCATTTCTCTCTGTTTTATCCAACAACGATGACATCAATAACAACTACTACAACAAGGGCAACAAAAGGAAGGAAAATGCAAAAAAAAAAATCAGTGTTTACTATCCATGATCCAATGACTTTCAGAGAGTTTGGCATAAATCAGTAAGTCTTTAGTGTTCCAAAGATGAGTAAGTTTTCCTGACCCAACTGTATTTGTTTTCAGAATTTTGATTATTATTTATATAAACAATCACTGTGGTTTTTTTGCTTCTGTAGGATGACATTACTGCTAGAATGCTCCCTTCAGCAGTCTGACCTATGAGCTCAAAAGAAGCTGAAGTGCTTATTCAAGCCCCTTTCTATCTTGCTCAGAGTGAACTTGTCTATGATGAGATTGAGACGTATTACTTATATAAAAGAATACCTAGAATTGTGGATTAGTGATTAAATGCGGGCTCTGGTATTAGAACTCCTCTGCCCAGCCACTTACTAGCTAGTTAGAAAAGTTTGGATCGGTTTCTCATCACTTTTTAACATGAGTTTCCTCACCTGTTTACATGTACAAACAAAAGTTCCAATAGTACTTCCTTCATAGAGTTAGCAAGAATTCTGTGAGTCCAACATATTAGACAGGTGTTTATATGAGATGGATTGATTACTTCTTCCTATACATTTAGTGAATTTTGCAGTAGAGATAATTCACATGCTCAGAGACTGGCATAGGATCAAGTTCATACAAATGATGTAAATAAATCCTGAGAACATGTGCTGAGTCCCTGTTACATGCTGAGACTGTTAAAAATACATTGAGTATCTATCAACAGTGGAGCTGTAAGAGGTGAAGGGGGCACTAAATTCCCTTCTGTGGGTCTGACGTGAAATTTGCTTGAAAGAATTCCAAGAGAACATGCATGATAGGTGTGCAATCTCTAAATCATCCTTTATTACATTATGAGGTAGAATTGGTGCAGTAGTGAAATTAGAAAGGAGGACCAAGTGGTGGCACACCTGGTTGAACACACATGTTATAGTGCACAAGGACCCAGGTTCAAGCTCCCAGTCCTCACTGCAAGGGGGGGGGAAGCTTTGTGAGTGATGAAGCAGGGCTGCAAGTCTCTCTCTCTCTCTCACCCCCTCTTGATTTCTTGCTGTTTATATAAAATAAATAAAGATAATTAAAAATTTAAAGAGAGAGAGAAGGGAGTCCGGTGGTAGCGTAGCAGGTTAAGTGCACATGGTGCCACAAGGACCCATATAAGGATCCTGGTTCGAGCCCCCACCTGCAGGGGAGTCACTTCACAAGTGGTGAAGCAGTTCTACAGGTGTCTATATTTCTCTCCCCCTCTCTGTTTTCCCCTCCTCTCTCCATTTCTCTCTGTCCTATCCAACAACTACAACAACAATAAAAACAACAATAATAACCACAACAATAAATCAACAGGGGCAACAAAAGGGAATAAGTAAATAAATATTTTTAAAAGATAGACAGAGAGAGAGAGAGGGAGGGAGAGAGGGAGAGAGAGAGAGAGGGAGAGGGAGAGGGAGAGGGAGAGGGAGAGGGAGAGAGAGAGAGAGGGAGAGGGAGAGGGAGAGGGAGAGAGAAAGCTCATGGACACTTTCCCCGAGGGCCCTGGGAAGGTCCCAAAAAGGCCTCTCTGTGCAAAGGTCTCCATCTCCCCCCCCCCCTTTTTGCCTTCAGGGTTATTGCTGGGGCTCAGTGCCTGCACCATGAATACACTGCTCCTGGAGGCCATTTTTCCCCTTTTATTGCCCTTGTTGTTGTTATTGCTATTGTTGCATAGAACAGAGAAATCAAGAGAGTAGTGGGGGGGGACAGAGAGAGGGAGAGAAAGATAGACACCTGCTGACCTGCTTCACAACTTTTGAAGCAACTCCCCTGCAGGTGGGGAGCTGGGGGCTTAAACTAGCATTTATACACCGGTCCATGTGCTTAATCCACTACGATACTGCCTGGCCCCCTTACTGCGGCCTCTTTAAGACCTGTTAGTTTTCCTTTTCTCTGTAATGGTTCTTATTTACTTATCTATCTATCTATCTATCTATCTATCTATCTATCTATCTATCTATCTTTCTCTTTCAAACAACACAAGCAGTCTTTGACTGGACTACTTCTCCCAGTCTCTCTTTGTCTTCTGTCATAGAAATTTTCATGCCGGGTGGGGGTAGATAGCATAATGGTTATGCAAAGAGACTGTCATGCCTGAGGCTCCGAAGTCCCAGGTTCAATCCCCTACACCACCATAAGCCAGAGCTGAGCAGTGCTCTGGTGTTAAAAAAAAATAATAATAATAATAAAAGAATTTTTCATGCCAAGTGACTTGGTGATATGTCAGTCAGGCCTGTGTCCCTTGCTTTCCCTGTGCTGGTGCTAATAAAGGATTTTGATTCCTACTGCCCATTTCTTCCCCTGTCCCCTCCATCCCTTTCTTCACAGAACTGTATACTTCTTTTATGGACATTATGCACCCTGAGATTTATGTCCCCTCTCCCTTTCTTTCTTTCTTTCTTTCTTTCTTTCTTTCTTTCTTTCTTTCCATGGTCTCAAACATTTACAACTTATTTGAGGAGACAGGACCTAAAAAGTTCAAAAGAGACAAGTTGAAAGATGCTACTATAAGCTCTCTAATATACCAAGGCTGTTTATGGCATGTGATCAGTGATATTCCTCACATAGCATATCATGCTGTCAATTTCTTGCTGTGAATGATCGAGAAGTTTTCATGCTTTCTCATGCAGAGAGGTTTACTCGACAGGTCATGAAGATGCAGACATCACATATTCCAGTGATAGGTGAACAAGTACTTTAAATAGGGATAAGAGATCTAAGTGTACATGAAGGAATTTACTATCATTTATTTGCTAGAGGGGCTCTCAAAAATCACTGCCAAATCCCTACCGGGGCATGCATTAGCATGAAATGTGAAAAGAAAATTTGCTAATGATACACAAGGAGTTATTCCGAATAGCGATGTGATAAATGGTGCTAATGTATTTGGAAGATGTGATAGGAAACACAGGCATTCATATAGAAGGCAGAGAACTTGGAAACTAGTAACACTAGATAGATTGGAGTCATAACTGGTAGCAAATTCATATGAATATGCAATGCCAGGGGGTGTAGACAGAAACACAATCTAATTCTAGGTAGACTAAGCAAAGAAATTGCATTAGAGATCAAGGCAAATATTGGCAAGTCTGTCTGTATCTTCTTGGCGAGACACTCTTGTAATACTATACAAGGTCTTAGAATTTCAGCACTGGGGAGACAATGCAAAACAAAGGATATTCAGATGTGAAAGACACAAGTGATTATAAGGACCTGCCAGATTGATTTATGAGCTATGACTGGAACAACAAACACCTTAACATGTGCAAGTGTCTATCTCTCCCAGAAACTCAATGATTATCAAAATTGTTATTTTTTTGTTTTGTTTTGTTTTTGTAGTTATATTGTTAAGGATAAACTTTTCTTTTCTTTCTTTTTTTTTTTTTTTTGCCTTAAGTAATATCCCTTGCCCTGGAGAGGAGATGATTTAAAAGTTTATATTCAGCCAGCTTTATCCAAACAAAAAAGTAGTGTGCAGTTTACATACAATTGTTGAACCCATGCTCATCTGTAATAAACTAAAGGGACTATAGTTCTAAAGAAAAATTCTTCCTGTGGCAATAGGAATGAAAAATAGCCCGAATGGATAGATAGCTAGTAGAGGTTGCTGGACTTACTCTTGGAAATAACCTGAAAGTAAATTTGGAATTTTACAAATATGAGATCTTACAGCGAATCGTGACTACTGTGACTCTAGGAGAAGAGAAGTAATAGAACAGAGAAAATAAATGAAAAATAAAAATGCTAGATAGTGGGAGATGTACCCATTCAGTGACATAGTTTCTTAGAAAAGCTAAAAGAGCTTGAACTAATCTAAATTATTATCAGAAAGGTGCTTAACATTGCTTTGCTCATTCTCTTAAATGATAGCTGTATTATAGCCACACGATACTAAATTTATTATATGAATACATAAAGAAAACATGAGTATTTTAAATATAAATGAAAAATTTCTTGCCTGAGTTATGAGCTACTCAGAAAGGTTAATTGTACATATATAATTGTTATGAAAGATTAACTTTAACTCACTTGTGTAATCAAGTGACATTTTGGCATTTTATGACGAACTGCAATAATAGTCAACAGCCAATGTGAAGAATTTTAGAACATGTGCTCGTAAATGATTTTCCTTTGCTTTGTAAATGGACTTTAGATGATATTCAGCCTGAATTATTTTCCATTTGGAAATAATTGCCTATAAGTGTTATTTATAAAGAAAAGAAAAGTAATAGGCAAATGCACAACTTGTAAAAACTAAAGTATTTTAATGATTGTGGTTCCACATATATTTATATTTGAGTTTATGGGAACTGTTGTAGAATTCATGCAGAGCACTGAAAAAAAGTGCTTCAAATTGAGGTCAAGCAATAAATCTAAACACAAATGTGCTTCATAACACATTTCTTTCTTTTTTATTTTTTTAATTAATTAATATTTTATTATTATTTTTTTTACCAGAGCACTGATCAGCTCTGGTTTACAGTGGTGCAGGGGATTGAACCTGGGACTTCAAAGCCTTAGGCAAGACAGTCTGTTTTGCATAACCATTATGCTATCTACCCCTTCCCAGCACATTTATTTCTAACATAGTTCATAAAATAACCTGTTTACTTTCTGGGGGGGAAAAGCATCACATCTAAACATTTATTTTAGTCAGAATCAGCATATTTTGAAAAAGCCAACATTAACGACGACCATATCACTCCTCTCTGTAAAGAAAAACTTCTAATTGCTCACCAGTATTAACTGTATTATTAACAATTTCTAGCTTGATTCAAGTCTTCTCTACAGCACAGATGACTCAATATGCTTCCCCTGTTTCACTGAATTATGGCTCAGGGGGTACTGGGTGGTAGCGCAGCGGGTTAAGCGCACATGGTGCAAAATGCAAGGACCAACGTAGGGATCCCATTTTGAGTCTCCAGCCCCCCCATCTGTGTGGGGGGGTTCCTTTCACAGGCAGTGAAGCAGGCCTGCAGGTGTCTGTCTTTCTCTCCCCCTGTTTTTCAATCCCATCTTGATTTCTCTCTGTCCTATCTAACAGCAACAGCAACAATAATAACAATAACAACAACAAAATGGAAAAAGTGGCCACCAGGAGCAATGGATTCTTTGTGTAATCACTGAGCCCCAGTGATAACCCTAGAAGCAATAAAAAAAAAAAAATTATGGCTCATGATGTGATTGTTGAACAGTTACTTTTTAAAAACATATTTATTTATTCTAGTGAAAGAGAGATACAGAGATAGAGATGCAGATAATCTATCCCTGACAACCCTCAGTTGTGGCTTATGGCTGTTCAGGCAACTGAACTTGGGACCTCAGGAGAATTAGGCATGAAAGCATATAGTTATGCTGTCTCCGCAGCTTGAGTTGACCACTTATTATTGCAGAGAAGGATAATTTAAGTACTTTTGTAATACTACTGACATTTTTTTGTGTTTTTTGGAAGACATCTCAGGTGTTTCTTCTGTACTAGTTGTTGCAAATACAAGTGTTTCCCAAGGCCACCTTCAAACGTCTACTAAGACCATGCAGGTAACAGGTAGATCTAGTGGATCTATATGGGACCAAGTGGGAGGGGCATGACCTCACCTAAGGCTCAGCCTCTGCACAACATGCTTGTTGACATGCAGTAATGCTGCTCCGGTCACTTATATTTAATTTATATGTATATATATTATTTTTTAACAAAGAAAAACAGACATCAGAGTACCATCTCAACTCTGAGATGCACATTGCTGGGGGTGGAACCTGGGAACCTCAAGCTTGCAAGTCCTGCACTCTACCCACCGAGATATTTCCCTTGCTTTGGTTTTCCTATCTTTACAGGGAGCTAGAAGCAAATGCTTGCATGAAACATCCTACTTTATTATTACAAAGTTGTCTTGAGAAAAAAGTACTGTGTAAACCAACTCCCCACCCCAACAAAACAAACAAACACCAGAAATTCTTTCCAGGTTAAATATTGCCCAGGGGCTTCATTATTATTATTATTATTATTATTTTGCCTCCAGGGTTATCACTAGGGCTCAATGACTGCACCATGAATACACTGCTCCTAGTGAACATCTTTTTTCCCATTGTTGTTGCTGCTGTTATTATTGTTGTTGTTTTGGATAGGATAGAGAGAAATTGAGAGAGGAGGGGGAGACAGGGGGGTGGGAGAGAAATATAGACACCTGAAGACCTGCTTCACTGCAAATGGGGAGCCGGGGGCTCGAACCGGTATCCTAGCGTGGGTCCTTGTTCTTCGTACGATGTGCATTTAACCCAGTGAGCTACTCCCTCTAAGCCAACTAAACACCAAACACCTTATTCTTCCCCAGGCTGTTTAGCACCCAGTCTCAGGGGCCCTGAACCTTCCCTGACCCTCTGTTTCATAAGCCCTCCCTCTCTTCTCTTCCTCTTTCTGGTCACTTTTTCCTCTGAATCCTTGTAACAGCGAGTCTTTTCTCGCAAGAGATTCTGTCTTACATCTTACTCATTTGTCTGTGTGTTTTGTTCTTATTGCTAGCAAAGAAAACTACCTGACGGCAGAGGCTCTTTGGCTATGCCTGGCACTTAGGAGATATTATGTCCATGCTTGTAGAGTGAACTGAATTGGGTGCAGAGGATCTCACTGACAGATGCCCTATCAGCAGTGTGTTTCATGGAGAGTTTTTTCTGAGCTGAACAATGTAGAGTTAATATTCACAAAGCTGAAGCCTAGTGGAAAAAAAAAAATCAGTTTAATCATGTTTCCTGAACAGATGGTGCATCTGCGTTTCCTAATGCAATATCCTGACTGTGTATAGTTGTCATAATTAAGTAATAGCAGCTTGCACAATCTTTGGTAACTGAGGAATCTTCCCTACATGTGGACCTTAAGCATCATCAGTAATGACTCCTGCCTTTGATTCATTGTGTTCTGTTACTAGGTGGATGTCCTTAGCTGGTTCTGAACAAGTGATGAACTCATAGTTGATTTTAGTTTGTGATGGCAATTTGGAGTGAAGTGGGCCTGTGTAGTTTCTGAATTGATTTTAGACACAGGCGTTCTCTAGCTTTCTGGTCATAGACAGCGTAGTCTCATGTTTGTTTCAAGATCATGGGGAACTTAATGGACTTAGTAAGTGTTGAAGGATTTATTTATTTATTTATTTTCTCATTCATTTATTTTATTGCCACCAGGGTTACCCCTGGGGCTCAATGCCAGCACAATGAATCCACCAATCCCAGTGGTCATTCTTCTTCTCTCCCACCCTCAGCCCTCTTTTACTTGGTAAGATGAAGAAAAATTGGGGGTGGGGGAATATAAAGAGGCAGAGAGAAATAGAGACACCTGCAGTACTGCTTTAGCACTTGTGAAGCTTCCCCACTGTGGTTGCGGTTTGGGGACTTGAACCCAGTTCCTTGCCCATAGTAATGTGAGCCCACCTAGGTGTGCCACCACCGTGCCCTCTGGAGGATTGTTTTCCCCTCTTCTTTTGAGTACTAACAGCTCTAGAACCCATTGAAGTACATTGTTTAGAAATTTTTATCTTTCTGTTTGATGAGTATCAAATGCTTTGTTTTTGTGGCGGTTGGGAGTGTAGCAGTGGGTTGTTGGAGACACTGGCATGCACTTTTCTACACAAGAGTGCATCATGACTTTTCTGACAACCTGACAGAAAAGTCACTGGAACTGATAATAAGAGATGGGTTGTTTGATCTGGATAAGCTAGGATATTACCTGAATACCCTAAGTGACGTTCTCACATGATATACCTACTTCTTAGGGTAATCCTCATTTCCGGATTAGATGAAGTAATATATGTGGAAATTCTTTGTGAACATGATTTTGAAGCATTCATTGTGTATTTATTTATTTATTTATTTATTTATTTATTTATTTTAGGACTTGGATGCCTGTTCCTCCTTGGTGGTGCTACCTGATTTCTTAGGAACCTTCTTTTGTTTTTTTAACACCTGGGTTTTAAATTTGTTTATCTTTTTTTAATTGACTCAACATTGTTTTTATAATATGTTAAGGCTTTAGGAGTATAGTATAGTTTTGTATATATCACTATACCCACCACATCCACCACCAAAGGTCGTGTGTCCTTCCACCAGAGACCCCTCTCCCAATCTTCCCTTCCCCAGTCTTCCCCTCCCCACCATAGCCTTCATGGAGTTAGAGTCAGCAGGTTATTATCATCTCTTAACAATTTCCTTTGTTTTAGTCATTGATATTCCACATATGAGTGTAACCAGCAGGTATTTGCTTTTTGTTTCTTTCCTGAGTCCTCTAAGCATAATAGTTTCTAATTCCATGCAACATTTTTTCAAATGACAGTGTCTTCTTCATCATCATCATCTTCTTCTTCTTCCCCCTCCTCTTTTTAATGACCAAAAAGTATTCCATTCATTTATTGGTCATGTGTGAATGGACATTTGGGTTGACTCTGTTTAGGTTGATTCTATTCCATTTAGATTGTTTTGACTATGTATATATTGCAGGCATGAACTGAGAGAAGGTTGCATATATCTTCTTGTATTAGTGTTTTTGTGTCCTTTTGGTGAACACCTCAAAGTGATACTGCAAATCAAAAAGTATTTACATTTTTATGTTTGAAAGGAATATTCTTACCATTCTCACAGGGACCACACCAGTTTGCATTCTTACTAGTAGTGTCCTAGGGAATCAGCAATGAGGGGGCTAAATTAGGCTAAGTTCATTGGTTTACATACTACCCATGACTGCTTCACTCAACAATGGTGATACTGGGTAATAACAATAAAAATCCAAGTTCCCCCAAAATATTTGATATCTAGCTCATTACCAAAAGCTCTTTAACCAATAGTTTTTCCCCCATGCAGGAGATATTCAAACATTTGGCTTCAAGTTTGAATTTGAAGAAAGCCCCAACTAGACCTCCTCAGATTTACTATTTATTTTTCCTGTGGTGACAGGGCAGGAATGAAAACACCTGTGGGATTTGGGACCAGACAATAATTACTTCTCAGTCTTATCTCCTGAAGTCAGAAGAAAGCATATGTTTTTAAAATTATGCAGAGAAGGGCAGCATTAAAATTCTCTAGGGACTTCCGTTCTACCTCAGGCACAGGGAAGGGAGAATGGGAAGCTGGTAAGGGCATTTCTGGTGTAACTGAATGCAAATGAAATTAGCTGAGGCTGAAGCCATGACTTTAAAGTCTCAACCTAAATAGGACTCATTGCTGTTCTTGAACCAATGGATAGATGTGGGCAAAAGCCCCACTAACTCTTTGATTTGTTTAAATAGAGTCATGACCAAAAAATCAAATGGATCACTGGGCAGGAATTTGACCACAAGCACCTTCCAAGTGATAATTAGCTTGCCATTTTTTTTCCTCAGAGTTTTATGTTACCATAAATATTCATGACACATTCCCCATCATAATTGTAAGTTCTTCTGGAAACACTATTATCAGTTTAAGAAGAACATGAATCAGACTGATAAAGCTAATCGGTCAGGATTCTTTATTCTCCTTCATTTTAAATAAAGCTGTCGAAGGTTCCCAGGGTAATGAAGAGCTTTGTTGTTATGACAACTGCTTATTCCTTTCCCTTTGAAGAAGCTTGTGATGTGATAGGCAACACATTAGGAATAATTAAAGCAAATGATAAGCAAGACACATACTCTTAGAGGAATAAACAAGCACACACACACACACACACACACACACACACACACACACACACACACACTTGAACCATGTTATTGGTTTTTCAATTACTGTTTTCAGGGCTAGAAATTCACATCTTCTGAGCTGTCATTTGTGACAAAGTCCACCATTTCTTTTCTTTTTTTTTTTTTGTTCTTTTAAAAAAAATTTTTTTTTATTTAAGAAAGGATTAATTAACAAAACCATAGGGTAGGAGGGGTACAACTCCACACAATTCCCACCACTCAATCTCCATAACCCACCCCCTCCCCTGATAACTTTCCCATTCTCTATCTCTCTGGGAGCATGGACCCAGGGTCATTGAGGGTTGCAGAAGGTAGAAGGTCTGGCTTCTGTAATTGCTTCTCCGCTGAACATGGGCGTTGACTGGTCTGTCCATACTCCCAGTCTGCCTCTCTCTTTCCCTAGTAGGGTGTGTCTCTGGGGAAGCTGAGCTCCAGGACACATTGGTGGGGTCTTCAATCCAGGGAGGCCTGGCCAGCATCCTGGTGGCATCTGGAACCTGGTGATTGAAAAGAGAGTTAACATACAAAGCCAAACAAATTGTTGAGCAATCATGGACCCAAAGCTTGGAATAGTGGAGAGGAAGTGTTAGGGAGGTACTCACTGCAATGGATACGTGTGAACATAAGCTCTCTCTCACAGAAACTGGTGTATATCTAGGTTATGGGACTTTGTTAGAAAGTGAACCACCTGAGATGAAATTAGAGTGTACTATAAAAGGAAAGGTCTCACCCGAGTAATGAAGCTGAAGGGTTGTCATTCCACACGTGAAGTCTCTGGACACAGTCTGAGGTGAAGCATGTTGAGGTGGCAATTGTTGCGTTGGTTAGGTTGTGATCAGCGGATGCAATATCATTTGATATGGATTGGGAGAGGCATACGGGAAAGTGGGCCCTATCCAAGGATTCCAGGACTGGGGGAAGTAGGGGCTCTATAGTGGAGATGTGAGGTTCCTGCTGTCTTAGGGTTCAAAAAGACAATCGATAGTTAATGTTATCAGTCCACCATTTCTTGAGCCAAGCACTGCTTCCCTCTGAAGGGATATAGATACATCCCACTATCTTTTGGCCTCTGTGCTTGTGACCATCTTAGCTACCATCTCCAGAAGATCTGAAACATCTGCAGAAGTGATGGGCTATCAGGGTGGTGGGGTATAGTCTAATATGATTCTCTCATGGCTTACTCTGCTCTTGCCAAGAGAAAGGGAAGTTGAACTATAACTTCCAATGCTGACTCAAACCATAAAATAGCATCCACTTATTGCTTTTATATGCCACTTATTGTCACATTCTCTTTGTCCTTTAACCTCTGCAATCCAGGGGCTCAAGTCTTTCTCTCTCTCAGCATTTTTCAACTCTGACTTACAGTGATGTAGAGGACTGAACCTGGGACTTTCGAGCCTCAAGCATGAAAGTCTTTTTGCATAACTATTTTACTCTCTCCAGTTGCCATCAGGGCTTTTTTTTTTTTTTTTTTTTTTTTCCCTCACACTGATTGAGAAAAGAAAGAGAAAATGGGTTTGGATTGCCATAAAGCAGAAAGGAATTCCTTATGTATTACTGTTACTCTATTTCTTCCTTGTTTGCCAAACACTTAATTTAATCTAATAACCCCCCCAAGTTCCAGGTTATGAATCATTGGGGACTAGGTAAATTTCTGGATAAAACACAGATTCTTCTTCTTCTTCTTCTTTTTTTTTTTTGAAAGAATATCATCACAAAGATATAAAATACCAGGGTTTCTTTACATGTGGTAGGGGTAAGGATGGTTTTTTGAAATACCTTTTTTATATTTATTTATTTTCCCTTTTGTTGTATTTTTTTAAATTTATTTATTGGGGAATTAATGTTTTACATTCAACAGTAAATACAAAAGTTTGTACATGCATACCATTTCTCAGTTTTCCATATAATAATACAACCCCTACTAGGACCTCTGTTATCTTTCTTGGACCTGTGTTCTCCCCCCACCCACCCAGAGTCTTTTACTTTGGTGCAATATGCCAATTCCAGTTCAGGTTCTACTTGTATTTTCTCTTCTGAAATACCTTTTAAAGTTTATATGTATTTGTTTTTAGGTCTAAAACATTTTAAATTACCTCTCTAATGCAATGGATTTCTCTTTACTGATTCCCTTATTTTATTTAAATTCTCTTTTCTTGCCTTTTTTGATGCTGATAGATATGAACTGCACTGAGGAATATTTGCTATATATATATATATATATATATATATATATATGGCTGCATCTCTAAAATAACAAGAAGAAGAGTATGCTGTCCTTCTGACACAAAATTAAAGATTTTGTTTTGCCATCACAAGTGTAAGGAAACTAAGGCTTCAACAAAAATGATGCCGCAGTCATCTTCATCACACTTCCCTAGGGGCCTTGCATGCATCAGCCACTTTCCTTCCATGTTTTCTGGGAACCTCTATAGTTTTCTAGAAGGGTTTCTGGGGCTTACCAGGTGCTGTTCTTAGAAACAGTCACAGAAAATTGGAAAGGAAATCATATGCAAGGAATGCATATTGGATATTGCACAGATATGAAAATAGACTATGCTTCTATGGAGCTTGAAGGAATCATGTGAAGTGAGATCAGCCAGGAAGAGAAGGATGAATATGAGATAATCACATTCATGAACAGAAGTTGAGAAATCAGCACGGAAGGGGGAAACACAAATAAGAACTTGGACTGGCTTTGGTGTATTGCACCAAAGTAAAGGATGGGGTGGTGATGGTGGTGGTGGGGTGGTGGTGGCGGCAGGGAGTTTTCAGGTCTTGGTGCTTGATGGTGAAGGAGGACCTAGGCTGAGGGTGAGAGTGTTGTGCAGAAAACAGAAATTTTACACATGTACCAACAACTGTATATATTGTAAACCATTAATTCCCCCCAATTAAACAAAATGCTAGCAAAAATAGTAGACTTGAATTACTCAAATCTGTAGACCTAATCTCTACGGCCATACCACCCTGAACATGACCAATCTTGTCTGTAGACTTTATCTGTTGTGTAAACAATATAAGGTTAGAGACACAAGTTCAATTACACCATAGGAAAGCAGAGAAATCCAGAGGGTGGGTCACTCTAAAAGATATGATATTAGTCTAAACTTTCCAAAAAGGAAATGTTATGGAGGAAAATAAAAAGTAATAGAGGTTAGTTCTTACCTTAAGAGAAACTAAAGAGGTAGTCAACCAAATATAAGATGTGAAGCCTTAATAAATACTGCTTAGAGAAAGTCTGTGTCTAAAAGTTATGTATAAGAATGGTTTTAATCTTAGGACACACGTGGTGAAATAGATAAAAATGAAGAGCCGGGGCCAGGTGGTGGTGCACCTGGTTAAGTGCACATGTTATAGTGCACAAGGACTAAGGTTCAAGACTCTGGCCCCTGCCTGCAGGGGGAAAGCTTTGCAAGTGGTGAAGCAGTGCTGCAGGTGTCTCTCTGTCTCTCTCCCTATTCACTCTTCCCTCTCAATTTCTGCCTGTCTCTGTCAAGTAAATTTAAAAAAGGTGTTATATTTACAATGTGTACTTTGTTTTCTAGTGATTAATTTACCAATCAATAGAGAGAGCTGAAATGAGCAAGTGTAACCTAACATTTATAACCACATTAGTGACATATAATTTTTTATAATATGTCTTTATATAACTTTACGATTTATATAATTTATAATATATAAGTCTTTATATAATTTTACAACTTTTCTGTAGATTTAAATGTTTACAGAAGAAAAAAGATGTGAAAACAAGGGATACATATGGTATTCCCTTAAATTTTTTATTAGCTTTATTTATTTCATGGATAAACAGAGCCAGAAATTGAGAGGGAAGGGGATGATAGAGAGGGAAAGAGACAGAGAGACACCTGCAACACTGCTTCACTACTTGTGAAGCTTTCCCCCTGAAAGTAGGGGCTGAGGTCTCAAGCCCAGATCCTTGCGTATTGTGACATGTGTGTTTGCATATGGTGTTCCCTTTATGTGAAATTCAAAAAAGGAAAAAGCCAGGGTGTTAGACATCAGAATGTAAGTCATCTGTGAGACAGCTGAAGGATTATGATGGGGAAGGGGTCTTGGTGAAGGTGTGTAGCTGTTCAATTCTTTGCTTGGCCAATGTTGACATAGATGTGTACTCCTTGTGGTCGGTCTTTGAGCTGCCTACTTATTATCTGTGCATGTTTTGTGCATGCCATGAACTTATAAAAAGACAGAGTAGCGGTGCCTAAGCGTGCTGCAAACTGGGGGGTCGGCAGGGGGTCCCCCATCCCAGTTTGGAGCTGAGACACTGTGCTCCAGGCCGCTGGGACCTGCGCTCAGCCTCAGCAAAAGGGACTTCAGTCTACTTCATAGAAGCAGGTGAAAGGTCCCCCGAGGGGCGGGCGGGTCTTAAGACTCCAGCCAGTCAAAGCCCCGGTAGCCTGTCTCATTTTAGTTTGGCCCCGCCCAAAGGAGGAGGGGCCGAGGCACCCTCAATCTCTGCTTCCCCATCGCTGTAGCTCCCCACCCCCACGATTCAGGGTTCTGATTTTCTTTTTCTTTTTTAAATATTTTATTTATTAATTTTCCTTTTTGTTGCCCTTGCTTTTTATCAAAGCACAAGGACCCGACTAAGGATCCCGGTTTGAGCCCCACCGGATCCCCACCTGCAAGGGAGTCACTTCACAAGAGGTGAAGTAGGTCTGCAGGTGTCTGTCTTTCCCTCCCCCTCTCTGTCTTCCCCTCCTCTCTCCATTTCTCTCTATCTTATCTATCAATAACAACAACAATAATAACCACAACAATGATAAAAACAACAAGGGCAACAAAAAATGTAAAAAAATACAGAGTAGGGAACTACCAATTTACCAAGGCTTATTTTTTTTAAATTTATTTTCCGTTTTGTTGCCCTTGTTTTTTATTACTGTTGTAATTGATGTTGTCGTTGTTAGATAGGACAGAGAATAATGGAGAGAGGAGGTGAAGACAGAGAGGGGGAGAGAAAGATAGACACCTGCAGACCTGCTTCACCGCTTGTGAAGCGACCCCCCTGCAGGTGGGGAGCCAGGGGCTCGAACCAGGATCCTTACAATGGTCCTTGCACTTCCACCACATGCGCTTAACCCACGGCGCTACCGCCTGAGTCCCTTACCAAGGCTTCTTTCTACTAGAATTGAAGTAGCTCTCTTTCAATATGAGAAAAATGAAGGTAAAACTCTATTATCAAAGACTTTGGTGGAGCTTCAGCAAGGCCTCCACACATCTCTTGAGCTTGGGGGGAGAGGGATATAAGTTAATTTCTATAGGTTCTGCCTGTGGGGAATTAAAAAATATTTTGCCATTAAATTGCTTACTTAGATGTGAAATTAATTACAGCAATTAAAAAATGATTATTGCCTCAGATGTGGAACTTCAAAGTCTTGCTACATACTGCATGGTTATTGTACCACTTTCAGTTCGGTATCATACAGTAGCGACACAGCTATTTTTGGAAGATTTGTACAGTAAGATCCAAAATATTTTTGTGTGTGTGACAAGGGAGATAGGTTCTTCCATTTAAAGGCAATGGTGCTGCCAGGAGGAATAAAATCTGGTTTGTGGACAGAAATGCATTTCTCTGAAGTAATCTCTCTGTCTTGCTTTGACTTAAAAACTATATGACTATTTCTATTTATTTATTTTAGGATAAGGACAGAAAGAAATTGAGAGGGGAGAATTAGAGAGATAGAGATAGTTGGAGAGGGAAAGGGAGAAAGACAGAGAGACACCGGAAGCACTGTTTGACGACTTATGAAGCTTTCCCCCTGCAGGTGGGGACCAGGGGCTTGAATCTGGGTCCTCATGCACTGTAATGTGTGCACTTGACCAGGTGCACCACCACCTGGCCCCTCTACATGTCTATTTCTCTCCTCTCTCAACAACTCCCCTCTGACCATGTACAATTTCAGGCCTCCTGGATAGTTGTAATTTGTGTGTTTACTGGGCTATTTCTACTCAAAAGGGGTTAGACCCTACAGTGATATGTAATGGTCTTAACCTATATCATGGCAATTTCTAGATATATTATGACAATTTCTGGGAAACCCATTGTGACCTCTGTAGGAAAGGGGTATTCCCTTTTTAACTTTTTAATAATTCTATTTGGGCACTAAGGGTTTACAATATAGTAACTGACAGATGGATATAATTTCTCATCTCCTTGTCATGGGTGTTTGCAAAACACTTTCACCCGCAACTTAGATCCCTCTCTACCATCATGTTTAGAAATGCTGGGGGCCATTGGGAATGCAGCGGGTCAAGCACACATGGTACAAAGCGGATGGACTGGCTAAGGTTCTCGGTTCAAGCCCCCGGCTCCCCACTTGCAGGGGGGTCGCTTCACAAGTGGTGAAGCATGTCTGCAGTTGTCTGTCTTTCTCTCCCCTTTCTGTCTTCCTCTCCTTTCTTGAGTTCTTTCAGTCCTATCCAATAACAACAACAACAGCAATGACAACAACAAGGGCAACACCAGGGGCAACAAAATGGTAAAAAATGGCCTCCGGGAACAGTGGATTCCTAATGCAGGCACCGAACCCCATAGATAACCCTGGAGGCAAAAAACAAAAAACAAAAATAAAAAATAAAGAAGTGCCCTCTGCTACCTAGTGGGGTTTGTATTGTTGTGTGGAAAACTGAGAAATGTCATGCATGTACAAACTATTGTATTTACTGTCGACTGTAAAACATTAATCCCTCAATAAAGAAGTAAAAAAAAGTGTTCTCTGCTATATTCTTCTATATATAAGTCTACTATTCTTCTGTCGTTATCTCGAAGTTCTTACAAAATTTTTCTCCAAGAGGGCTCTCTGTATTTTAATTCTGTACTAGGTCACACAAGCAATTTATCAGGACGTGAGGCAGACAAAAATTATCTTCAACAGGGCAGTGCCTCCTGAACTCTAGGGCTATATGATGGGAAGAGATGATGAATATTTGGTGGACATATGGCCACTCTCTCTTTTTAAATATTTTATTTATTTATTTATTGGATAGAGACAGAGAGAAACTGAAATAGAAGGGGGAGATAGAGATAGATAGAGAGAAAGAGAGAGAGAGAGAGACACCTGTAGCCCTGCTTCACTACTTGTGCAGCTTCCTTCTATAGGTGGGGAGTGGGGGCTTGAAACTGGGTCCTTGTACATGGCAGTGTGTGTGTGTTCAGTTGGGTATGACACTACCTGGCCCTAGGAACATTTAAAATATATTTTATTTATTTATTTGATAGAGAAAGAACAAGCTAGAGAAGGGAAGGGGGAGAGAGATACCTGCAGCACTGCTTCAAACCTCATGAAGCTTCCTCCCTGTAGGTGGGGGAGCCTGGGGGCTTGAACTTGGGTCCTTGCACACTTTAACATGTGCTTCCAAGCAGGTGTGCCACCAACCAGCCACCACCACTCTCCAGCACTGTTACCAAGTTTGAATCAAATTAAAGTTTCTATGAATTTAAGAACCCACAGTAGCCAAGTGTCAAGAACTAGAGAAGTCCCCTTGAATAGAGTGCTACTTTGCCATGTGTGACCAAGGTTCAAGTCCAATGCCCACTACACTGAATGAAGCTTTGGAGCTATGGTCTCTTTCACTCCCTCTCTGCCTCTCTGACTTTATTATTTTTTAAAATGTTTTTATTTATTTATTATTGAGTAGAAACAGAGGGGAATTGAAAGGGAAGGGGAGATGGAGAGGGAAACAGACAGACATCTGCAACCCTGCTTCACCGCTCATAAAGCTTTCCCCCCCTGCAGGTGGGGACCAGGGGCTTGAACCTGGGTCCTTGTGCACTTTAATGTGTGCACTTAACCAGGTGCACCACTGCCTGACTCCCCTCTCTATCTCTATATATAAAAGAAAGAAGATATCTAGGTAACTGTGCTGCTAAACATTTTCTAGAAAGTGCTCTTACTAGGATACTGAAAGCTATTAGCTAGGCAAATTTTTTTTTTTACAATAGGATCATATTCTAATAAAATGAATACCTTCCATACACAATCCTATAGAAAGACAGCATAGCATTTTTTAGTACTTTGGGTTACAGAAATACTTAATGAGTATCTATAATATAGAGTATTATGTCAATCGTTTGCTTGTGGTTGGGATTTAACAATTAAGGTAGACAAAAAAAGTAATAATCCTTACCTCATAAAGATTACATTTAATATTATTCTTTTACATTAAAAAAGTGTCATGGAGCTCTAATTGATGTTTCAAGTATATAATTCCTCTTTAAAGCACGTAACTTAGTGTATATACATACCTGTACCCCATTTAGATTCCAACCATCACTTTGCTTTATCTGAATCTGAACTAATCTGGGTTTTCTAGCACTCTATGTACTAATGCATTTCCTTTACTTTTTTTGTTGAATTTTGTTTTTTTTTTTTAGGTCTCTTTAAATTTTTTATTATCTTTATTTATTTATTGGATAGAGACAGCCAGAAATTGAAAGGGAAGGGGGGGGGATAGAGAGGGAGAGAGACAGAGAGACACCTGGAGTCCTCCTTCACCACTTGTGAAGATTTCCCCTGCAGGTGGGGCCAAAGGCTCAAAGCTAGGTTCTTGCTCATGGAACACTTGAGCTCAACCAGGTGTGCCACCACCTGGCCCCTGAACTTTGTGTTCTGAAGATCATCGTTTTGATACTCATTTTTGTTGCTGTGTGCATCACCGTCAGCATTGTGTATGCCAGTAGTGAATTCTGTTTTATTCCTCAGGAGAATTGCATCACAAGCCACCACACTATTTTTTAAAGTTTTTATTTTTTATTATTTTTTATTGGGGAATTAATGTTTTACATTTGACAGTAAATACAATAGTTTGTACATGCATAACATTTCTCAGTTTTCCATATAACAGTACAACCCCCACTAGGTCCTCTGTCATCCTTCTTGGACCTGTATGCTCCCCCCACCACCAACCACCCCAGAGTCTTTTACTTCGGTGCAATATGCCAATTCCAGTTCAGGTTCTACTTGTGTTTTCTCTTTTGATCTTGGTTTCAACTTCTGCCTGGTAGTGAGATCATTCCATATTCATCCTTCTGTTTCTGACTTATTTCACTTAACATGAATTTTTCAAGGTCCATCCAAAATCGGCTGAAAACAGTGAAGTCACCATTTTTTATAGCTCAGTAGTATTCCATTGTGTATATATATACCACAACTTGCTCAGCCATTCATCTGTTGTTGGACACCTGGGTTGCTTTCAGGTTTTGGCTATTACAAATTGTGCTGCTAAGAACATATGTGTACACAGATCTTTCTGGATGGGTGTGTTGGATTGCTTTTTTTCTTCTAGCATTTGCCCTTCTTCCGTAGCCAGTCAACAGCATCAGGTTGAGCCTGATGTAAAGTTTTAAGACCTCCTTTTAATCTGGAGAGGTGGCAGTCGTTGACTATGTGGGTCATAGTCTGTCTGGAGCCACAGGGGCAGTTCGGGTCGTCTCTGGCTCCCCAGTGATGGAACATAGCGGCGCACCGGCCATGGCCTGTTCGATAGCGATTGAGGAGGGCCCAATCATAACGTGCTAGGTCAAAGCCAGGTTGACGCTTGCAGGGGTCTGTGATGAGATGTTTGTTCTTTACCTCAGCTGACTGCCAGCTCTGTTTCCAAGAGACTGGAACAGAGAAGTTCAGTGAAGGCGTAGGGGACCAGATTGTTGGGTTGCAATTCCAGGAGAGGAATTGCAGGTAGGTCCATTTCTAGCCTTCCAAGAGTTCTCCAGACTATTCTACACAGAGGTTGGACTAATTGACATTCCCACCAGAAGTGCAGGACCCCACAACCTCTCCAGCATTTGCTGCTGTTACCTTTTCTGATGTATGACATTCTCACAGGAGTGAAGTGGTATCTCATTGTTGTCTTGATTTGTATTTCTCTCACTATCAAAGACTTGGAACAGTTTTTCATGTGTTTTTTGACCTTTTGGATCTCTTCTGTAGTGAATATCCTGACAATGTCCTTTCCCTATTTTTGGATGGGGTCATTTGTTTTCTTGTTATTGAGTTTGGCAAGCTCTTTATATATTCTGGTTATTAGCCTCTTGTCTGATGTATGGCATGTAAAGATCTTCTCCCATTCTGTGAGGGGTCTCTTGGTTTGGGTAGTGGTTTCTTTTGCTGTGAAGAAGCTTTTTAATTTGATGTAGTCCCAGAGGTTTATGCTTGCTTTAGTCTTCTTTGTAATTGGATTCGTTTCATTGAAGATATCTTTAAAATTTATGCGGAAAAGAGTTCTGCCAATATTTTTCTCTAAGTATCTGATAGTTTCTGGTCTAACATTCAAGTCCTTGATCTACTTGGAGTTTACTTTTGTATTTGATGAAATAGAGTGGTTCAGTTTCATTCTTCTGCATGTTTCAATCCATTTTTTCCACCACCATTTGTTGAAGAGACTCTGCTTTCCCCATATAATAATAGTCTGGGTACCTTTGTCAAGGATTAGCTATCCATAGGTGTAGGGGCTTACTTCTGGGCTCTCAATTCTATTCCACTGGTCAGTGTGTCTATTCATGTTCCAGTACCAAGCAATTTTGATGACAACAGCCCTATAATGCAATTTGAGATCTGGGAGTGTGATGCTTCCAGTTCTGTTCTTTCTTCTCAAGATTGTTTTGGTAATTTTAGGTCTTTTCTGGTTCCAGATAAACATTTGTAGCATTTGTTCTATTCTCCTGAAAACGCGGTTGGGCTCTTGATGGGGATAGCATTAAATTTGTAGATGGCTCTGGATAGTATATTCATTTTGATGTTGCTAATTCTTCCAACCCATGAACATGGAATATTTTTCCACTTCTTTGTGTCTTTTTCAATTTCCTTGAGTAGTGACTCATAATTTTCAGTATACAAGTCTTTCACTTCTTTGGTTAGGTTTACTCCTAGATATTTTATTGTTTTTGTTGCTATAGTAAAAGGAATTGCTTTCTGGATTTCCGTTTCTTCTAACTTAGTGTTTGCATACAGGAATTCCACTGACTTTTTATGTTAATTTTGTAGCCTGACACCTTTCTGTATTGCCTGATGATATCCAAAAGCTTCTTGCTAGATTCCTTAGGTTTTTCTATGATACTATCATGTCACCTACAAATAGGGAGAGTTTGACTTCTCTTCCTATCTGTTTCCCTTTAATTCCTTGCTCCTGCCTGATTGCTATGGCAAGAACTTCCAACACTATGTTGAATAGTAATGGTAATAGTGGGTATCCCTGTCTAGTACCTGATCTGAGTGGAAATGCTTCCAGTTTTTCACCATTGAGTATGATGTTGGCTGTAGGTTTGCTATATATAGACTCCACTATCTTCAGGAATTTTCCATCTATTCCCATTTTTTTGTAGTGTTTTGATTATAAAGGGATGTTGTATTTTGTCAAAGGCTTTCTCTGCATCTATTGATATGACCTTGTGGTTTTTGGCCTTGCTTTTGTTGATGTGGTGGATCATGCTGATTGATTTACGTATATTAAACCAACCTTGCATGCCTGGGATAAACCCCACTTGGTCATGATGAACAATATTTTTAATATACTGCTGTATCCGGTTGGCTAGAATTTTGTTCAATATTTTCGCATCTATGTTCATCAGAGATACTAGTCTGTAGTTTTCTTTTTTGGTTGTGTCCCTGTCTGTCTTTTGTATCAAAGTGATGTTGGCTTCATAGGAGCTGGCAGGGAGTATTCCAGTGTCTTCAATCTTCTGGAAGACTTTTAAAAGTAGAGGTATTAGTTCTTTGAAGGTTTTGTAGAACTCATTAATAAAACCATCTGGTCCATGACTTTAATTTTTGGGGAGAATTTTGATAACTGTTTCAATTTCATTAGCTGTGATGGGCCTCTTCATGTTTTCTATTTCCCCTTTATTTAATTTTGGAAGTTTGTAGGTATTGTTGGTGAAACAGACTGGAGGTGGTGTCTCAACTGGTAAACTTCGGAACTGTTACCAGCCACTTAAGCTCTCTCTAGCCTCCTCTCTGTCCATGAGCCACATGTGTTTGCACTCACAGGTGATTTGGTGGGTTCCTGAAGTCGTAGTCCTGTCTTGTTGCGGTCCCATATGGTCTCCTTTAGTATTCCTAGTTAATCCGGGAGAGGAGAGGAGAGAAACAGAGATGCTGCTGCTCCATAGCCCCGCCTCTGGAAGTCCAAGTTTTTATTTTTTACAAATATTTTATTTACTTATTTATTATTGGATAGAGACAGAGAGAAATTAAGAGGGGGAGGAATGATAGAGGGGAAAAGAGAGAAGGTCTAGGTGGTGGTGGTGTACCTGGTTGAGTGAATGTGTTACAATGTGCAAGGACCTGGGTTTGAGCCCCCAGTCCCCACATGCAGAGGGAAAATCTTTTAAGTGGTGGGTCAGGGTTGCAGGTGTTTTTCTTCTCTCTCCATCTCAATCAACCTCCCTTGTCGATTTCTGGCTTTCTCTATCCAATAAATAAATAAACATAATACAAAAGTAGAGAGAGAAGGAGACATGGAGACACCTGCAGTCTCAACCACTTGCAAAGCTTTTCTTCTGCAGGTGGGGATGAGGGGCTTGAACCTGGGTACTTGCACAACATAATGTGTGTGCCTAACCAGCTGAGCCATTGCCTGGCCCCAAGGTAACCCCACTGTTTATATTTATACTGATGGGCATTTGGCTTGTATTTCCACTTGTTGATGATTAACAAATAAAGTTGCTGTGAGCATTTGTGTCTGAGTTGTGTCAATTTGGAATTTCCTATTTATTCAGGAAATATCTAGGAATGGAATGACTGGTTGTGGTTGTGCCATCTTACATTTCCTCCAGTAGTGCATGAAAGCACATCTTATTTGCTCCTGTGCATTGGTATTTTTAATTCTAGAGATTTTAATTGATGGGTGATGGCATTTTGTTGTTAGATTAATTTGCATTTTTCCTAACAAGTAATGATTAAGCTCCATTTAATATGTTCTTTGCTATAAATGCAAATCAATTCTAGGGAGAATTAAATAATATGATAATTTTTTTCTATCTATCCACATAGTTTTAATGCATTATTTTAAGCTGTGCATATAAAATTCACTTAGTATTTTTTTAAAAGTCTGTATATTTTATATGAGAATTTCACATGCAATAGATAGAGAATCCAGAGCATTTGAGGACTCAATTATGTAAATTCAGTACTCTACCAAGTCACCTCCTCTACCACTGTTTTACTTTTAAAAGTTATTTTCACACCAAATCCAACCTATTAACCCTCCAATTAAGTAAAAAGAAAAAGTACTTTTCTTTTTAACTAACTAACTGCTATTTTAACAGTTTTTTTTTTCTTGGTTGGGGGTGTTAATGGTTTACAGTCAACAGTAAAATACAGTAGTTTGTACATGTGTAACATTTCTCAGTTTTCCACATAACAATTCAACCCCCACTAGGTTTTCCTCTGCCATCATGTTCCGGGAACTGAACCCTACCCCCACTCCGGTCTTTTATTTTGGTGCAGTACACCAACTCCAGTCCAAGTTCTGCTTTGTGTTTTCTTATTTTTCAGCTTCTTTTTACATTTAATTATTAGTGATTCAATAATGATCAACAAGATTATGGGATAAGAGGGGTACAGTTCATACATTTCCCACCACAAGAGTGCTGTATCCCATTCTTTCCATTGGAAGCTTCCCTATCCCCCTGGGAGTATGGATCAAAGATCTCTATGGGGAAGATCTCTATGCAGAAGGTGGGAAGTCTGGCTTCGGTAATTACTTCTCTACTGGTCATGAGCATTGACAGGTTGATCCATACCCCTAACCTGTTCCTGTATTTCCCTAGATGGTTAGGGGTCTGGGAAGATAGGGTTCCAGGACACATTGATGAGGTCCTCTGCCCAGGGAAGTCAGGTTGGCGTCATGGTAGTAATGAGTGAGATCATCCCATAGTCATCTTTCTCTTTCTGACTTGTCTCATTTAACATGATTCCTTCAAGCTCCATCCAAGATGAGATGAAGAAAGTGAAATCACAATTTTTAATAGATGAGTAGTATTGCATTGTGTATATAGACCACAACTTGCTCAGCCATTCATCTGTTGTTGGGCACTTGGGTTGCTTCCAGGGTTTGGCTATTACAAATTATGCTGCTATTAACATAGGTATAAACAAATCTTTTTGGGTGGGTAGGTTTGGTTCCTTAGGATACATCCCCAGGAGAGGAATTTCAGGGTCACAGGGTAGGTCCATTTATAGCCTTCTGAGAGTTCTCTAGACTGCTCTCCACAGAGGTTGGACCAATTTACATTTCCACTAACAATGTAGGAGGGTTCCTTTGATCCTACAACCTCTCCAGCATTTGTTGTTGCTACCTTTTTGATGCATGACATTCTCACAGGAGTGAAGTGGTATCTCATTGTTGTCTTTATTCTGCATTAGCGAGTTATTTTTTAAGTACTTTAAAGGTATTTCTCTACCTCCTCTCACTTGTCTTATTTCCAGTGAGAAATCTATTATTATTATTTTGTGCTTTTAATATTTGCTTAATTCTCATGATTTTTTTTTTTATTGCTACTAGGGTTATTGCTGTGGCTCAGTGCTAGCATTACAAATTCACCTCTCCCAGGGGCCATTTTTTCCTTTTTTTCTTTCTATTTTATTGGATAGAACAGAAATAACTTAAGAGGGGAGGCAATGATAGAGAAGGAGAGAGACAGTTGTAGACCTGCTTTGCCACTTGTGAAGTGTCCTGACTGTAAGGGCTCGAACCCAGGTCCCTGTACCTAGTACTGGGTGCACTTAACCAAGTGTGCCACTGCCCAGCCCCTTTCATGACTGGTTTTAAGAGAAAGATACTTGATATAGTTCTTTGTACATACTGAACAGTCATCAGATTTGGAAAAGTTGATCATTATACCTTTATTGTAATGGTAATAATCGGTGGCATGGTGGTATACCTGGCTAAGTGCACGCATTATAATGCACAGGGACCCTAGTTCAAGCCCCCAGTACCCACCTGCAGGAGATGAGCTTCACAAGGTGAAGTTCTGTAGGTGTCTCCTTCCCTATCTTTTTTTTTTATTTCTTTATTGGAGGATTTATGTTTTACAGTTGACAGTAAATATAGTAGTTTGTACACGCATAACATTTCTCAGTTTTCCACATAACAATACAATGTCCACTAGATCCTCTGCCATCATGTTCCAGGACCTGAAATCTTGCCCCCATCCACCACAGAGCCTTTTACTTTGGTGCATTTTTCCCTTTCTACCATCCCATTCCCTCTCTCTCTGTCAGCTTTTCTCTGTATCTATCCAAAATAAATAAATAAATATATTTAAAATAATCATTATTATTTTGATCAGTTATGGCTTATAATGGTGCCAGGGATTGAACCTGGGATTTTACAGTCTTATGTATGAAAGTTTTACATGGCTATTATTTTCTCCCTAGCTGATAACTCTATACTTTTTTTTTTTTGCCACCATGGTTTTCATTGGGGCTCAGTACCTGCACTACTATTCCGCTGCTCCTGACAGTCATTTTTTCATTTTTTTTCTTTCTATTTTTCATTTGACAGCACAGAGAGAAATTGAGAGGGGAGGAGGGATTTAGAGGAGGAGAGGAAGACAGACAGCTGCAGACCTGCTTCACTACATGTGAAGCGACTCCCCTGTAGGTGGAGAGTGGGAACTCAAACCTGGGTCCTAAGGCATAGTGATGTGTGTGCTTAACTGGGTGTGCCACAGCTAGACGCCCTATACTTTTTTTTTTTTTTTTTTTTTTAAGATAGAGGCAGAGAACAAGGTAGAGTGGAAGAGACCACAGCGTTATAAGTTTAGTCATTGGTGGACATCCTGGCTGGAATTACATGGCTATTTTTATGTCATTCTTAGAATCTTGTCACTGCTACCAAAAAAAAAAAAAAAAAGATAATGAAAATAAAAACACACATCCAAACAAAAGAACAAGAGTATGGCACAGAACTCTGGAAAGCATAAGAATCATGATGAAGAAGGGAAGGCCTTGCAAACAGCCAAGGCTTATTAAATATTACCCTGCTTAATGAAGTAAAGTGTTTGGAAAAGCTACTTTTGTAGAGAAAAGCAAGGGAGGAAGAAGACTCGTGTAATTACATCTGCCTTCTTCAAGTCACTGCTTGTTGATGGGAATAATAGAAACAGAGCCTTGAGTTTTGTCACTTGTCAGGTGATATGGTTTAGAAAGCACCAGTGGCAGGTACAGATGCTGTTGGAATGAAGCATCACTACTTAGCAGAATGGGAACACTTTATTATCTTTTTCTTCATGCTAATGTCTTCAGAAGAATCAAAGAAAATACAATTTAGCAGTTACTCAGAAAAGAGTGAATCCGAGAGTGAGCAGGTACTGTGCATACTACCTTTGGATTGATATACATGCAGTTTGTGACATAATGTCATAGAACTTCAAAGACTAATCTTTCGCCGCCCAGATGCTACCCCAAAATGTCTTCTTTCATAAGCAAAGAAACAGTGTATTGCATGCATGTGGTGATGTTTGAAGAGGGCCCAGTTTGTCAGTGGAGAACATTTATTTCCTAGTTGTGTAACAGAAGTCCTGCAGCCTGAAAAAAAAGGGAGACCGATGTGCCTTCCTGCATTGCTGAGAATACATTATTTTCCACATAAAACTGGGGGCCACTGAGAAATGGGAAAAAATAGACTAAACCAATCGAGTCTTCTGTAATTCCTGACATGCAGACTGTCCTATACTTCTCTTATAATTCCATTGAAGTACCTGGAAAGCTTTTTTTGGGGGGAGGATATTAATGGCTTAATATAAGATCTGAGTGGGAGTCGGGTGGTAGCACAGCGGGTTAAGCGCAGGTGATGCAAAGTGCAAGGACCGGCGTAAGGATCCCAGTTTGAGCCCCCGGCTTCCCACCTGCAGGGGAGTCGCTTCACAAGCGGTGAAGCAGGTCTGCAGGTGTTTATCTTTCTCTCCCCCTCTCTGTCTTCCCCTCTTTTCTCCATTTCTCTCTGTCCTATCCAACAACAATAACATCAATAACAACAACAATAATAACCACAATAATAAAACAACAAGGGAAACAAAAGGGAATAAATAGATAAATATTTTTTTAAAATCTTTAAAAAAAAAAGATCTGACCATAGAATTAGCATGCCTGGGGAGTCGGGCAGTAGCAGTGGCTTTAGCACACATGGTGCAAAAGCAAGGACCAGTGTAAGCATCTCAGTTTGAGCCCTGGCTCCCCACCTGCAGGGGAGTCACTTTACAGGAAGTGAAGCAGGTCTGCAGGTGTCTTATCTTTCTCTTCCGTTCTCTGTCTTCCCTTCCTCTCTCCCATTTCTCTCTGTCCTATCTAACAATGACAATGTCAATTACAACAACAATAATAACTACAACAATAATAAAAAAACAACAAGGGCAAAAAAAAAACAAAACCACAAAAAAACAAGGGCAACAAAAGGGAAAATAAAGAAATATAAAATTAAAAAAAAAAAGAATCATCATGCCTGAAATTGTTCTCTTTCTCCTTCAAACGACTGAATGTGAAATAATAGAGTTTTAGAGATGGAGATACGTAACTTACTGACATGAAAACCATGTAGTCCAAGAGCCATTTCAAACAGTGGAGTTGTGGATTTGTGTTTACCCCTTGGGGTGAGATTTTTCTTTTTTCTTTTTATGCCTCTAGGATTATCACCGGGACTTGGTACTTAACACTAAAAACTGCTCCTGGGGCCATTAAAAAAATTTTTTTTTGACAGGACAGATAGAAATTGAGAGGGGGAGGGGAAGATAATGAGGGAGAGAAAAGGATTAGCTTTACCTCTTGTGAAGCAACCTCCTGCATGTGAGGAGCCGGGGACTCGAACCAGGATCCTTGAACTGGTCCTGCGCTTTGTACTATATGCGTTTTACTCAGTGTGTCACCACTCAGGCCCCAGGTGAGAACTCTTTCCATTGACTCTACAGCACAGCCCACTCACTCAGTTGAAATCCAAAATATGCACTGAAACTGCAGTGGACAATACATGCTGAAATCTGCCATAATGCCTGTTTTTCTAATAAAAGTAGGTCTAGTGACTTTATATTGTGTGAGGAGTGTGTCTCTCCCGTTCATAGGTAACTTAAGATAGTTGCAGACTTCGTCTTGTCTTAAATTATTTCCTCTTAAATTATTTCCCACATTCTATTTTTTTTCCCCCACCAGGGTTATCACTGGGGCTAGGTGTCAGTATGTCAAGTCCAGTGATCCCAGTGGTCATTTCATATATATATATATATATATATATATATATATATATAGAGAGAGAGAGAGAGAGAGAGAGGGAGGGAGAGAGAGAGAGAGAGACCTGTAGCATGGCTCCACCACTAAAGAAGCTTACCCCTGCAGGTGGGGGGCCTTGCATATGTTGTTCTCTTTTGTTCTTGTAATTATGTTCTCTCTTTGCCCTGTCAACATGAAAAATAAGCCTGGGGGGCAGGGCGGTAGCACACCGGGTTAAGTGCACACGGGGCAAAGCACAAGGACTGGCGTAAAGATCCCGGTTTGAGCCCCCAGTTCCCCACCTGCAGGGGGGTCATTTCGCAAGCAGTGAAGCAGTTCTGCAGGTGTCTGTCTTTCTCTCCTCCTCTCTGTTTTCACCTCCTCTCTTGTTTCTCTCTGTTCTATCCAACAACAACAACAAAAGCTATAATAACAATAACAAGAGCAACAAGATGGGAGAAATAGCCTCCAGAAGCAGTGGATTCGTAGTACAGGCACCAAGTCCCAGTGATAGAGGCAAAAACAAACAAACAAACAAACAAAAAGAAAAGAAAAGAAAAGAAAGAAAAATAAGCCTGGAAGAGAAATCACCCATCTTACAATGAAGATTTTTATCACATCACTTTTTCTGTCTTAGAAGAGACTGGTCGACATGAAAGACTTGAATAGCACACGAGTAGATTTTAGCCTTGTAAACATTTTTAAGTGAACGCGGCTGGTGCTGCCTCTCCATCTCATCACCGTCACTAAAATGTATTTATTAAATTCTTGTGATCAGAAGGCATCAGAGAGAGTGCAAAAATGATGAGGTACATTGCCCATCCTTACAGAACTTACATCTGGCTGGGGAAGATAAATCTCAGCCACTTTGTGAGATGTTAACTATGTTATGAGGTAATTTTGCCTTAAGTGATGAAAATGACATATAGAATCAGATATATGATTGATTACTCACAACTGGAGGAGTCAAGGGAGTTTTCATATTATTTTTGTATTGCCTTTGTGTATTTATGTCTTCTTCCCTACAGAGTGGGCACTGCCTTATACATCTGCTTTTATCACAGCTTAAGGTACACTGCAAGCACTTTATAACTGTCCCTGGATAAGTGGACTAGTAAATATATAAATAAACAAAACAGTTTGAGTAATATGTGTAGGTAGATGGGTAGAAATTTATTTTTTCAGGGTAATAGTAACAAATAGGTGGTACACAGTTTCACTTACATCACTGTAATCTTGTTAGATACAACTATCCCCATTTTCATTTTTAATAGAAATTTTATTTTTTTGACTTATACATGTGCAGTTCCTCTGCTCTCAGGCTGACATATTTAAAAAGTTGATTAGTGGTTTAATATTAATTTACAAAATTACATGTCAACAGGGCTACAATTCCATATCATTCCCATCACCAGCGTTCTGAATCCCCAATCCCTCCATTGCAAGCCACCACAGTCCTCCTAAGGTTGCAGACATGGGTTAACTGTCATCTCTATATTTGTCTGTCTATATCTGTACATATTTGCCTCCTTTTTCTTCTAGGCCCACTCCTTTCTTCCCCTCCAAGTCACACACAACTCTATTACTACATCCAAATGTCCCTTTTTCCTCCTCTCTCTCTCGGTCCTGTTGGAGCTGGAGTTCAGAGCCCTCTTATTTTCTTCCTCCTATCACTTCTCCCCTCTGGGAGTATGGATCAAAATTGTTTTTGGGATGCAGAAGGTAGGAGTTCTGGCTTCTGTAATTGCTTTTCCGCTGGACATAAGCATTGGCAGATCGATCTCATGTGAGGACAAGGCTTGTTGTGCTCTACCTGTAAACCACTGGTTAGCCCTCAGCATAGCTGCTGGCCTGAGTTCTCCGCCTGGGACATCATATAGGAAGTTTGCAATGGGATGAAGACCTCTGTGTCCAGGCGCTATCTTGGGTCTCCAAGCTCATTTCCAGACAGCTTTCTCTCCGTCTCTCTCTCTCTCTCTCTTTCTCTCTCTCTCTCCTTTTTAACCAGAGCATTGCTCTGCTCTAGCTTATGGTGGTAAAGGGGATTGAACCTGGGACTTAGGAACCTCAGGTATGAGCGTCTCTTTGCATAACTATTATGCTGTCTACTCCCACCCCAGACACCCTTCTCCACGCCCCAGGACTGTTCTTGCTCCTTCATTCCTTCTCATCTTCCATCACATTATTTTCAAGATCAGATGAGATTGGCATGTTCTGGGTGATATGACCATTGATATATTATTCTCTGTGTCCCAAATGCCCATCCTCATCTTGGTACCTATCCATCTTTCAGGATTTAATGCCACAAACACTTCTTTTCCAAATTGCAAATGCCAGTAGTTGCAGGAGTTGGTAATTTTGACTTCCTGAGTTCCCACCATGCTTTTCTGTTTGTCTCAATTCACTGTTAGTGGCATCTTTTCTTTCCTCCTCTAAAGAGGCCCCTGGTCAAAGCACAGTTTAGTATTTATAAAGCTACAGGTGCTCAATATTATAATACACAAGGGTGATTTGAGCTAAACTTCTTTCTTTCTTGTTTGCTTCCAGGGTTATTGCTGGGACTCGGTGCCTGCACTATGAATGTACTGCTCCTGGAGGCCATTTTTTTCTTATTGTTGCCCTTGTTGTTTACTGTTATGGTTATTATTATTGTTGTTATTGCTGACATTGTTGTGTGAAGCCTGTGAAGTGACCCCCCTCAAGGTGGGGACTGGAGGCTCGAACTGGGATCCTTATGCCAGTCCTTGTGCTTCATGCCATGTGTGGTTAACCTGCTGGACTACCACCACCCCCTTTCTTTTCTTTTCTTTTCTTTTCTTTTCTTTTCTTTTCTTTTCTTTTCTTTTCTCCTCTCCTCTTTTCTCTTCTCTTCTTTCCTTTCCTTTTCTTTTCTCTTTTTAATATTTTATTTATTTATTATTGGTTAGTGACAGAGAGAAACTGAGAGAGGAGGAGGAGATAGAGAGAGGAGTGAGTCAGAGAGACACCTGCAGCTCTACTTCCCCACTCATGAAGCTTTCCCTTGCAGCTGGGGACCAGGGGCTTGAACCCAGGTCCTCATGCACTTTAATGTGTGCTCTTAACTAGATGCACCACCACCTGGCCCCTGAGCTAACCTTCTAAAATGGCGTGCCTTCTGTAACTACGGAACCTCCTTTCCTGTCCTGTGGGATAAAGAAGGGAAGAGGACTGAAGTGATGCCACACTTGTTGACACATTCAGAGGCCACGAGATTGTTTACTTGACTGCGTCCTGGCACTGCTGAGCTGTTCTGCTGCATCTGTCTGGCTCCTATGAATATTTCTACCCACTTTGGGGGGGGGGGTGTCTGCTGAGCTGCTCAGGAGGAGTAGAGGGGACAAATCTGCAGGCTCTTCCTGAGGCCTGTGGCCAACGTGTGGCTGGTAGGGACACTCTGGTGACTCAGAGAGGGGATTTCTCAGAAGCAGCATGAAACAACACCCTTGTATGGCTTCTGGGATTAATTAGCACAGTTCAGAAATAAATCCCTTAGAAGAGTTTTGCAGCAGAACACCGTTTTCAAATTTGGACCACTTTATTGTTCTTGAATGAGAGTAGGATGGTTTCCTCACTCTTTCTTCTTCTGGAAGTAACTTGTGATCCCAAAGATAAATGTAAACACTCCCCCCAATCATTGCTTGTGCAAGTGTGGGTTCCACCACAAGCTGGGCCAGAAGTAAGGACTCCTCTTGGTGGTGGGAAAGGTTGAAGTTAATTGGACCTAAACTTCAAATACCTAGAGACAGCCCTGTGGACACAGACCTAGCTAGGAAGTCGGGTGGGAAATCTTTTGGAAGATTGTCCTGGAAATATTATTATTATTATTATTATTATTTGATAGGACAGAGAGAAGTTGAGAGAGGTAGGGGAGATAGAGAGGGAAAGAGAAAGAGAGACCTCCTGAGATTTGCTTCTCTGCTTGTGAAACTTCTCTGCAGGTGGAGAGAGGTCTTGAACTCGGGTCCTTGTACATGGTAATGTGTGCACTCAACTGGGTGTACCACTGACCAGTGCCAGGAACTTTAAAAATATGTTTTTGGGGGGGCTGGGTGGTGGTGAAGTGGGTTAAGCGCACATGGTGAAACGCAAGGATTAGTGTAAGGATCCTGGTTTGAGTCCCAGCTCCTCACCTGCAGGGGAGTCTCTTCACAAGCGGTGAAGCAGGTCTGCAGGCATCTATCTTTCTCTCTCCCTCTCTGTCTTCCCCTCCTATCTCCATTTCTCTCTGTCCTATTAATAATGATGAAAACAATAATAACAACAACAACAATAAAAACAAGGGCAAGAAAAGGGGCAAAAGTAGCCTCCAGGAGTAGTGGATTTTTAGTGCAGGCACAGAGCCCCACCAATAACCCTAGAGGCAAAAGAAAAAAATGTTTTTGGGGGGGTCGGAAGGTAGTGTACTGGGCTAAGTGCACGTAGTGTAAGGCGCTAAGGATCCTGGTTTGATCCCTCAGCTCACCAGCTGCAGGGGGGTCGCTTCACAAGTGGTAAAGCAGATCTGCAGGTGTCTATCTTTCTCTCCCCCTCTTTGTCTTCCCCTCCTCTCTTGATTTCTTTCTGTCCTATCCAACAACACCACCATCACCAATGGAAAAAAAGATGGCTGCCAGGAGCGGTGGGTTGGTAGTGCAGGCACCGAGCCTCAGCAATAATCCTGGAGGCAAAAAAAAAGTTATTTGTTTATTTGATAGAGACAGAGAGAAGTAGAGAGGGAAACGAGAGAGAGAGAGAGAGAGAGAGAGAGAGAGAGGAGAGACTCCTGCAGCACTGCTTTATCACTTGTGAAACTTCCTTCCTACAGGTGAGCAGCAGAGGCTGGAGCCCTGATCCTTGAGTGTGGTGATGTGTGTTCTCAACTGAGTGGTCTACCACCCACCCCTGTCATGGGAACTTTTGAGAGAATCCTTTTCCTTATCCTCCTCTCTATAGGTTAGCCAGCAGATGAGAGAGTGGAAGCAACCATTCAAGTGTTCACAGATCTCCTAGATCCCTGTCTCCAGACCTTCTGTGTCCCTTTTAATAGTGCTGTGAAAGCTCTCGACCGAGCCCAGGCCTCTAGCTCTTCTGCTGTCTCACTCTAGCAATGCCACATCACAGAACATGCCTGGGTCACCTCTTGCACTTACTTCATTGTTACCAAATCTGGTAAAATGTTTGCAGCTTCTATAAGAATAAGTGTTATCTTCCCACACAAAGCAGGCTTTATCTCTAAAATGTGTTCAAGTTGTATCTGTGTTGAGTAAGATTGTTGTGAAGTGTCTCCTATTTCTAAAGTCTCTGTTAATACATCCATACTCCTAAATGCCTAAAGTCCATAGATACCAAAAGTTAAATTCTAACCTTTTTCTGGCTTATGGATTATTATTATTTTTTTTTATTTAAGAAAGGAGACATTAACAAAACCATAGAATAAGAGGGGTACAATTCCGCACAATTTCCCATAACCCGATCTCCACATCCCACCCTCACCCCTGATAGCCTTCCCATTCTCTATCTCTCTGGGAGTATGGATCCAGGGTTGTTGTGGGTTGCAGAGGGTGGAAGGTCTGGCTTCTGTAATTGCTTCCCCGCTGAACGTGGGCATTGACTGGTCGATCCATACTCCATTATTATTTATTAAGACTTATTTAGGGAAGAGAGGGAGGGGGAGGGGGAGGGGGAAGGGGAGAGGGAGAGGGAGAGGGAGAGGGAGAGGGAGAGGGAGAGGGAGAGGTGCTGAGTATCACTCCAGCACATATGCCAGTAATCAAACTCAGGACCTGGAGCTTGTAAGTCCAACACTATCCACTGTGTTACCTCCTGGTCCACAAGGTTCAGTGTTTTGTTGTTGTTGTTGTTTTCAGCTTGAAAAATGAAGCATACTGGTAACTTTTTTTTTCCTATAAAAATAAATTCCTAAGTCATAGGAAGTGTTGTGACTTTGGTTAACATGGAATATTCATGTTTCTGACAAACATTAAAGAAGACTCGAAATACCATTTGACTGTCCATTTGTATATATTTAAGATTGTTTAGTCTTGGGAGTCGGGTGGTAGTGTAGTGGGTTAAGTGCACGTGGCGCAAAGTGCAGGGACCAGACCAGCAAAAGGATCCCTGTTCGAGCCCCCAGCTCCCCACTTGCAGGGGAGTTGCTTCACAAGTGGTGAAGCAGGTCTGCAGGTCTCTATCTTCCTCTCCCTCTCTCTGTCTTCCCTTCTTCTCTCCATTTCTCTCTGTCCTATCCAACAATGATGACAACAATAATAACTACAACAATAAAGCAACAAGGGCAACAAAATAATAAAAATAAATAAATAAATATAAAAGATGGTTTAGTCTTAATTCTTAGATGTGAATTTGTTGTGTGCAGGTATATAACATTTATAGAGTTTTTGGGTCAACATAGTATTTAACACAGCTATCTTTACTACACTTGTTGGTTCTACTCCATTTTGAAGAGACTGTTAAGGATGGAGTCCAAAAACAAACAAACAAACAAACAAACAAACAAAAAGGGTAATAGCATTCAGTTCCTACTCTGAAGAGGTTCCTAATAGAGTGTGTGTCTTGGGGTGGGGTGGGGAGGATGGTTAAGGCACCAACATGCCAAAAGAACTTGAGAATAGATAAAATATATGCATAGCTGACAGAAGCGGTTGAGGCCAGGTGGTGGTACACCTGGCTAAGTGCACATGTTACAATGCACAAGGACCTGGGTTCAAGGATCCAGTCTCCATCTGTAGGGAGGAAGCTTCATAAGTGGTGAAACAGTGCTTTAAGAGTCTCTCTCTCAAGAGAGAGGCAGACTGGGAGTATGGACCGACCAGTCAACGCCCATGTTCAGCGAGGAAGCAATTACAGAAGCCAGACCTTCTACCTTCTGCAACCCTCAATGACCCTGGGTCCATGCTCCCAGAGGGATAGAGAATGGGAAAGCTATCAGGGGAGGGGGTGGGATATGGAGATTGGGCGGTGGGAAAAAAAAAAAAAAAAAAAAGAAAAGTCACCATCAAGAATACTGGACTCATAGTGAAGGCACTGAGTCCCAGTAATAATCCAGGTTGTAAAAATCTAAGAAGTTTCGAGCCCTTCCTGCTATCTTCGTTTTTCTAAAACAGGTGGAGGGTGATAAATCTGAACACTTTTCCAATGTCTCTATACTAGGAACTCCAACAAGAAGTCTTTCCCCTGGTGTAGATAGCATGATCGTTATGCAGATATCCTCTAAGTGCCTGAGGCTTGGAAATCCAGGTTCAATCCTACCTGCATCTCTCTAAAGCAGAGGTTAAAGGGTGCTGTGGTTGGGTGGGGGGGAAAGTAAAAAAAAAAAAAAAAAGAAATTGAAACAGAAAAAAAATAAAAAAAAAGAGTCTCTCTCTCTCTCTCTCTTTCTCTGTCTCTCCTTCCCTCTCACTTTCTCTCTGCCTCTATTCAACACATAAATAAAAATACTAATTAAAAAAGAAAAGAAGCTTTTTAATTTGCTGTAGTCCCACTGGTTTATTTTGGTTTTAGTCTTCTTTGTAATTGGATTTGTATCACTGAAGATGCCTACAAAATTTAGATGGAAAAGAGTGCTATCAATATTCTCTGCTAAGTATTTGATAGTTTCTTGTCTAACATACAAGTCCTTGATCCATATGGAATTACATTTGTGTTTGGTGAAATATAGTGATTTAGCTTCATTCTTCTGCATGTTTCAACCCAATTTTTCCAACACCATTTGTTGAAGAGACTCTCCTTTCCCCATTCAACAGTCTGAGCACCTTTATGGGAAGATTTGATGCCCATAGGTGTGAGGGCTAACTTGTGGAATCTTAATTCTATTCCATTGATCAGTGTTTCTATTTACGTTCCATTCCAGTACCAAGCACTTTTGATTACAGTGGTCCTATAATACAATTTAAGATCTGGGGGTCTGAAGGCTGCAGTTCTGTTCTTTCTTCTCAAGATTGTTTTGGCAATTCTAAGTTTTTTTTTCTGGTTCCAGATAAACATTTGTAGCTTTTGTTCTGTTCTCCTAAAAAAAAATTAACAAAAGTGGGCGGGGCCTTGATGGGGATTTCACTAAATTTGTATGTGGCTCTGGGTACTATATATTCATTTTGATGATGCTGATTCTTCCAACCCATGAACATGGAATATCTTTCCACTTCTTTGTGTCTTTTTCTATTTCTTTGCATAGTGATTCATAATTTTCACCATGCAAGTCTTCCACTTCTTTGGTTAGGTTTATTCCTAGATATTTTTGTTGTTTTTTGTTGCTATGGTAAAAGGGATTGGTTTCTGGATACAGAAGTTGGCCACTGAAACTGAAGGAGTGAGTACAGATTCCCTAGTAAAATGTAGTGGGTGTTTGGGAAAGGGGGTCACTTGAGAATCTTAAGTTCAGTGGCCAACTGAGAGGAAGATAGTTGATAGAGAAGTAAATGGAGACCTGGAAGAGAGGAATGTAACAGCTGGCAGGTTAGAGACCCGGGAGAGCTTTCTCTTCTTCCTTTAGAAACAACTGCAGGTGTTATTTTGGGGAGAATGGGTATTGAAAACCACAGTCTGTTTATTTGGCATGGCTGTCATTTATATAGCTTCTTTGTGTGTTCATGTTGACATTTTTAGCTTAAATACTTCTTTTTTTCTTTAGCTTCCTTAGAATTGCACCTGTTTTCTTCTTCCACGCCAAAAATCTTCTTTTTCACCATGATGCTAACAATACCAATGGCGATGTGATCATTATACCTTCAAATTTTGCATATGCTTTTCCCATACTCCATTAACTTTGATAGCTGTACTATGTCTACATTTCCTAAGCACGTAACCATAATGCTATACTTTCCTCCTCCTCTTTCTCCTCCTCTGTCTTCTTATTGGATACTTCATTTATTTTTATGTTTTCCTCTTTTAATACTCATTTATTTTATCTCAGTTCTACAACTATGTGCTTTATATATTTAGTCCTCACTGTTCATCCTTAGGTCTTGTGTGTCTCAAGTTCATTTCTCATATAGTCCTCAAGAAAGATTCATGGGGATGATATTCTTTGAGTTTGTAAATGTTAATAACCGCTTGTTTATTCTCTTTGTGTCTAAAAGTCAGACTTGCTGGATAAAACACTTCTTCTTTTTTAATCTCTCTTTGACATTTCTTCCTTGAGTGTGTTTATTAGGTTGCTCTATTTTTTTTCTGTTATAAAATACTGATGTAAAGTTTCATGGTAACTTAATTTTCTTTATATATTGTTTGCCTTTTCCCTAGATGCTCAAATATTATTTTTATTTAAAATTCAGTGATTTTGTTAGAATTTGCCTTGGTGATGGTCAAAGTTTGGGTTCTTAGAGATGTACGGTGTGTTCTCAATGTATAGTGTTACTTTTTATTTTTTAATTTCAGAAAAGTCTGATTTTATTCTATTTTTATGACAGAGAGAAATTGAGAGAGGAAAGGGAAATAGGGAGGGAGAGAGATAGAGACATTTGCAACTTTGCTTCACCATTTATGAAGCTTCCCCTTGCAGGTGGGGACCAGTGTCTTGAACCTGGATCCTTATGTGCAGCAACACGTGCAACTCAACTGGCTATTCCGCCACCCAGCCCCTCAGAAAAGTTTTCTTGAATGATTGTTTCTGAGGGTTTTTTTCTTCTTACTTTAGTTTTCCTCCTCAAGAATTTCTGTTATATAATTTAAATATTACATCTATTTTTTGTTCTTACTCTCTTTTCAATCCTTTCTATGTTTCTTTTTGATTTGCAGTGCCCCCCACCATTCACCTAATTTCTTAAGTTATATTTTCTTTTATGTTTCTTTTGGCTTAGTCTTCATTTCTGAAAAGTGTTTTTCATTTATTTATAATTCTTTCCTGTGCTCTGTCACCTCATTTTGGAGTTTTTACAATTCTGATTGTTACTGTTCTTTTATATACTGCATTATCTTCCTAATGTCTTCTAGCTCATTTTGAAGCAGTCTACAGTTTTGATCTCTCACATCTTCCTGATGTCTTTATTATCTACAGTGATGCGATTCTGCTTTTTATTCTCTTTTATCTTTGCATAGGACTTGACTTTCATACTTCTCTGCCACTCATTTTTTATGTGGAACAAGTTATCTGAACTTTTAAGAGATCTGATCCAGTGTTGCTATCTCAATCCAGAGTCCTATCTGCTGCTGTTTTCCCAAAACTTCCTGATTCAATCTTCCTTTCCCATTTATCCTTTTCTTTCCTTTGAATCTATTAGGCTTCTTCTCTTCAATTTTGATTACATTCCAGCAGTTTCTTTTTCTTTGCAGCGCTTTTTCCTGAAAAGGAGTTAGACCCTAGGAGAATGCTCATTCCTGCTGAATTCCTGCAGCCCCTCAGTACCACACTGAGCTCCCTCTGCGAGTGTCCATTACTGGGCTGGATAACACCCTGCTGGTTTCAGTGGCTTTCTTCACTGGACTCACAGTGCTTTATTTTTGCCTCTCTGCTTTCTTCCCTCCAGAAGCTGATAGCACACTGGTGTTGAGAGGTCCATGGTTGTCTTCACCAGCTGGCATTTTGAAGTCTGCAAAGA
This sequence comes from Erinaceus europaeus, assembly GCF_950295315.1. Lineage (NCBI taxonomy): Eukaryota > Metazoa > Chordata > Mammalia > Eulipotyphla > Erinaceidae > Erinaceus > Erinaceus europaeus. The sequence goes on from NC_080168.1 coordinate 53,597,072, forward strand.
AATATTGTCATCTAGTTTCACTGTAAATATTGCCCATGGACTTTTAGTTTTCTGTGTAATCGCTTTGTCTGTTTTTCACATAGGGATTGGGGCAGATAAAAAAAAAGGTTGTTTTTTGTTGTTGTTGTTGTTTTTACAAAGATATACTATCTATACTGTTACCATCTTCTCCCAGTGCCCATTTAGCTAAGTTTCTCTACGTATATTGCCTCATTCAATCTTTATGACATCCTAGTGGGTTGGTAATAGTTTTTACATATTAGGAAACTAAGACTTAAGAGGGTAAATAGCTTCTTAAATTTACCCAGCCCTGACATTTGAACCTATGTTTGTTGGACTCCTAAATTGGGTGACCTAATGTAAAAAATATTCTAAGGGGGCTGGGCAATGATGTACCTGGTTGTTAAGCGTACATAGTATGAAGTGCAAAGACCTGCTCAAGGGTCCAGTTTAGAGCCTCTGCTCCCCACCTAGGGGGAAGGGGATGCTTCACAAGCAGTGAAGTGAGTCTGTAGGTGTCTGTCTTTCTCTCCCTCTCTTCCCTCCCTTCCCCTCTCAATTTCTGTCTTATCAAATAAAATGGAAAAAAAATGGCTTCTAGGAGCAGTGGATTTGCAGTGCCAGCACCGAGCCCCAACGATAACCCTGGAGACTTAAATATAATAAATAAATAAATAAAATTAGGATTAATTCTTTAAATTTAAAATATACACTCTAGAGGCTTTTCCCCTCCTATAGCTAGAAGGATGGAATTTATAGTTAGGAAAATATTCATTTCAGAATATACCAATTTATTTTGGAGTGTAAGAATTTGGTTTTTTTTTTCCTCCAGAGTTATCTCTGGGACTTGGTCAGCTCCAGCCCAACAAATACACTGCTACTGGCAGCCATTTTTTCTATTTTATTTGATTAGACTGAGAGAAATTGAGAGGGGAGGGGAGATAGGGAAGGAAAGAGAAAGACAACTGCAGACCTGCTTCACCTCTTGTGAAGTGGCCCCTTTGCAGATGGGGAGCTGGAGGCTCAAACCTGGATCCTCATGCGGGTCCTTGCACTTAGTACTATGTATGCTTAACCAGGCTCTCTGATGCTTTACCATTCCCTGGCCCACCCTCCCACCCCCAATTTATCAGAGATCAATGAGGACCTTTAAAAATAATATTTTATGGGGGCCAGGTGGTAGCACACCAAGTTAAGTGCACACAGTGCAAATTGCAAGGACCTGTGCAAAAGTCCTGGTTCAAGCCTCCAGCTCCCACCTGCATGTGGGTCACTTCACAAGCGGTGGAGCAGGTCTGCAAGTTTCTATCTTTCTTTCTCCCTCTCTGTCTTTCCCTCCTCACTTGATTTTTCTCTGTCCTATCCAACAACAACAACAGCAGCAACAACAACAATAACAGCAACAACAATGGAAAAAAGATGGCTACCAGGAGCAGTGAATTTGTAGTGCAGGCACTGAGCCCCAGCGATAACCTTGGAGGCCAAATAATAATAAAAATAGAATAAACTAAAAGATATTTTACAGGACCTGGGAGGAGGCTCAACAAGGGTACTGCATGCCTTTGTAAGTGAGCCCTAGATTGGACCCTCAGTACCATAGGGAGCAACATGGACTCATCAGCACCAGAAGGATTTTCATGGATGGTGGAGTGGTGCTTTGCTACCTTCCTCTCTCAAAATGTAAACAGAGTAGGGACTCAATAGTATGGAGCACAAGGACAACTATAGGTTCATTCTCTGACACCATAGGAAAGACGGTATTTGACAACTGAGAATAAGACTTAAAGAGTGATTAGATTTAAGAATAGGTAATTCAGTGTAGAAGTGGCAGTTCACAACATCACATAAAAGGCACAGCTAACTCAGATACTTGTTGGAATTTGGAAATTGACCTCCAGTGGTGCTCTGGACCTGACTGTAAACTGCCCCACTGGGTCAGCACTTCTTTGATAGAAAATTTTGTCAGGTCTCCCCAGGATGTGAGTTGGAAGGCCATTTGTAACCCTGATAATTGTAAACAAATTCTGCTGAAGTGGTAACTTGAAGTGGGCATTGGTGAAAATTGTTACAACATTGAATTGCACTGAGTTGAATTGGTTACAGAAGTGTGTTTCTTTCTGAACAGAGAAATACATATGCGTTCCCCCTTGTTCAGGTTCCTTTTAGTGATTTTTGTTGTAGACATAGCAGAGTCATTTAATTTTATTGGACAGAAATGTGTCGCTTGAAGTGCGTCAACACCATGACACTGTTTTGACTTCTGACTGTCACAGCATCTACTTAGTGATAAGATGTGTCTTAACATTCAGAAGCTGACCTAATGGTCATTTTCTGTGTTCAGCACCTGGGGAGAATAGACTTGGGTGCAGTGCCTGCACTATAACAGAAGCCATCAGGTACATCATCCAGTGCTGCCAGCTGAGACTCATTCTTGCCAAGCAGTACTGTAATGCACCTGCTTTCTGGGTCCAGCTCCCCACTACCAGTCCCCTCAGAATCTACCTGGAAAGTGTAATGGTGTTCAGTGCGCATAGGTGAAGACACAGGGCATGGTGGAGTCTAATGCATTCCTAAAAAGGGAAATCTTAGTATGAAAAGAACCTGGGAGCCACTGTTAGGTATAGAAAATATGCTGCGGAGGCTGGGTGGTTGCGCAGCAGGTTAAAGCACACATGACGCAAAGTGCAAGGACCAGCTTGGGGATCCTGGTTTGAGGCCCCAGCTCCCCACCTGCAGGGGGGTCGCTTCACAGGTGGTGGAGCAGGTCTGCAGATGTCTATCTTTCTCTTTCCCCTATGTCTTCCCCTCCCCTCTCGATTTCTCTCTGTCCTATTCAACAACAATGGCAGCAATAACAACAACAATAATAACAACAACAATGATAAACAACAAGGGCAACAAAAGGGGAAAAATAGCCTCTAAGAGCAGTGGATTCTTAGTGAAGGCACTGAGCCCCAGCAATAACCCTGGAGGCGAGAGAGAGAGAGAGAGAGAGAGAGAGAGAGAGAGAGAGAGAAACTTGTTGCTACAAGTATAAGCTGTGATCCCTACAAAAACAGCTCTGAGCATCTGGAATGAATTCTCCAGTTCTGAGTTTCTGGAACAAATACATTGCTTCTGAGCAAATTTTTTTCATCTTGTGAATAACTTTGAAACAAATTTTGATCCTCTCTCAAATTTTGATCCTTTATGTTTTTGTGAATATGGAGATAAATGCATTTCTATAGTCTAGCCTCCATCATTGCCAAGGTGACGAGACAGCCTTGGGTTTCTCATAGGTGATGTGTAGTATAGTGGTTCTCAGTGATGGAGGTTTGGCCATGTGTGGGAAGTATTTTAGGTTGTCAATAGTGGAGAAAAAGCTGAAAGAAGCTGCTGGAATCTGCTAAGTAGAAGCCTGCCTGGGATGCTGTTAAATATCTCACAATGCACAGGAAAGCCCCCAGTCTCCAGAGAACTCCCCACAAAAAAAACCCAAACAATGACCCTCCAATATAAAAAGTTTAGAGGGCTAGAAATCCCAATAGACTCTCTCTCCCCTGACAAGACTTGTGTAAGTTTATAAAAGGCTTCTCAGCCACCACGTGCAGTGGTTGCACACTGTACTAATTTGTGAGCACCTCTGGCACCATGAACTGGGGCACAAAGAGAAATGAGAAAATGTTTAACATCACTGGGGCACAAGACTTTGTTATGCAATAATCTATTGCCTTCACAGTACCTCGGAGGGAAGATTTGACAGGCTAATTAATTTGTCTTGTCTCTTAAGTGCCTCTGCCACTGCAGTCTCCTTTGTAGTTCGAAGAAATGCCCGTTCACCAGCAGTGGCTCAACCAACATATATATATATATATATATATATATATATATATATATATATATATATATATCCACAATTGGATGAAGTCACCTTTTGTGAGGAGGATGTGGGGCAAGAGTTGATAAGGCTTTTCTGGAGTCTTAGTAGTGTCAGTCATGAAGGTGGGTGTTTAGAATATGAGTTACTGATATGTCAGCAACAGTTCCCAAAGGGCAGAGGCATCCAGACAGTTCTCAATAATTTTGTGTGTGTGTGTGTGTGTGTGTGTGTGTGTGTTCACAGGTGAAGTATGCTTTTAAGACCTTCTAAATCACCAGCCCATCATAGAGCCTTGTGCATAGATCTAAGAGCAGTACTGATGTAAATAACTTAAAATTTTTTAAAATATTTATTTATTTATTTTCCCTTTTGTTACCCTTGTTGTTTTTTTATTGTTGTTGTAGTTATTATTGCTGCTGTTATTGATGCCATCATTGTTAGATAGGACGGACAGAAATGGAGAGAGGAGGGAAAGTCAGAGAGGGGGAGAGAAAGACACCTGCAGACCTGCTTCACTGCTTGTGAAGCAATCCCCTACACGTAGGAAGCCGGGGGCTGGCTTCACGCCACATGCGCTTAACCCACTGCACTACTGCCACCCGACTACTGTTAATAACTTTTTAAACGTGTGGAATCAGGGGGCCAGGCAGTGGTGCACTGGGTTAAGAGCACATATCACGAAGCACAAGGACAGTCGCAAGGATTCTGGTTCGAGCCTTTGGCTCCCCACCTGCAGGAGGGTTGATTTGAAAGTGGTGAAGCCGGTCTGCAGGTGTCTATCTTTCTCTCCCCCTCTCTGTCTTCCCCTCCTCTCTCCATTTCTCTATGTCCTATATAACAACAATGACATCAATAACAACAATAATAGAAAAAAAGATGGCTGCCAGGAGCAGTGGATTCATAGTGCAGGCACTGAGCCCTTAGAGGCAACAAACAAACAAACAAAAAAATGACCAATGTGGAATCTGAGTTCATTTTTTTTTTATGTCAGGGCCTCAGACTTGCATGATTTCACTGGACTGCTTATTCAGATAGAGACAGAGATAGAGAGACACAAGTGAAAGATATTATGTGGTGCTGGAACTTGAACCTGAACTACAAGCATGGCAGAACATGTGCCTTAGCTAGTAAGCTACTCCAGACCACGAGGCTGTGGTTTTTCAGTGTGAAACCAGAGGGCATTTGTGTGGAAATCAAGTCAAATAATTGGAGCAACTGGTGTTATAGAAGAATTCAATTTATACTTTTACTTGCACAAGAAACGCATACTGCTGTATGTCTGATTGACTCGGGAGTAAAGGGTATGTACAAAGATTGCCAGGCCAAGTTTTGGGTGCCTACAGCAACATTAGAGGCAAAAAATCAAACCAAATGAAAACAAAACAAAAAACAGATGCAGGTAAGACCTGGGGACATAAGGACACTTGATCCTGAAGCTGCCTTTGCTCAATTCTACCCAGGGGATCAAAAGTGAGAGAAAACCTAGGTTTAAATACTTTCTTTTCACTTTGCAGGATCTTATTTCCCTTCCCCACTCCAATTTCCCTGGTTCATTTTCCCTTAATTGGTCCTGATTGGAAGTCATCATAAATCAGAATAATTTCTCTTTCATGCTCTTCAAATTTTAACTTACCAAAAAAGTCTTTAGCTAGAAATGTCCATAAAAAATGAATGTCAGTGGTTTCATCTCTAACAGGGAGAAAATGAAACTCAGACATTTTGGAGTCACAGTCAAACTACCTCAGTATGATTGTGAATTGATTTATACAAGGCCTTTAAGAAACTTCATGTCCTTTTGGAATAGACTAAGCAAGAATCACTCTTTCACATTCACAAATCCAGAAATTATAGCCACCCATGAAGTTAAATGCTATATCTGTCTTAGCCTGGGTCTGGACTAGGCTGGTAATTTACTTCGAGACTCCAAAAGGTGATTTGACTCTGCTATCTAGCTTGCAGAATGCCTTATTTAATACTGAGCATTGAGATAAAGGGGAAAGATTTCTTTAGTTTCCTTCTCTTGTCTTCTACCTTCTGCCTTTGTTTCTTCCTCCCATCACCATCTTCCTATCTTTCCTTCCAGTTTTTAATACATATGTTGTGGTAATGGTCTGATGACAGTTTGCTGTCACACAGGACCCATGTGGGGGTTATCAATTTATGTATAGAACAGAGGTTACACATTTTCCCCTTACTCCAAGTTTGCACCTGGGGACAACCTTGTTTCTAGAAATTTCTAGTCATGTTTCCAAATGGTTTAAAATCTAGTATGTCAACTACCAGATAGTTTCATTCATATGTGGACTCTAGATATTGGATACACATGAACTTGATTAAAAAAAAAAACAGAAGTGGGAGTTGGGTGGTAGCATAGAGGGTTAAGCGCACATGGTGCGAAGTGCAAGGACCAGCATAAGGATCCTGGTTCGAGCCCCCAGCTCCCCACTTGCAGGGGAGTCACTTCACCGTTGGTGAAGCAGGTCTGCAGGTGTCTGTCTTTCTCTCCCCTTCTCTGTCTTCCCCTCCTCTCTCCATTTCTCTCTGTCTTATCTAACGATGACGACAACAGTAATAACTGTTGTATGCTTCACATTGGTTTGGTCTCCCCCCCCACCCCCTCCTCTGAGAGATTTGGTTTGGTCCTTGCTAGTTTTGCGCCTCTTTTTCTCCCCACCCCCTATGCTACGTAGTTCGAGAGTTCTGGCAGAGCCGCTGGAGGAGAAGGATGCAGGACGGATCTGTGTGGCAATTAGTTTGGGTTAGTTTATGAATCATTGTTCGTGAATAAAGAAATAAAGCTTCCCGGCCCAGCCGTGTGTCCTCGAGTCTCTGTTTACCACCGCGAAGCTAGCCCGGCCTGCTGGAGCCCCCGAATTTTAATGACAAATGGCGCCCACGTGGACCTGACCTGCACACATCTCAGATAAGTGAAGACAATTTGGCTACCTATGCACTATGGCCTTCTCTTCTGCTTGTGAAGAGATCTCCAAAGGCCTCTGCCCTTTCTTCACGATACTGTTTCACTGTTTGTGGAACATTTATCTCTGGACCACTCTGTGGTTTCTGCCCAACGCCAGCCTGCAGGAGCCCAACACCAGCCCTCATGAGCCAGCTTTTCGCTGTGTGGAGCGGGGCATTGGGCTTGGGCTCCCTCCACGCTGCTTGGACCCCGGGACACCTTGGCCTGCGCCTTCTGTAAGGCTGGCCCACCCGGCTCCTGCTAGAAGTCTGGGTAGATCCCGGACCACCCAGAGACCAAGGGCTCCCTGCCGAAACTGGGCCCCCTGGCCGAGATCTCCAACTTGGGTCTGAAGACAGACGAGCTAAAATATGCAGAGATTCGTCCAGAGATCGCTACCTACAATTCCTGAAGCTGAAGTTGCTCAAGAGGCCACCGCTAGACAATGCACTCCCCCAACAACTAAGACAGTATAGATCTAAATTCGTGTTTAAAATGACATGTCTTCGTAACAAAGGTTTCTCTCCTTGTGTATTAAAGACCATGTTTACGTGTGTTTAAAGTTTGGTAAACATTAACTTTAAGGTTAAAAATGTAACTTTAAGGCTATATTCTTACCAGACAGAGTTAAATGAAAAAGGTTTTCAACATAGTTCTCAAAAAGGTAAAATTAACTTACATTTAAAGTCTGAGGTAAAAATTAGTTAACAATCAATATATTTTAACTAAGTTAGTCTAAAAAAAAAAACCTGCGCACACCTAGGGTGTGTATCCATCTTGAATGGGTGTAACAAAAGGTTAAATAGACTTATTGATATGTAAAATTCTCAAATTCCTTCTCAATTAAAACCGTTAGATTGTGCTATGGTTATGCTAATGATTGTAATAGAGGTATCAATTGTGATAAACTTCTGACCTGCTACAAGTTTTGTTTCATAGTAAGTAAATTGCAGCTGTCAAGTTCTCTACAGAAAAGCGGAATTCCAGCAGCTGACCTTGCTCATACAATGTTCCACCCCCTGGCATTCTTCTGTGGACATCTGCTTTGGACTGGCATTTCTATCGGACTCACTGGTACACCTCTTGGACACTTTGCAGCTTCCCTTTATGCTGCTGGGTTTCTCAAAGACTGACTGCAGCCAGCTGCCTTGGGACTCTAGGCCGTTCCCCACTCCCATGCTAAAAAATGCCCGTCGAGGCAAGTAACGCCCCCCAGAGGCAAAAGAAGCCCCCAGAGGCAAGAAATGTTTTTTTTTTTTTTAGCTGATAAAGTTTTGCCCACAGAGGCAAAAACACCCCCCCCCCAGGCCTTCCCTTGGGAGCACACTGTTTCTTGTTGCTCGCTTACATGTTCCTCCATGTTTGTGCCAGTTTCTTTTTTGAAAATGCCTGTACGATACAAGAAGTTCACCCCACACCCCTGGTACTTTGGTCGTTTAGTTAAAAAGAAAAGGGGAAATTATTGTATGCTTCACATTGGTTTGGTCTCCCCCCCACCCCCTCTTCTGAGAGATTTGGTTTGGCCCTTGCTAGTTTCGCACCTCTTTTTCTCCCCACCCCCTATGCTACGTAATTCGAGAGTTCTTGGCACGGCCGCATGAGGAGAAGGATGAGGGACAGATCTGTGTGGTGATTAGTTTGGGTTAGTTTATGAATCGTTGTTTGTGAATAAAGAAATACAGCTTCCCGGCCCAGCCGTGTGTCCCCAAGTCTCTGTTTACTGCCACGAAGCTAGCCTGGCCTGCTGGAGCCCCTGAATTTTAACAACAATAATAAAAACAAGGGCAACAAAAGGGCAAATAAATAAAAATAAATAAAAAAACAGAAGCAATCAAATTATTTCTAAGTCTTGTGAGAACTCTGGTGGTTATCTTTGGGAGGTGGGTGGGAATAGAACTTTGGTGCTGAGTGTGGTGTGGAGCTATACATTGTGATCTTACAATCTTGTAACAGACTATTAACAACAAATAAAAATAAATTTAAAGAAAAATGAAACACACACACAAATAAAATCTAATATGTCGATACACTGATACAAAATAGGGGTGGGGCTGGCCACTGGGAGCAGTGGATTCATAGTGCCAGCACTATGAGCCCCAGCGATAACCCTGGCAGCAATAATAATGATGATGATAATAATAATATAAAAAGAAAAGTGAAATATAAGTTTTACCACTTTATATTGTACTCAGTCTTTATCAAGCACTTAATTATTTTTTTTTCAAATGACACTTGCACTCCAGCTACTGAAGGGAGGTAGAGATTTTTGGAATCTTCAGATTTTTCTCAATAGGTCTTATATGTTACACAAATATTTTCTTCTACACAATGCATAAAAGCCTACCTTTCATAAAAAGAAATAAAACATGTCCAGGGGCCCCAGGCAGTGACTCATCTGGTTAAGAGCACACATTACTATGCACAAGGACCAAGGTTTGAGCCCCCAGCTCCCCAGCTGCAGGGGGGTTGCTTCACAAGCTGTGAAGCAGGTCTACAGGTGTCTATCTTTCTCTCTCCTTCTCTACTTCTTCCTCTCCTCTCAATTCCTCTCTGCCACATCAAATAAAGGGAGAAAGAGAAAGAAAGAAGGAAAGAAAGAAAGAAAGGAAGAAAGAAAGAAAGAGAGAGAGAGACAGAGAAAGAAAGAAAGAAAGAAAGAAAGAAAGAAAGAAAGAAAGAAAGAAAAAGAAAGAAAGAAAGAAAGAGGAAAAATGGCTGCTAGGAGTGGTGGGTTTGTAGTGCCAGCAAAGGTCAGAAGTATTTAATAAGCACATGCTAAATGTCAGATACTGCAGCAGATATTTTACCATTTAGAAAGTTAGACCAGGGGGCCACGATCTAGCTCTGCAGGTTAAGGGTACATAGTTTGAAGTGCAAGGACATGCTCAAGGAACCCTGTTCGAGCCTCTGGGCTCCCCACCTGCAGGGGAGTCTTTTCATAAGCGGTGAAGCAGGTCTACAGGTGTCTGTCTTTCTTTTCCCCTCTCTGTCTTTCCCTTTTCTCTCTGTTCTATCAAAAAAAGAATGGAAAAAAAATGGCCATAGGAGCAGTGGATTCATAGTGCTGGCATCAAGCCCCAGTGCTAACCCTGGAGGGGAAAAAATTGTACTCCTCTTATTCTATGGTCTTGTCAATATTTCCATTTTATAAATATGTTTTAAAATAAAAATAGATAGATATATAGTTATATTTATTTATTATTTTTTAAATTTTATTATCTTAAATTTTTATTTATAAATGGAAATATTGACAAGACCATAGGATAAGAGGGGCACTACTCCATACAGTTCCTACCACCAGAACTCTGTATCCAATCCTCTCCCTTGATAGCTTTCCCACTCTCTATCCCTCTTAGTTTGGACCTAGGGCCATTATGAGTGCAGAAGGTGGATGGTTTGGCTTCTATAATTGCTTCCCCGCTGAACGTGGGCATTGATCCATACTCCCAGCCTATCTCTCTCTTTCCCTAGTGGGGCAGGGATCTGGAGAGGCAGGGCTCCAGGACACATTGGTGGGGTCGTCTGCCCAGGGAAGTCAGGTTAGCATCATTGTAACATCTGGATTCTGGTGGCTGAAAAGAGTTAAGATAGAAAGCAGAACAAATTATTAGCTAATCATGAACCTAAAGGCTGGAATATTGCAGATGAAGATTTGGAGTCTTCGTTTTGGAAAAAGCTGGTAGGTCTGTTTTAGATATAGACAGTTATAGAATCAGCCCATATTGGTAACCTTGGGAAAACTATTGCAGTTTTCAGTAGAGGAAATGGTACACAGAACTCTGGTGGTGGAAACTATGGCATTATACCCCTATTTTTTTTTACAACGTTTTAAATAAATATTAAAGCACTAGTAAAAAAAAAAAAAGCTGTGTCTGGTGAAATGACAGGAAAAAAAAGTTGAACCATACTTGGTCTGTTTCTCTCTTTGCTTACTCTAGTCACTTCTGGCATTTGAGATTTATTTATTTATTTATTTTTGTTTCAGATTAAATAGTAATAATAAAAAATTTTTTTTTTGTCCCTGGGATGAGTGGTATTCTACTTTCTACACTTCTGTAACAAAATATCACAAACCAAGGGGCTGAATGATGTTTATTGGTATCATGCTCAAGGATCTAAGTTCAAGCCCCCAGTCCCCACCTTCAGGGAGGACAGCATCATGAATAGTGAAGCAGTGCATTAGGTCTTGGTCTCTGTCTCTCTCTCCTCTCTTTTTCTCTACCTTTCCCTCCCCTCTTAATTTTTCTCTGTTCTATCAAAAGCAAGAAAAGAGAGAGAGAAAAAAAAGGAAAACAGTGGCCACTGGGAGTAGTGGATTTGTCATGCAGGTACTGAGCCCCAGCTATCACTCTGGTAGCAAATTAAAACACGCGCACGCGCACACGCACACGCACATGCACACATACATATACACACCAGTTCTGGAGGCCAAGAAGTCTGAGATCAAGGAGTCTACAGTTTTGGTACCTGATGGGGGCCTGTTTCCTGGTTCACAGGCAGCAAGCAGTCTTCTTGCTATGCCAGAACATAATAGAGGGGTGAGAGAGGTCTCTGCTATAAGAGTACTAATTTCATTCATGAAAGCTCCACTGTCAGGTTCTAGGGTCCTATTTTCTAAAAATATCATATTTCAGATTAGGATTCAGCATATGTCACTGTAGGGCTTGTGGGTATGGCAGGAGTCATTCAATCCATCATAGACCAGAAAAAAGAATTGTCTGTTGCTAAAAAAGACACACCATAATTCTGTTCTCCATTTCTCTCTCTCTCTTTCTGTTAAGCCAAGGTTTTATACATGTGTAATTTTACCACTACCAGGCTGGTCTTATTTATTTATTTATTTTCAAGAGAGACAGAAAGAAGACACCACAGCACCAGAACTTCCCCTTGGTGTTGTGAAACCCCCATGAGAGGCTAGGACTTGAACCTATACCTAGTGTACTGCTAAGATATACACCCTCCCCAGAGAGCTATCTTTCCAGCCCAGTTCTACACTAATCAAGTCTGGTCCCCTGTGGTTTAGCCCAGTAGCTGAATATCACAGGTTCTCACAGAATCCTAAAGGTCTGGAGAAAGTTACTCAACAGCTCTTGAGAAATTGTTTTCCCTGTGTTTTCCTTGGGAGCATCAGATTTAATAATGAGAGAGAGAGAGAGAGAGAGAGAGAGAGAGAGAGCCTAGAGACCAATTAAGTAGCTGGTTGTGCCTTATCTCATCAGGTTGTGACATTTAAATAAAAACTTTCTTGAATGTCTGCCCAGAAGGTGTACTGTAGAGACAGACACGGATGCTTTAAAACTGGCATCTGCTTTTTGAACCACTGGGATTACAGATTGGACTTCTCCTGGGTTGATAAAACGCTAGTTTCTTTTTTTTAGAGTCCTATCTTTGGAATAAAGGATTTGAAGTCTTCAGTGAAAACTTACTGTTTTTCACATTTTAGATAATCTTTTTCTCTTGACTCTACTGTCCTGCTGGAATTCATAGCCCCAGTAGGAAAAAAAAAAAAAAGGAAAAATGAGAGGATCAAGCTAAATGCCGCAAGCCAACAGGGTTTCTTCAATAAGCATGGTAGGCAACCCTCATCATCTGCTATTGAAAGTGTTGATAAGACCAACTCTCTGGATTAAAAAAAAAAAAATCCCAAGTCTTCCTTTCTTACAGGAGGATGAAGAGTTTCTGTTAAAGGAATAGAATATGGGACAGTGGTTACTTTGGACTTTCTAGCTGTTCTTTACTTTCAAAGACCTCTCATCTCTAGTGGTCTGAGATCAAGAACGCAAGGGACAGGACAGTTAAGGGAGGCGTAGATTTGGGAGAGGGCAATGAAAAATGAGTTCTGTGTGGACCTACCTACTGATACTGAAGTGCTTCTCATAGTGAGACCTAACCGACAAATGTAGAAATGATTCTGGAACTCTGAAAAAGTGGCATGGGCTGAGTGAAGATAGAGACTTGGCGCATTTTGGCCTAGCTGGTAGTTGATATTCTGGTAGTAAAAGAGGCTTCCTGGAGGTAATAAGGATGCAGAAATTGAGGAATGAAATCTAGGGGGCTGTTGTGGTGGGAATGGCTGAGCTCTTGTGGCCGTGACAACAAAAGAAAACCAGTTAGCACGTGAAAATTACCAGCAGAATACATGGTACCCCACTGAAAGGGGAAACTCAAGCATGCTGCTGTTCCAAGATAGGATGACAGCTCTGCAGTTATCCTCATAAATTAGACTCTGAAATATATGGCCTAATTTGTGATGGTTAGTGTTAAAACAGGGAATCTTCCAGAATGCAGGATTATATATAGATTTGACTGTGATGGGATGAAGGGACCAGAGTAGTGAGGATTGGGAGAAATAATGAAAAGTAGGCTTAACAGAAGGGCAAAACAGATGTGTGTGTGTGTGTGTGTGTACAAAGTTTGAGTTGCAGGGTATTCTGTATCCAGTTTATATATCAGCATTTGAGTATCTTGCAGACACCTATATGGGGAGATGAGAGGTTGTACCTATGTGTCAAAAACTGTACTATAAACCATTACCTTTTGCAATAAAGTGAAAAAAAAAACCCTCACAGATAGAATTGAGAATAGGGAGGCTGGGCAGTGGCATACCTGGTTAAGCAAACATATCAACAAGCTCTCTGCAGGTGGGGAGCCAGGGCCTTGAACCAGGATTCTTGCAACTGTCTTTGTGCTTCCCACCATGTGAGCTTAACCTGTGTGCTACCACCCTTCCCTCTGCAGGTCTCTCTCTCTCCACCTCCTCTCTCAATTTCTCTCTGTCTTATCCAATAAAATAAAAAGAAAAAAATATCTGCTGGGAGTGGTGGATTTGTAGTGCTGGCATTGAGGCCCAGTGCCAATCCTGTTGGCAATTTAAAAAAAGAATTGAGGGGGATAGGTGGTAGTGCAGCATGTTAGCGTACATGGCACAAAGCACAAGGGCCAGCATAAGGATCCCGGTTCGAGCCCCCCATTTCCCCACCTGCAGGGGGGTCGCTTTGCAGGTGGTGAAGCAAGTCTTCATGTTTCTATCTTTCTCTCCTCCTCTCTGTCTTCCCCCCTCTCAATTTATCTCTGTCCTATCCAACAACAACAACAGCTACAACAACAATAACAACCACAACAAAGGCAACAACAAATGGTAAAAATAACCTCCAGGAGCAGTGGATTCATAGTGCTGGCACCGAGCCCTAGTGATAAGCCTGGAGGCAAAAAAAAATTGAAAATAGAGTGCATTGCATGTAGTCCAGCTAATCATTGTTTCATGAATGTCTCTGTCATAAATAGCTGTGCATGTGTGTGCTAATGTGTATATCTGTATATGTATTTCAATAGAAAATGTTTCCCAGTGTGGATCATATGTGAAAACTGGGCTCATATGAACTTTCTCCTTCTGATTACCCCTACTTCTATCCCACCACATGCACCAACACCTTTATTCAGTGCTGGGCTAGTGTGGGGGTGCCTTTTTGTCGGGGTGTGTCGCAGGAAAGAGAAGAGGCCAGGAACTTGTGGCAGAGCGGGAACGCAATCTTTATTCACACGGGCACTCCAGAGTTGGGTGTGGGCACAAAGGGTTTAGGCCACGTGGAGCTAGCAAAATGGCCTCCTCCTGCTATGCCCACCAGCCCTTCTCCAGGTTGGGATGTGGAAAAGTAAAGAGAGTGAAACCAGAACAGCAGCAGGCTTTATAGGGCAAAAACCGGAAGTGGCAAATCGGGACAGGATTGGCTAGGAAAGGGGGTGGAGAGAGCCAAAAGGCATGCTGGGAAGGTGGAAGCATCCTTAGCAACTGTTGCAATGGTTTTAACTGAATTAGCAATACCCAGAGGGGATAACGTGGTGGGGATCTTTAAATAATACTTGCATGGAAATATAGTGGTTTGTGGGCCCTGCCAATGTTCAACTACATCTGCACAATTTCCCAACACCTCTTCCTGGATGCATACTCTCTGGGTTGGAGAGAATGTAACTGGAGCCAGCCTGGGCTGCTACTCACTTAGCGATACGAGGGAGATGACTTATGAACCAAGCTTGTGATGGCAAGGCAATGCAATATCTTTATTGATCAGAGAGCCAAGGCTTTTAAAGGGCAGACCTGGAAGTGGCAAGTCGGAAATGGAAATGGCTAGGAAAGGGGCGGAGAAAGGCAAAAGGGGTTAGAAAGGTAGGAACTTCCTTAGCAACTGCTGCGAGGGTTTTAACTGGTAGGATTAATAATATCCTGCAGGCAGGGTGGGTTTTGAGGGTAGAAAGAAGATAGATCAAAGGGATGGAATGGGTGGGGATCTTTTAGGCAAAACAATGATTATGTAGATAGGCCATAGTATCAGGAATGCAGGGTGAAGCAGGGGGAGCTGGCTTAATGTTTTAAGGAATGCCAGGCTCCTGGAGGCAGAAAAATGCAGGGTGCTTTGTGAGGCTCCTCACAATTTCCTGACAATTCAGTCTCCTTTGTCTTAGTGAAACTTAGTGCAGTAATCCCCTTCTTGACTTGGCCCTCTCTAGCTCTCTCATCTCTTGTGCTAGAGTCATCCTTTGAATGTGCATGATCTGACTCCAGTCTTCTCTCTGGTCCAATCTTCTTCTGCTTATCGTAAGTTATTTCATCACTCATACTAAACATTTGCCAGTGCTCTGAATAAATTTTCGTGCCTTGGTGGCTGAGCTCACATAGTTCTTCCCTTGAAAGTTTTCAGTATTTTTTGTGTCTTTCCTTCCTGTGCATTTAATTCTTACTCTCCCTTTGGGATTTAGCTCAATGCTACTGCTTCCTAGTCCACCTCCTATTCTGACTTCTCTGATTCTCTTTGTGCTCCAAAAAGACTTTTTCCACCTCCTCAGATGTATTTCTGTATGTCTGAATTTCAGTCTATAAAACAGTAAAGCAAAAAATACAACTAATGCTACACCTCATTTTACATATTAAGTACCATGGGCATTGGCAGGTGGATCCATACTCCTATTCCTTTCTTTCTCTCCTTTCTTTCTTTCTTTCTTTCTTTCTTTCTTTCTTTCTTTCTTTCTTTCTTTCTTTCTTTCTTCCTTCCTTCCTTCCTTCCTTCCTCCCTCTTCCTTCCTTCCTTTCTTTCTTTCTTTCTTTCTTTCTTTCTTTCTTTCTTCTTTCCTCCCTCCATTTCCTTCCTTCCTTCCTTCCTTCCTTCCTCCATCCCTCCCCCCTCCTTTCTTTCTTTTCCCAAGGGGACTGGAGCTCTTTCTGATTGGTTGACTTCGTTAACCAATCTCTGCCTCTGCTGGTGCTTTGATAGCAGTCTGGTTTAGTGTGCTTTATCTATTTTTCTTCCTTCCCTCTATCTCTTGAGTTTATGCTGCCTTTTGTAATTTTTTTGTTATGTTTTTGCTTTTTTTTAGGAAGGGGGGGTTTGTGTAGCCAATTTGGAATAGTTTAATTTGCAGACTGATTGTTGTTGTTTTTTTTTTCCTCATTGTTATTTGATTGTCTTCCCTTCTCTCTGGTTTCACCAGAAAGCACTTTCTAAATGAAATATTAAAAATGGCTAATGACATGGCATTATTTACTTTTTAAAAAATTTCAAGTGGTACTTTTATTTTTGTATTCTGAAGAAAGAGGAAAGATGACACTGTAGGACAGTTTTCATCTTTTGGGGTGATGCATCTATCAATTTAAAATAAATAGGATGAAGCATTTTCTGAAGCAAGATTATCCTTCTGTTTAAAAGGGATTCTTTCATGGCTGACTTTTAATTCATGGTGCTATATGGAAAAACATCTGATGGTTTATTGATTTTGAGAGTAAGAGCTCAACAGAGAGGGAAAGTTCTTTAAGGACAGAAGAAGATTGCCACAGCCAAGTTTATATTTAGCTTATTACTTTTGACAAAGACTTCCTTTATTAAAGATATTGCATGGTTTTTGCCTAGCAAACATTTGTATAGTATATTTTGGAACATAATGGAATCTTAATTCACAAGAGTTCTCCATCTGCCTTTGTGCTTTTCAGTGCTTACTGAAATCTAGCTAAGACAACCAGTTTTCTTTCTGGAAATTATTGAGTATGGCAGTTATTGAAATAAGAACTGGGGAGCTCTGCTCTATTTAACCCAAGCTTTTCCTACTACAGCTTAAAAGCCATTAGTTTTTGTTCTGTCTTCATGACTAATGAGAATAATTGATTCTTGTCTTCATTTTACATTATCCATTTATGTATTTTTGTCCATTAAGCTCTCCTTTTAAAAGTGATGTTTTCAAGAAATGCCATATAGATGATCTGTGAATAGAGGTTTCTGGTTATCCCAATATGAAAGGGTGAGTAACCTTACTTCTGGGTCATTAAGCCAATTGGCAGCATTGGAATTAGACAAACAGGTCTTTTCGATCTCTAACTTTTAGTGTGTCTATCAGATGGGAATAAAATCCTTTGCTTAATGCTTTCTTCATTTCTCAGCTAACCTACTAATTACTTGAGACTGCTATCTATAGAATTGTAGAGGGGAAGTATTATTTGAAACTGCACAGCTCAATTAATCTTTACACAGTGGCCCAGGATGGTTAAGTCCTTTCCAGCTGTAGGTTGTCTCACATTCCTGAAATGTCTTCTTATCCTTCGGGCCTTCGTAGAAAGCTTAGATGCACATGTTCCCATTTCAAAGAGACCTTATCCAGAGCTAGGGAGATATCTTAGTGGTAAAGTATCAGACTTGCATGCCTGAAGTTCCAGAGGCCCCAGGCTTAATTCCCAGCACCACCATCTTCCAGGGCAGAGCAATGGTCTGGTTTCTCCCTCATGAAAAGAAGTGCATCTTAATATATATATGGCACAAAGCATAAGGACCCCGGTTCGACCCCCCAAATCCCCATCTGTAGGGGGGGCACTTCACTTCACTTCTATCTTTCTCTCCCCCTCTCTGTCTTCCCCTCCTCTCTCCATTTCTCTATGTCCTATCCAAAAGCAACAACAGCTATAACAACAATAGCAATAACAACCACAACAAGGGCAACAAGATGGGAAAAATGGCCTCCAGGAGCAGTGGTTTCGTAGTGCAGGCACTGAGCCCAAGTGATAACCCTGGAGGCAAAAAATAAAATTAAAAGAAATAGTTAAGTAGAGACCTTTGTATGACTGTCCTATCTTCTGGTCTTTTCCCATATAGTCATATTCTTCTGGTCTTTTCCCATACAGTCATATTCTTCCTCTCCTCCCATAAGTCATCATCTGACTCAGGATGTACCATGCAGTAATGTAATTTCTTTTCTGCTCTATGTATGAAACAGAACACAAGGTTGCTGATGCAACCAGGCACTGCCCAGTACCAAATACGATGCCTGAATCTGTGTGGGTACTTATTAGAAGAGCTGGGAACAGGATTTCATATTTTCTCCTTTAGTTTTGTGAACACACACAGATATCTCTTTTTAAAAAATTTATCTTGCATAGAGACAGAGATAAGTTAAGAGTGGAGGGGAGGAAGAGGGAGAGAGACAGTGAAACACCGGCTACATTGCTTCACCTCTCCTGAAGTCCCACCCCCCCACAGGAGGGGGCTAGGGGCTTGAACCTGGGTTCTTGTGTTCTGTAATATGTGCTTTCAATTAGGAGAACCACCACCTGACCCATGTCTTTCTCTCATACACACACACAAACTCACCTGTTATAAACCACCGCCATCATTAACCTTAAATTCTTGGTTGTGTGACTCGCATGAGGCTTCTGAAAATACTATGTG
This sequence comes from Erinaceus europaeus, assembly GCF_950295315.1. NCBI lineage: Eukaryota > Metazoa > Chordata > Mammalia > Eulipotyphla > Erinaceidae > Erinaceus > Erinaceus europaeus. Next base: position 53,615,592 of record NC_080168.1, read on the forward strand.
CTCAGTCCACAATGAAGTTCTTACATGTGTGTGAGGTGAAAGGGACTAATACAATCTTACAGAAATCATTAACTGCTACATCTCAGAAATGGAGTGATCACCACTTTTTTTTTATTGATTTAATAATGATCGACAGGTTGGTAGGCTAGGAGGGGATACAATTTCTGCCACCAGAGTTCTGCATCCCCTACCTTTCATTGAAAGCTTTCCTATTCTTTATCCCTCTGGGATCATGGAGCCAGAATCATTATGGGGTGCAGAAGCTGGAAGGTCTAGCTTCTGTAATTGCTTCTCCGCTGAACATGGGTGTTAGCAGGTTGATCCATACTTCCAGCCTGTTTTTTTTTTTTTTTTTTTTTTGCTTCCAGGTTTATCACTGGGGCTCGGTGCCTGCACTACAAATCCACTGCTTCTGGAGGCTATTTTTTTCCTTTTTGTTGCCCTTGTTGTTTATCATCGTTGTTGTTGTTATTATTATAGTTCTTATTTCTGACATTGTTGTTGGATAGGACAGAGAAATCGAGAGAGGAATGGAAGACAGAGATGGGGAGAGAAAGATAGACATCTGCAGACCTGCTTCATCGCCTGTGAAGTAACCTCCCTGCAGGTGGGTAGCTGGGGGCTTGAACCGGGATCCTTCCACGGGTCCTTGTGCTTTGCGTCATGTGCACTTAAACCGCTGCGCTACTGCCAGCCTGTTTCTATCTTTCCCTAGTAGGAAAAGAGGAGCCCTGCCCCACTAGGGAAAGATAGATCACCACTCTTCTCCTGAAAGGAGATTTAAATTACAAAAATAGAAAACATCTGATGAGATGAAGAAATGACTTTGTAGAGTATGTAGACATTCTTCTGTAGTAAAATGAAGTCAGTTACTTTGAACCTTCATGGCATTAAGAAACTGTGTTGAGCTATCATTTGCTATTGTACTGCAACTTGGAGCCACCCATGGAGTTATTGAAAAAATATTGAGGCTCTTCCCCTAGATCAGAAGCTCCAGCAGTGGCTCCTGGGAGTATATATGCTTAAAAAATCACCACTTGTGGGAACAGGGCAGTGACACACTGGGTTAAGTGCACATATCATCATGCACAAGGATCCAGGTTCAAGTCCCCATTCCCAACCAGCAGGGAGGACACTTCATGAGTGGTGAAGCAGATCCGCAAGTATCTCTCTTTCTCTCTCCCCTTCTATGTCCCCATCTCTTTCAATTTCTCTCTGTCCTGTCAAATACAAATAAAGAAAAAAAATGACTGCTGGGAGCAGTGGAACTGCTGGAATTGAGAACCAGTGATAACTCTGGTGGCAAATAAATAAATAAATAAATAAATAAATAAATAAAATTGCCACTTGTCAAAGATAGAGGATGAACTTGGGTCCTGGATAGCAAATGTGCACTAGATGTATGGAATGTATCCTTTCCTCAAAACCAGTGACAATTGCTGCAGTGAGTACAATGTAACATCCTAGTGTCCTAAATGAAGATTTGTTGTTGTTGTTGTTTTTGGTAGATAATCACTGACAATCTTACCTTAGGCAAAAGTCTATATGAGTAGTTATAGAACAGTTCTGAAAATGGTTCTGACTTAATTTAAATGAGGTCCAAGGACATGACAATTTTGTTGGAGATATTACTTTTCTTGAAAATATGCCAAATTGCGTCTTCATGTAGATTTGTCACCTCTTTCTGCCCACTCACCATATGGATTCCTTCTCTTGTTTTAAGTCAGGGTTCAGGGTTTATCTCTCTCAGAAAGCTTTCTATAAACAGCTCCCTCCATTCTCCTTGAGCATAGGGTCTGTCAAACTGACCCCATGCACTTTTGCAAATTTCTGTGCTTTAAGCTCATACTTCTGTTACACATCAGTTACAATGTGCAACTTAAACGGCAAGTTTGTCCAGAAACACTTTAATGCGGACTACAGACACCTACAGACATATGGCCTCAGTGGATGACTGTCCAGTACGTATTTGTTGATTGAGTGAGTATCCAGGTCTGCTGATTCCAGCAAACATTATATGGACAAGTTTAAGGAAAAGGACAAAAAAAAAGAATTAAAAAAAAAAGAAAAGGGGGTGGGAGAAAGTTGTTGGCAGTTTGTTCCTGTGAAATAAAAATGAAATAGAGTTTTCTTTTTTCTTGTGACTGATTCCCTTTCACATATTTTTTCACCGACTGGCTAGTGTCCAACTTTTGTCAGAGCTGAAACATCAGACAGTTAGAAGAGAGGCTCTCAGTTGATAAATATTTTATTTACAAGGTATTGAGAGGTTTAAAGCAATGGAAGGGAGTTTGCCTAATGGGAGTTGTGTTTAATCTAGTGAGGAAGATCACCAATAACCAGGCCTGTTTTTCTTTCCAATGGCCAGTGGGTACCTAACTTTATCAGCATTGTTGCACTACAGATTGCTCTGGACTGAGCTGACAACTAAGCAAAACGAGGAGGAACTGGGACTCTCTTGGTTCCACAACAGAAATACAGCTGAAGGGAATATTCTCAGGTTTTTCTTTTCTTCTTTCCTATAACCTGTGATAAATATTGTATGTCTCGGCAGCAGAGGGGAAAAAATGATTGATCCTTTCTCAGTGATATAGATATGTGGCTGCATTTGTTGTCTGCAGAATGAACGAGGGAGGAGGGAGGAGAGCAGAGTGGAATTCCAGGCACATGTACAGAATGGCCAATAGTTGTCTATCAAAGGGACGCTTGGTTATCCATTGTTAAAAGTTTTGTTTTTCATCTCCTTTTACTTCTTACCCCTACCTCTTCACCAAAGTTTCCAATGAGTATAAATGATTATAAGGAGAAAAACAAACAAACACCCTGATTGAATCAAGTTCCTTTTAAAGAATATATATATTTATTTATTATTGGATAGAGACAGAGAGATATTGATGGGGGAGAGATATGGAGAGAGACAGAGAGACTCCTGCAGCCCTGCTTCACAACTCGTGAAGCTTTCCCCCTGCAGGTGGGGACCAGAGGCTTGAACCTGGGTCCTTGCACATTGTAATGTGAGCACTTAACCAGATGCGTCACTGCCTGGCCCCTGAATCAAATTCTTAAGGAACTAGGATACTATCTCTTATATGCCATGAATCTTCTGTACAGAGATAACCCAAGAGATCCAGCATAGTGTCGCTCAACAAGTGTCTTTGTTGGTGTGTGTGTTTGTTTTTTCTTCATAAGAATATTGTGGGTGATTCATTCTCAGTGGGGATGATCTTGCTCCCAAAAGAGCAAAAATTGGCTTGAAGAGACATGCGAAAATTACTAGAAATAATTATAGTTGCTGGTCTTTCAAAGGCATGATATATAAAAACACACACACACACACACACACACACACACACACACACACACGGATACACCTAGAGTATCTATGTGCATGTGTACTGTGTACATAGTATCTGCCTTTTATTTTAATCTTACCTTAGAACAGAAACATATAAATGTGTTTTGTTTGTTTGTCATCACTGGGGCTTCACCATCTCAGACTGATGTTTTCAGATGGAGAAAGAAAAACAGAGACAGAGAGAAGGAAAGGCACCACAGCACCACATCTTCCTTCTATGTGGTGGAGGTCATTATCAAAGCCGGGTTCTGTGCATAGAAAATCTGGCACATTGTTCGGGTGAGCTACTTTGCCAGCCCTAACAGACTCTTAACTACTAGATTTTCTTCTTTCTTCTCTTTATTTACTTATTTACAGTAGAAACAGAGAGAAACTGAGAGGGAGGGAGGGAGGGAGGAGACACAGAGGATGAGAGAAAGAGAGAGAGAGAGAGCACACATGAGTCACTTGCAGCACTGATTCACCATTTGTGGAGTTTCCCCACTCCCTACTGCAGGTGGGAACCAGGGGCTTGAACCAGGTTCCTTGTGCACTATAATGTGTGCACTCAACCAGGTGTGCCACCACCTAGCTCCTCACCAGCTAATTTCTTTTTGCAGGCTATTTTATTCATTTTTATTTTTTTTATTAGTTTTTTACACAGGTAAAGTTTTTAAATGTACTTTTTTAAGGAACTGTTATTGGAAAGAAACAAACTATTCTCGGGCTGGGCAGTGGCATACCCATTAAGTGCACATATTATCATATGCCCAGGGACCTGGGTTTGAGTCCTCATTCCCCACTTGCAGAGGGGACTCTACACAAGCAGTGCAGCAGGTCTTCAGGTCTCTCTCTCTCTCTCTCTCTCTCTCTCCCACTTCCACTTTTCCTCTCTACCTCTCCTCCTCTCTCTAAATTTTCTTCTTTCTGTCCTATCAAATAAAATAGGAAAAAAAAAAAAAAAGCCACTGGGAGCAGTGGATTTGTAGTGCCAGGACTGAGCCCCAGCTGTCACTCTTCAAAAACAAACAAACAAATACTGTTCTTGTTAGGACAGGGAGGTGCCTCACCCAGTACAGTGCACACGTCAGCATGGGCTTGGACCTGGGTTCAAGCCTTTGGCCACCATATGAGAGTAGTGGAGTGGTGCTATGTTGTATCTGCTTCTTTCCCTGTGACTCACTACCCAGTACCCAGCCTTCATTTGCAGATTCAAGAAGAGTTATGATAGCCTCAGTTTGTCCATCTTTTCACTTGTTAGCATCAAGCTTTCAAACTCTTCAAACTCTTTCATACTTTTCAAGCTCTGTATGCATAGAACTGTAAGCCAGAAATCAGCACTTTATAGAAAAGCCTTGTGTTCACTATTGTTATATGTGTTTATCTTTTCTTCCTGTCTAAACTGTCACTCTGAAGAAGAGATTGTATAAAATCTTAAAAAAGAGGATTTTTACTATCTTGCCTTTGTACTTTTAAACTCCTTATAAATAATATAGAAAAGAAACATCCTTAAACAAAATAACAATTTACAAATCACTAGCATACTTTTTCTAGAATCATAATTACTAGCTTCAAAAATATAAATCCCAAAATTTCTTGACTTTCATGAACTCCCTATTTGCTCCCTGAAAAATTTTATGGAATTGTATTCCTGGTGCTTATATGTGAATGGGTCTGTCTCACTATATAACCTTGGTGGCATTGAGTATTACTATGAAAAATCATAGTTAATTTAATATAGAAGAGGGGGGGAAACCTTGTTGAAACAGTTTCTGCTTCTTAAAGGAGGTGACATGATTCAAAATCATGAGAAAACAAATACTCAAACCGTCCCATTCTTTTTAGAGACCTATAACATTATGGAAGGATAAGGGAAGAAATTTCAAAGCCCCTGTCACTTCAGTTTTTCTGTGCTGAAGGTGGGACACAGAGTAGAGATTTATTGTTTACTGAAAAATACCAGTGACTCTAGGTGCTTTGAGCCTAGCAGGGAGTGGAAAACTACAGAAAAAGAAGGGAAGATAAGTTTTTATGTAGGTAGGGGGCTGGAAGGAAGAGGTAGAGCAGTAGGGGGTGGGTTGAGCTGAGTATTCTGAGGAAAGGGGAAGGCTAGGGAGTCTGTAGAAGAAATAAGGCTGAGGCAGAGGAGTCAGCAATGGTTCTGCAAAAGATTTTCATGTCTGAGCCTTCCAGGCCCTAGGTTCAATCCCCTGCACCATTGTAAGCCAGAGCTGACCAGTATTCTGTCCTTTCTCTGTATCTTTCTCTCATTAAAATAAAATAAATAAACTATTAAAAAATAACAAATAGGACATGGGAAAATAGTGACTCTCACCTTGTGTTGCCATAAGCCTTTGGCCAGTCTGTTTTTATATGAAAGTTAAGGAAATGGCTAAGGGGTGGGATTGGGGTGGGTTTGTGGGCCACTTACCCCTGAACTCATGGAGCCAAGGGGGAGTATGATTTTGGAAGCATTATAAGTGATTCAGAGTAATTCCAAAGGCATTAGGAAGGACTGAGGCTTTCCGCTGCAGACTAACTGGGTTACATATCACTGATACAAAAAGTTGGATAAGGGCTGGGAGACATAATGGTTCTGCAAGACTTTCATGCCTGAGGCTCCAAGGTCCCAAGTTAAATCCTCAGCACCACCATAAACCAGAGCTAAGCAGTTCTGTGGCCTTTCTGTATATATCTTTATCTCTCATTAAAATAAAATAAAATAAAATATCTTTTAAAACAGTCACATATATTATATTCATCATGAAGCTGAACCCTTTTTCCCCTCCTCCTCCTCCTCCTTCTCTTTCTCTCTCTCCTTTCTTGCCAGATCACTGCTCAGCTCTGGTTTATAGTGGTGCAGAGAATTGAACCCACGGACTTTGTAGCATCAGGCATGAAAGTCTTTTTATGCATAACCATTACACTATATGCTATTTCCCTTACCATGAACCTTCTTTTCATATGATTTAAACTTTTTTTTTTGGCTATTCCATTTTTCTTCTGTGAATTGCCTACTCATTTACTGGAGGAAGCTCTGGTGCTGGTCTCTCCGCCCCCCCCCCCCACTCCATACCTCCCATTTCTTTCATCTGAATGAAAAAGCATAAAGTGGTAAAATTGTACAAACATGAGACTCTAGCTCTGAAAAAAAATGTCCTAGACACTTTCTTTTTTTCCCCTCAGAAGCTTCACTTCTTAATTCCAAATTGGTCACGAGGATGCAGAGTGAACATTTTCTCAGCAGGTTGAGCTGTGATGCTGTTTTTCTAGAGAGCAGGTGCACACACATGTTGAGGCCTTACTTGGGACCCTGTCTAACGCACTTGGCCTTGGATAGTCTGTCAGGGAGCACCTCATTAAATATATCTTTTAGAAAAAAATAATTGTAGGGCCCGGCAGTGGTACACCTGGTTGAGCACACATGTTATAATGCACAAAGACCTGGGTTCAAGCCCCTAGCACCACTTGCTGGGGGAAGATTCATGAGTGGTAAAGCAGTGCTGCAGGTGTCTCTCTTTCCCTCTAACTCCCCCTTTCCCTCTCAATATTTGGCTGTCTCTAAAAATAAATAAAAATAATAAAATAAAATAATGTTAATAAAGAAAAAGAGAGGAAAAAAAAAGAACAAAGAAAAAAAATGTGTGGAAGACACCAGAGCATTGTTTAGCTTTGACTGGGGGTGGGTGTTGAACCCAGGGCCACGAAGACCTAGGGCATATAAGTCCTGTGCTCTGACACTGGGCTACCTCTAGGAACACCTAATTTTGGTCTAAATACCAGATAATCTCCTCAGCCTCTTCTTTCCATGCTAATGAGGTGTTCAGTTTTCAGTGAAGAACACTTCACACCAAAAAAAAAAAGGGAATCCAAAGGTGACTTTGTTTTGCTTCAGATTTAAGCACTATCAAAATTTCCATAGGAGGAGAAAAAAAATTCAGTCTCAAAAGGGCTTATCATCATAATGGCAATATTTTAAAAGTGATAAACTTCAAACACAAGATGAGCTTTTGTTTGGTTTCCTGCTGGGACAGATAGTGTCCCTGAAGTTCTTCCTTTGGGAATCCTTGTCAGTGGATGAAAAGAATGAGGTTTATGTCACCAATGCCGGCTCCTATTCCCTTCCCAAAAAACAAAACAAAATAAATAAACAACAATAAAATCCCCACTAACCTCAGCTCAAAATTACTTCCTCCAGTAGTTTGCCTTGTGGATATAGTAAAATTTCACCCCACTTGCTCTTAACTGATCTTTGTGGAAAGATAATAGATTTATTGTAAAAGTCTATTTAATCAACATATTTCATTAAGATTCTGCCTAGATGGGATAATAATGAGATCAAAATCCCCTTGGCTCCAGATCATTGACAAATTGATTATGACACTAATCAAACTCCCCAAGCTAGAGACCAGGTAACCTGGGGACACATTTATTAAGCTTACTTAAATCAGCCTAGGTCTTGGAATCACAGTGGCATTGCTCATAGCTGTAGCTTATTCTGAGGCATAGAACAGAACTGGGCAGACAGATTCAAATTGCTTTGCCATCTCTAAGGAAATCCTGATATTTTTATTCCCTGATTTGTGAGAACTGAGCAGCTCTCACCCTGATTAAGTTGGAGTCAGCCGTATTTGGAAACAGTACAGTGGACTCTCTCCATCTTGTCTTTCACTGTAGACGAGATCTGATGCTTAAGTGTGATTCCCTCCTGTCTTCAACAGTAGCCCAGCCAGTTCATTCCTTGTGACCAGCAAGTGGGATAAAAAGGTCCAGACACAGGAAGTGACACTAGGGACCAGAGCACATTCTCTTCTGATGGCTGCTACTCTGTCAACAACAGAAAAAGCAGGTTTGCCAGGTGAAGATGAGAACCAGGAGAGAGGTATTGGAGCGTTGAGGAGATATGAAGAGGTAAAATTGTCATCAAGAAGCTGAGGGGAGTGGATGCCCTCAGAAGAGGTTAATTAAAACATATTCATGGGAGTTGGGTGGTAGCACAGCGGGTTAAGCACAGGCGGCACAAAGCGCAGGGACCAGCGTAAGGATCCCAGTTTGAGCCCCTGGATCCCCACCTGCAGGGGAGTCACTTCACAGGTGGTAAAGCAGGTCTGCAGTGTCTGTCTTTCTCTCCCCCTCTCTATCTTCCTCTTCTCTCTCCATTTCTCTCTGTCCTATCCAACAACAATAATAGATACAATAATAAAACAATCAGGAAAACAAAAGGAAATAAATAAATATTAAAAAATCTTTAAAAAAGTAATTCTTTTTTAAAAAAGATATTTATTTATTCATTTATTTATGGCAGATGCAGAGAGAGAGAGAGAGAGAGAGAGGTGGGGGCTAGCTAGAACACTGTGCAGCTCTGCTTTATGGTAGTGCTGGAGATTGAACCTTAGGTGTTGGGTAGTATGCCAGCTCCCCCTGGCTTCTGCTTAACCATATGCCTATATAGGGATTGATCTGATCCCATTCAAAGCTTTGGTATATTTACATAAGTCACTTTTACATTTACATAAAGCACCACACTCCCTCCAGGGCATTGGTGGTTTAGTGGTAGAATTCTCACCTGCTCCACCCCCTCTCCTTGTCACACCCTGATCCTCTCTTTGTCACACCCTGATCTTCCACCAGTCACTTTTTGCTCCACTCTCTCTATGTCACATCCTGTTTCCACCCTACTTGGAGAGTATAAAATCAGCTGCTTTTCTAATTAAAGACACTTGGAAATTGCTTTCTGGCTCCAAGGGTTCCAGAGTGTATCTCCTGCGAAGTTAGTGCGGCACGAGTTCCTGATGCCTCTCCCACGTAGCAGCCTAGATCGGCTCCAGTTGAGTTCTCTCCAACCCAGAGAGCACTAGCTCAGGAAGAAGTACCCTCAGGCTATCCCGGCACTTAGGCATGAAATTCTTTTTTTTTTTTTTTTTGCTTCCAGGGCTATTGCTGAGGCTTAGCACCAGCACTACAAATCCACTACTCTTTGTGGTCATTTGTTTCATTTTATTGGATAGGACAGAGTGAAATTGAGAGGGAAGGGGGAGATAGGGAGAGAGACAGAGAGATACCTGCAGATCTGTTTCACCGCTTATGCAACGACCCTTCTGCAGGTGGGGAGCCCAGGGCTCAAACCAGGATCCTTGTGCTTCAAACTAAATGCGTTTAACCTGCTGTACTATTGCCCAGCATCCCCTCCCCTAGCATGACATGCTTTTGCATAACCATTAGGCTGTCTCCTCAACCCCATATCAACCCCCCTTTTTTTGTCTTTAATGGGGCTTCACTGATCCAAGTTGACTTTTTCAGATAGACAGAGATAAAGAGACAATGAACAAGATAGCACAGCACTGAAGGAAGCTTCCTTCAGGACAATGGGGACCAGGCTCAAAACTGGGTTATGTACATGGCAAAGCAAACACACTGTCCACATGGGCTATCTTGCCAGTCCAGAGGTTACATTATTGCTTGACATATGCAGTTATGGGTTTCCAGTGAGATAAGTGTGAGTAGGAAATGCTATTCTTCCACCTGTATCCCCTTTTCAAGCTTCTGGAAGCATTGTTTAACCAGCTCTGGGAGTTACATAGGCGTGTCAGTTACGACTCAGGTAGCAGACAGAGACCACCCTGGCAGGAAGTAGATCAACAGTGTCTTGGTGAATGATGGCAAACTGCAAATGGGCAGAAAGAGAACTCACAGCAATACAGAATTAGCAGCTGTGGCATCCAGTTCTCGAGCTGAAGGAGAAGAAAATAAGACTGATGCAGGGACTTGGAGGAGGGCCCCCTTTGTGAATAATAATCCCAGCTCAGAAGAGAGGATATAGGGCTGGAGAGATAGCTCACTTGGATAGCTCACATGTGTGTGATCTAGGTTTGAGCCCACCCCCCACTGCACTGATAGAAGCTTTGCCATTGTGGTCCTGGTCACTCTGCTTTCTTTGTCTCTGTTAAAAATTAAAGAAAGAGATGGAGATACCAAAGCCTCTGGAGATGGTATGTGCTAATAAACACTCCCTGTTGGTGAACTGTGCCTCTGAGGCAAATGCAGCACAGACCCCTGCACAACAATCCAATTCATCACCAGCTAAGCACAAGGGCAAATGAAGAGAAAACACCTCTTCTGCTCCAGTTTGGCAGACTCCCTCCAGTGCCCCCTGTTGGCAGCCCTGCTCCCAGGACATTCCCCCAAGAAGGAAAGAGGTTTGCAGAGTCCCTCCCTCTCCAGCATTCTAAAGCAGGGCCAGGCAATTTGCAGAGGCAAGGCAGCCACTGATATATTTAGTTCGCAGTCAGTGAGCTTGGGGCAATGCAAAAGGAAGATGTGTTCTAGAGAGTGATTCTAGGAATGACTCAGTCTTATCTGGAAAAAGAGGTGAGCAGTGGGGCCAGGGACATGATTAAGCACACATATCACCACACGCAAGGAACCGGGTCCGAGCCCCTTCTCCCCATCTGCAGGGGGTACTTTTCATGAGCAGTGAAACAGGTCAGCAGGTGTCTCTCTTTCTTTCTCCCTTTTTATCTTACCCTCCCCTATGAATTTCTTTTTCCTGTCAAATAAAATAGAAATAAAAAAATAGAAAAAAAAATGGGAGCTGGGAGTGGTGGATTTGTTGTGCCACAATGATAACCCTGGTGGGGAAAGAACTCTTAAAAAAGGAGAGAGAGAAAGGAAGGAAGGAAAGAAAGAAAGAAGGTGAGCAGCAGTGAAAAGATGGAGCATTGCACACCTCCAGGCCAGTGAACGTCTCTGGCAGTGTGCAGGGAATGATGGGCACAGTTGTTTTGTTTGTCAAGCCTCTGAAATGTCCCCTAACCTGCAGTCAGACCAATGACAAGTTGGAAGCAGGTCCTAGGATCCAGCAGGTCTCATTCTGCCATGTCCCTTTCCAAAACTACCAGTGAAAGTAAAACTCTGCTAAACCAGTGCTGTTGGGGAAAGTAAGCAGATAAACCAATGCCCAGGAAGACATTTTATCTACTCCAAGAATCACGGAGGATACTCTCCACCTAAATAGTTTTTATCCAATATTGCAAAACTCAGGCCTCTTTCAGTGCTTTTTTTTTTTTTTTTAACTTTATTTCCTCAACTAAGGAAGATACAAAACTAAGAGACGGGGTGGGGTGGTGGGGCACTAGGTTAAGCACACATAGTATGAAGCACAAGCACCAGCACAAGGATCCAGGTTCCAGCCCCTGGCTCCCCGCCTGCAGTGGGGAAGCCTCACAAATGGTGAAGCGGGTCTGCAGGTGTTTGTCTTTCTCTCTTCCCTCTCTGTCTCTCCTCCCCTCTTAATTTCTCCTTGTCCTATCTAATAAAAATGGGAAAAATATGGCCACCAGGAATGGTGGATTCATAGTGCTGGCACTGAGCTCCAGCAATAACCCTGGAGGCAAAACAAGACAAATAAAAACAAACAAACAAAATAATTCAAGAGAATGAATTCTGGTTAATTGTATAAGGAAACAATGAAGCACTGGGTATATTTTCCAAATTACACAAATGTCGCTCTCCCTTCTGGAATGTCGCTCAACCTGCAATCAGACCAATGACAAGTTGGAGGCAGGTTCTCTATAGCATTGTCTCCCTCCTCCCACCCTCTCGAGAATCACTGACCTAAACCTGTACATGTCTAACAGGGGCTTTCAGATATCTGCTAGAGGCCACACAGGATGAAGTCTCAGGCAGATGCATTTTACCACACTAAAATCATACCAGTCAACTGACAGCCAGCTGCTTGCTGGTAATTACAGCCTGTCAGAGTTCACAGCCACGTGCATTTCACAGGGATGTGTGAATTGCACATGTCTTACATGTCTTAGTAGGGGCCCTCCCTACGGCAATATTTTTACAAAATGACAGGTTTTTTTTAGAACCTTTTTTAGGCAAAAAAAATAAAAATAATAATAGTTATTCTTCTCTGCAGGCCTCTAAATGAGGCTGCTCTTCATGTTCCTGTGGCCCCAGGAATGCTGTGAAAGTTTGGCTGGCGGCTATTTATTTATTAGTCATTAAGAGATCCCAGATCCATTTGGGGTGGACAGGTTACTATGGTCTAATTCCTTTAACAACTTTTTTTTGTTCTAGCCATTCACTTTATCTTTAGAAAATGACTTTGCCAGTATAACAGTGATTTCAACATTTACTTTTATCTCTCTTTTTAATTGTTGTTAATTTATTTATAAAAAATATTTACAAGACCATAGGAGAAGAATGGTACAATTCCACACAATTCCCAGCACCAGAACTCTGTATCCCATTCCTTCCCTTGGAAGCTTTCCTATACTTTATCCCTCTGGGAGCATGGACCCATGGTCATTATGAGGTGCAGAAGGTAGAAGGTCTGGCTTCTGTAATTGCTTCTCCGCTGGGCATGGGTGTTGGCAGGCTAATCCATAGTCTCAGCCTGTTTCTATCTTTCCCTAGTAGGGTAGGGCTCTGGGGAGGTGAGGTTCTTTCCTTTTTTCATTTGATATATATATGTGTGTGTATATATATATACATATATATATATTTAATTTTTTATTTATTAAAATGAAACATTGACAAAACCATACGATAAGAGGGGTACAACTCTGTTGTTGTGCATGGGCCGCGGAGAAGAGAGAGAGGGGGTCCGGAGCGAAGAGGAAACACAGATCTTTATTTGTGCTGGCACCTCAGAGTTGGGTGCTAGAGAGGCAGGTTGGGCCACGTGGAGGTAGCAAAAATGGCCACTTCATGCAGTAACCTTTCCTGCGTCTGAACACTGGAGTGAAGCCCTGGCAAGAGAACGAGGTGCGGAAGAAGAAGGGCTTTTATAGGAGTAGCTTTCATGAGAATGGGAAGGGGGAGGAGTAACCATAGCACTCCAGGATAGGATAATAACTCTCGTGAGAATGGGAGGGGGGAGGAGTAACCAAAGCACTCCAAATATCGCGGGGATATAGACAATGCCCTGAGGGCACAACATGGCTGAACAGGCACTCCGAGAATGTCCCAACTCTGGCGGGAACTAGCAGTAGCCTGAGGGGACAACATGGCAGATGTGACTGCATCGGCACAATTTCCCAGCACAACTCTACACAATTCCCACCACCAGAACTCTGTATCACATCCCCTCCCGATAGCTTTCCTATTCTTTAACCCTTTGGGATGCAAAAGGTGGAAGGTCTGGCTGCTGTAATTGCTTCCCCGCTGAACATGGGCATTGACAGGTTGATCCATACTCCCAGCCTGTCTCTGTGTTTCCCTAGCGGGGAAGGGTTCTGGGGAAGCCAAGCTCCAGGACACATTGGTGGGGTTGTCTGTCCAAGGAAATCTGGTCAGCATCATGCTAGCATCTGGAACCTGGTGGCTGAAAAGAGAGTTAACATACAAAGCCAAACAAATTGTTGACCAGTCATGGACCTAAGGGCTGGTATAGTGCAGATGAAGAGTTGGGGGGGTCCTCCATTTTGTAGATAGCTAGTAGGCATATTTTAGTTACATTCCAAAGGGCCTGTGTCTATACTAGTTTTTTTTTTTTTTTTTCATTTTTCTTTTTGCCCCTGAGCCTGAAATCTGATATGCCAGTGGATCCAAGTTATTGTCTGGGGAGATGATGTCATGGCTGGGAAAAGGACCAGAAAGCTGGATCAGGGAAGAGAGTAGCTCCCTAATATGGGAAAGGGGTATAAATGTAAACCCTATCGATTTGATGTGATCTGGGGCCCATAATTAGCTTAGGAGCCTATGTGACCTCCGCATCCCTCTAGATCTGAGCTCACATCCTGTGGTCATGAGTAGGAACATTCCATGCTGCCCCAATATCGATCCATCTTCCTCAGGTGTAGCATAGAGTCTGTTGTCCATCCTCCTTTTGGAGGATGGAACATTCTCTACCATTGTTGATCCAAGTTGAGGGCAAGATCCTATGGGGGCCCACAGAGGGGTCTATTCTGATAGAAATGACTGGTAACAATGGAGAGAGGGATTTATTCGAGGTCTAAGCCCATTAAGTTGTTTGGGAATCTCAGGACTCCCCAATTAGGGCCCCGGGAGGTGAGGTTCTAAGACACATTGGTGGTGTTGCCTGCCCAGGGAAGTCAGGTTGGTGTCATGGTAACATCTGCAACTTGGTGTATGAGAAAGCTATAAAGCAGAACAAATTGAACAGCCAGGAACCTAAAGGTAAGGATATAGCAGATGAGTTTTGGGGTCTCCATTTCTCTCAAGAGTAAGCTGCCTCTTTTTCATCTACCTTTACAATATAAAATTAAGAGCCAATTACAACAGCTTAAATACAAGAGGGATTTTAAAGCATAACTGGAGAGTGATACACAAGATTTCCTAATCACCACACCTAACTGCAAAAAGGATAAGGATTTTTTTTTCATGAGTATCTCAACTATAAGTACAAATAATCAACAATAAACTTCCTGTTATTTTGGCAGTATGTTCTCTGTGGCAACCATACTTCCCTCCCACCCCCAGGAAGAAATAGATGGCTGTTTGTGATAAATAAAATGTGTATAAAGATAAGGGGTGAGGGACCAGGCAGTGGTGCACCTGGTTAAGCACTCACATTACTGTGTGCAAAGATGGAGGTTCAAGCTGCGGGTCCCCAACTGCAGGGGGAAAGATTCATGAGTGGTGAAGCAAGCCTGCAGGTGTCTCTCTGTCTCTTTTTCTCTATCACTCTCTTCCTTCCCTCTTGATTTCTGGCTGTATTTATCCAGTAATAAATAAATAAAAATATTTTTTACGCTACTTACGCTTAACCTGCTGTGCTACAGCCTGACTCCCTAAAAATATTTTTTAAAGAAGGGGTGGGCATAGGATGGGTACTGTATAGTAAAGTGGAAAGTAAAGGACAGAGGACTCCAAGCATATTGTTCTATTGATTTTTAAGTCCAAGAGAAGTAGAGGACTTGTGGAGGCTAAATGGAGAAGAATTAAATAAAAGAAAAAGCTAAATAGGGATGAAATTGGAAGAAGGAGTAAATGAAGAAGCAGAGTTGTTAACAGGGATGAGGGATCAGGCCTTTTACCTGTTAGGGAAAATCCCATCAAAGACATTCAGTTTTCAACTTGGACAGCCCTACAATAAGTCTTACTTGATGTGGAGGAGATTTAGCTTTTAAGGTTTTTTTTTTTTTTTTTTATAGCATATTAGCTATTGATTTTAACTAAAAAATAAAACGATATTTCAACATCTGTATATATACTTTACCTATTATTTAACCCTCTGGGAGTATGGACCCAAGATCATTGTGGGATGCAGAAGGTTGAAAATCTGGCTTCTGTAATTGCTTCCCCACTGAACGTGGGCATTGACAAGTCAATCCATACTCCCAGCCCGGTCCTCAGTTTTGCTGCAGATTCTAGACCTACAAGCATGAGGTCCTGAGTTTGATCCCTGGCATCACATATGCCAGTCTAAGACTCTAGTTTTCTCTCTGTCGTTCTCTCTCTCTCTCTCTCTGTCGTTCTCTCTCTCTCTCTCTCTCTCTCTCTCTCTCTCTGTGTGTGTGTGTGTGTGTGTGCGTGTGTGTGTGTGTGAAATAAAGAAATCTTTAAAAAGGGATACAGTTTTCTGGACTGGTAAAATACCTCACTTGGATAGTGTGCTGCTTTGCCATATGCACGGCCCAGGTTGTGCCTGACCTTGACACCACTGAAGGCAGTTTTGGTGCTACAGTTTCTTTTACTCTCTCTTTGCCCTGCTCCCTCTCTATCTCTCTGTCTAGAAAAATCAGTTACAAAGTATACATTTTCTTACATGAAATGAATTATTGAGTCCCTTTTTATCTTCCCTCTTTCCCTCTCTTGTGCTTTTTCTCTTCTCATAGGTTATTGAATCTTTGTCATGTACAAGGCATTTCTGTTTACATTTTTATATTTCTCTAGCCGCCATTTCAAGAGGAAAGTGTAGTGACTTTCACATAGTAAGCACTCAGTAAGTTGTTTGAAATTGGATTAAATTGTTCACAAGCTTGGGCCCTATTAAATGAAGCACATAATTTATCAAAAAAAAAAGGAAAGACAAAAATGAAGCATAATTAATACAGAAACAGGTTAAAATTAGATGGCAGTGAGCCTTATTGGCACACAAATAATGACTCTATCAATATGGCATTTGAAATAGCAGGATGACATCATTCATCTCACTTTTGTGTCTCATCTGTCTTAAGAATTTGGAGAAAGCAAGGCATTTTGCCAAACAGAGAAGCAGTTCAAATTTTATGTATTAAGAGTTTCAGCTGAAAATTGTGTATGGCTGTATTTGAACTCTGATAGTTGGTGAGATAAAGTTCTCTAATTAAAAGAAAATTAATTCTTGGGACATACAAAGAGAAAGAGAGGGAGAAGAAGAGAGGGAGGGAGAGAGAAAGAAGCAGAGAGGAGGGATGAGAAGAACAGCAGAGAGGAGTGAGGAAAGGGAGAGAGGGAAGTAGAGAGAGAAAGAGTACAGTTAATTGTGAAGAATCAGAAGCAGATGGACTGACATCTCAAAAGGTAGAAAGGAAAACAAAGGGAAAACTGATCGGCATAACAATTTGGAGTCTGATGCCGTTGGTCACAGAGCCTTGGTATGTTGGGTGACTAACAAGCTTAGGTCGGCCTCCTCAGCAAAGAGGCTTCAGATGACACAAGCCAAACATGCTTTCCTGTTAATACTTCTGGTAATAGCAATTTATCTTTCCTAAGCAGTGGAGGAAATGAAGGCATGCACACGAATGCAGATGCCGGACCCCTCTGCCCAGCTCACATGTAAACATAATAAAAGGATTGACCTGACTCTGCAGTCCAGTGTAGTGGAGGCAGCCAAATTCATTTTGCTTCCCTCCTCTGCTCTCAAAGGCCACAGGGGTTGGCAGAAAAGATCAGCACTAAGCAAAAGCCACAACCACATGGGATGCACATCTGGGAAGTGTGGGTTTGCCATAAAACCCAAACCGGTCTGAACCCCTGATAGAAAAGTTCTGGGTGTCTGAGTGTGGCAGTGGCTAGACTTCTATGGATGGAGGCAGATGCTGCCACTGATGTTGCCATCTCAACATCCATGAATACATTCCCTCAATCTAAGGGAGGTGCATAAACATTGCATTCATGAGAACCCCCATGACTATTTATTTATTATTTTGCTTCCAGGGTTATTGCTGGGGCTCAGTGCCTGCACGACAAATCCACTGCTCCAGGAGGCCATTTTTTTCCCTTTTGTTGTCGATCATTGTTGTTGTTATTATTGTTATTGTGGTTGTTACTGCTGTTGTTGTTATTGAATAGGACAGAGAAAAATGGAGAGAGGAGGGGGAAGACAGAGAGAAGAGAAAGACAGATACCTGCAGACCTGCTTCACTGCTTGAAGCGACCCCCCTGCAGGTGGGGAGCTGGAGGCTCAAACAGGGATCTCACACCGGTCCTTGAGCATCGTGCCATGTGCGCTTAACTCACTGTGCTACCACCTGCCCCCGCCCCACTCTTTATTTTTAGGAGGCTCTTTATTATACACAATACAGATGCTCCTCTGCCCTTCATTATGTTTGCTTTACCTAAGAAAAACACCAGTACAGGGCTGGGGAGATAGCATAGTGGTTATACAAAAAGACTTTCAGGCCTGAGGTTCCAAGGTCTCAGGTTTAGTCCCCAGCACCACCATAAGCCAGAGCTGAGCACTACTCTGGTATTTCTCTCATCAAAAACAAACAAAAAATTAAAAAAAAGGGAAAAATACCAATACCTAGGAAATGTCATTAAAAGTTTCCCTTGTACCAAATAACTGGCAATTAATTCCTTGTGTTTCCAAATCTCTTCATTTTCCATTACAGTCAATCTAATGTAAAATAACTGTCACTTCCTAACTTTCCAAACTGGAAATACATACTATCAAGGGTAGCAGGCAAGTCAAAACACAGTGTAGATTTCATATCAATCAGAATGTCAAATGATCTCATTAGAGTTTCAGGTCTATATGTGGGTACATTTGCAGAGACGCTACTCTTACTGCATGAAAAGTTTAGCAAAGATTAAGTCATTTTCCAGCGACAGTTGACTAAGGCAGCTGAGGGGAAGGTTTGATGAAATGTGTCAGTCATTTTTCCAGTTGCTCTGTCATAGATGGAGTGTATCGGAAGAACCACTGTCACTGCACAATTGCCATTGTGGCTGGGATCCTTTTGACAGAATATTGCTGCTCCAAAATTTCTCCTTAACTTGTTTTTGTCCTAAAGCTTGTTTTACTACTACTACTGCTACCACTACCACCACCACCATATTGCATTGACCATTAAAATGAACTTTCTGAACATTGCAACTGGGCATTCTCACTTAAAAATTATTTCAGAGGGGGCCAGGCGGTAGCGCAGTGAGTTAAGAGCACATGGTGCAAAGCCAAGGACTGGCACAAGGATCCTGGTTTGAGCCCCAGCTCCTCACTTGCAGGGGGTGAAGCAGGTCTGCAGGTGTCTGTCTTTCTCTCCCCCTCTCTGTCTTCCCCTTCTCTCTTGATTTCTCTTTCTCCCATCCAACAGCAATGACAGCAATAGCAACAACAACAAACAACAAGGGCAACAAAAGGGAAAAAATGGCCTCCAGGAGCAGTGGATTCATAGTGCTGGCACTGAGCTCCAGTGATAGATAACCCTGGAGGCAAAAAAAAAATTAATTTCAGGAGCCAAAAATTCAAAGGTTGGACTTTTAAAAATGTGTATAAAGGTACAGAGAAATGAATTAAGCCATGAATGTCAAATACTCTCCTAATTCATATTTTGTCCCAAGTTTTACTTAAAATGAACTATCTCCTTCTATGTAACTGAATTCTGAGAGTCATGTAGTATTTGAGGTCTTGTCCATAGAAGCCTGAAGCCAATACAAATATCTGGAGATGCTGGTGCACAGAATAAACTCTAAATATCTGCTTTATTTATATAAAGCAGAAGAATCTTGGCTTTCCAAGGGTCTCAGTGATAGATCACCCCAGGAACTCTTCCAACTTTCCCTGATACTGAGCTTCCAAAATAGTGCTGCTCCTCTCTCTCTCTCTCTCTCTCTGAGAGACTGGTATTCATCAGAGCCTAACAGAATCTGGAATAGCTGAGCATGTGTACACAGATATCACATAAAATGATAAGCACATTTAACACACAAGATGAATTTGAAGCAATGACCATCTGTTATTAAAACAGTGATTCTATCTGTTCTTTAAATATTTTTCTTAAACTCAAGGAAGCAACTTTATATTTATCTTGTGTAGAAAGTCAGAACAAGGTCCCTGATGTCTGTTTGAAAGTGCCTCATGGTATTCATAGATTCACAACGCTGTTTTTAGTGAACAGCTTGGTAGTAACTGAGTAGACTGACCTTTCATCATTAGAATTTATCAGCCTGGACTACTAGGTAATAATTATCATCATTCGCTGGAAGCAGAGGACCTTATAATTCAAAGTTATGATCTCCTACTTGTTCTTGTCTGTTTCAGACATTGAATATTCATCTTAGACTTTCACATGTTGACTTAAGCGTATCTTCTTTTTTTTTTTTTTTCTTTATTGGGGGGATTAATGGTTTATAGTTGACAGTAAAATACAGTAGTTTGTACATGTATAACATTTCCACATAACAATACAACCCCCACTAGGTCCTCCTCTGTCATCACATTCCAGGACCTAGACTCCCCCCAACCCCCGCCAACCCCAGTCTTTTACTTTGGTGCAATACACCAACTCCAGTCCAAGTTCTGCTTAGTGTTTTCCCTTCTGATCGTGTTTTTCAACTTCTGCCTATGAGTGAGATCATCCCACATTCATCCTTCTTTTTCTGACTTTCCTTACTTAACATGATTCCTTCAAGCTCCACCCAAGATGGGGTGAAAAAGTAAAATCACCATTTTTAAGAGCTGAGTAGTATCCCATTGTATATATAGACCACAACTTGCTCAGCTACTCATCTGTTCTTGGACACCTGGGTTGCCTCCAGGTTTTGGCTATTACAAATTGTGCTGCTATGAACATAGGTATACACAAATCTTTTTGGCTGGGTATATTTGGTTCCTTAGGATATATCCCCAGGAGAGGAATTGCAGGGTCATAGGGTAGGTCCACTTCTAGTCTTCTGAGAGTTCTCTGTTCAGTGAAAACCATATCTTAAGAAAACTGGATCTCACCAATGTGCCCCTGAACCTCATCTCTCCAGAGCCCTTCCCCACTAGGGAAAGTAGAAACAGACTGTGGGTATGGATAGACCTGCCAATGCCTGTGTCCAGCAAAGAAGCAATTATAGAAGTCAGACTTTCCACCTTCTGCAATCCATAAAGATATTTGATCCATATTCCCAGAGGGGTAAGTGTTAGGGGGAGGTGACCAGAGGGATCTGAACTCTGATTCCATCAGGACCCAGAGGGATGAGAGGAAAAAAAAAAAACAACAAAAAACAGGAGGGATACTCAGAAGTACCAGGTGTGACTTAGAAATGAAGAGAATGCATGACCATAGAAGTGGGCAAAAATATATAAATATAGATAGATGGTTATGTAAATAATAGTCATCCCCATATCTGTGACCTTGGGAGAACTACTGCAGTTTTCAGTGGAGGGAATGGGGACACAGAACTCTGGTGGTGGGAAAGGTATGGAATTATACCCCTATTATCTTATAATTTTGTGAATAAATATCAAATAACTAATAAAAAAGTGTAGAATAAAAAAGAAAATTGAATGAAACAGTGGAAATATTGTTAAATATTTTCTAAATATAAAGTGTCTTTATCTTACCCTAATTTAGGGGGAGAAGTTTTATTTAAAAATTATGAGTTGTGTTTTGAGAGAGCAAATTATCAAGTGGCGTTGATTTGAGGGGGTGGAGACATGTCAACAGATGATTACAATGAAATGTGAGAAGTGCGCTGGTCAGGATTTGTGCCAAGTCCTCTGAGAGGACTCCTCCCCTTCCATATGGGATTTTGACAGTGACAGAATCGGGGTGTGGGTGAATGTGCTGAAGTGATTGCAATCAGGTCAGAGGATTAAAGAACCCTTGAAGTAGAACTTAAAACAGTCTTCTGACTGATGGTATTATGAATATGAAGGAAATAATGTTCAATAGGATAAAAGGAGACATTATGAAGATTATCTTAAGAACTCATTCTGGCATTCTAATTGAAATTAAAATTCCACCGAAAATTGAATACAGTTATAATGCTTAAAATTTATATAGCTCTTTGTGCATCTCAGAATGATTTCTCATTGTGTTGCTGTTAGCCTTAAAAGGCAATTTCATGTTTAGTATATCCATTCATATGCCATCCATCCATTCATTCAATAAGCAAGCTGTGTACCAGGTACTGTGTCAGAAGCTCATAATTCTAAAACGAAGAAGACATTGCACCTGTGTTTATAGGATTGTATTCTTGCTAGAGTGAGGACATTTTTGGAGAGAAGAAGTATTTATAACCTACAGGTGCTCACTTAGTAACCATTGGATGACTAAATGAATGCATGCTTTGATTAAGATGGCAAAGAAGATACTCACTTTATGAAAGTCTGGACATGATAAACTCATAGGTGCTCGAGTCAGAAGACTTTTGTTTGTTTGTCTGTTTTAGTTTTAGCTTGGATATACTAGGATGATGTATGATTCTAGCAAAATTCACTTAACCGTCTCCACTTTCCATTTTCTTTCTGTAGGAATAAATAATCTCTCTTATGTTGTTGTGTGAAAGTGACTTTTAATCTGCAGTCTATTTAGATATTAGTCATTATTACAAAGAAGATTCCAATATTCTGCATTATCGTCCACTGTTAAGAGTGGAGTGATCCTATCAGGCATAATGCAATGTATCCGAGTGCTTATCCTGATAACACACCAGTATTCTGGGGAACATTGCATCAATGATGAGAATCAGAGGTCAAGACAGAACTCTGTGTATAGAAGGGGAATCTCAAGGGGAGAAGAAACGTTGTGTTGTGATTGGGAAGAAGCATAGATTGCCCATTCAGTTTATAACTGCAGCTCCAGGGCTCTAAACTAAGCAGGGAGCAAGCCTGTTCCAGGGCCAGTGAATGGTATCTCAGTCTTGATTCTGGTATTCAGATATATGGAACTCCATTGTCTTGGAGCAAGGGAACTGGATGAGTTACAGATAAAGGGTATCATAAATGTTGCTAAAAATATGCGAAGACAGGAGTAATTACACTGAGGTGGGGCTTGCAGACTGAGTGACCAGTAGCAGCATCAGTAGCTATGTGTTGATTTCTTATCATGTGTTTTCTCTCTCTTTTTTAAAAGAATCATTTAAAAATATTTTTGATCTTTATTTATTTATTGAATAAAGACAGCCAGAAATCAAGAGGGAAGGGCTTGATAGAGAGGAGACAGACAGAGAGATGCCTATAACACTGCTTCACCACACACAAAACATTGCCCCTGTAGATGAGGACCAGGGGCTTGTACTCGGGTCCTTGTGCACTGTAAAATGTGTGCTCAACCAGGTGCACCACTACCCACCCCCATGTGTTCTCTATGATCTTCATTAGTTCTCACAAGCAAGTTGGAAAGCTCTTATCTAATCCCATTTTACAGATGAAAACATACACTCAGATCTATTTAGTCCCTTGTCCAAGATCATATTGTAAATTGATTGACTTAGTTCTTGTGAATCCAGGTTGTCTGCTATTTCAAATGCAATGCCTGCACTTGTCATGGCACTGTGTAGTGTGGACTGGGAGAACAGAAGTCATTCCTGGGTTGTCAGTAGCATCTGCTCCAGAAAGCGTGGAGTTGTATTTTATATCCATACATCTCTGCCTTAGAAGGTGAGTCTCCTTGGAAGCAATCAACATGATCTTTTACTTTTCCTGTCATGCAGCTCCAAGGGCAATATTTATACCCTCACAGACAAAATACAATTTAGTCATTCCTAGTATTATAAAATACTTATTAAGATGAACCAGGAATTGACTCTTGCAATGTCTGAGGCCTTGCTTTTTTTTTTTTTTTTTTTTGCCTCCAGGGTTATTGCTGGGGCTTGGTGCCTGCACTATGATTTCACTGCTCCTGGAGGACATTTATTCCCTTTTTTTTTTTTTTGCCCTTGTTGCCATTGTTGTTGTTATTGTTATCACTGTCATCGTTGTTGGATAGGACAGAGAGAAATTGAGAGAGGAGTGAAGAGAGAGAGATAGACTTTCACCGCTTGAGAAGTGACCCCCCCCCGCAGGTGGAGGGAGGGCTGGGGACTTGAACTGGGATCCTTGCGCCAGTCCTTGCACTTCACATCATGTGCAATTAAACCGCTGCACTACCGCCTGGCACCCAAGGCCTTGCTTTTGATCTCTGGCACCCCATGAGAACTTCTGTCCCCTGACAGCCCATTCCTCATCTCTCTTTTAAAAACCAGAATAGATATTGGGCTAGGGAGCCACTGCGTGTTCTAGTGTACATGCATGAGGCTGGGTTTATACCTTGGTACCATATATGAAAAAAAAAAAAGGAGGGGGAAGTTTGTTTTCTATTCAGAAAGCTTATTCATGAACTGCTAGTCATTCTTTCCTTCTCTAATAAGTACACCCTGAGTATTCACTACTGAGCTCATTTCTTTTCCCTGCTAATAGATTCATACAGTGCATCTCATGGAGAGCACATTAAGGTGACCCTCTTCTTGTTGGGGAATTCCTGAGAGGGGCAACCAGGTTGGAGTGCTGTCCATGACCACCATCTACCTCTCTAGACACAGCACAAGGCGCATCTAATTTGGAGTGCATTATCCCATCTCTCTTTGTCCTTGTTTGCTTTTGAATTCAGTTGTACTGTCTCAAAACTAAATATTTAGCTAGGAGAGACAAAGGGGAAAGGGAGGGAGGTTGAGAGGAAGGAGTGAAGAAAGACATACTGAATAAGTGCTGAACTTTAAACATTATTTGTATCCAAAATTACCTTGTTTAAAAAAAAAAGCAGGGGGCTGGGCCATAGCACATTGCAGCCGGTTAAGCACACATGGCACAAAACGCCAAGGGCTGGTGTAAGGATACCTGTTGGAGTCCCCAGCTCCCCACATGCAGGGGAGTCGCTTCTCAAGCTGTGAAGCAGGTCTGCAGGTGTCTATATTTCTCTCCTCCTCTCTCAATTTCTCTCTGTCCTATCCAACAACAACAACAGCTATAACAACAATAACAACTACAACAAGGGCAACAAAATGGGAAAAATGGCCTCCAGGAGCAGTGGATCTGTAGTGCAGGCACCAAGCCCTAGCGATAACCCTGGAGGCAAAAAAACAAAAAAATCAAGCAAAAATCAATTTGTGTATTATTAGTTTTAACAAGTGTTAAATGATTTCAAAAGATGGCAGCTTGGGTGAGACTGGGATATGGGAGAGACATGCATTTTTGTTTGTTTATAAACTTAGTACAGGTAGTGATAGATTAGTCTGGCTCACCGCCATATCAGGCTCTTTCTTTTCTCCTGGCCTGACCTCTTCAGAAACCAATTAGAAAGGCCTTCAAAAGGTGGCCAGCTGAAGCTGACTGTGCTGAAGTGGCTGACTGCAGACTACCTACTGGTCCTCACCCCACGGTCTATCACAGAAACACCTTGGGAGCTTTTCAAGTTATCCAGACACACTCTTCCTCTCTCCAGTGGATGATCAGCATGTCTAGTGGGGGCATGAACATGTGAGACTTGAAAAAAAATTCCTAGTTGGTTCAACTGCTCATGTCTATCCTTGCCCTGAGCATTGTTGACCTCATTATTAACAGTGTGATATCTGGGCTCATCACTTCCTGATTGTAACCTTGGCTTAGTTACTTGGATGATAAGCTTGATGACTTGGATGAACTATGTAACCTTTCCAATTATTTTATTCTCTCATTTGAAAATGTAGTGTACAATTCCTGAGCTGCATGGATAAAATCTGCTAAAATAGGTGCAAGACATGTATAGTGAAAACTAAAGATTAGTAGGAGCAATTAAAGAAGACCTAAAATTAGAGGAAAGCTATATTAATAAATGGAAGGGCTTAATAGAGTTTAGAGTGACTTAAAAAAACTATTCATTTACTAATTTTGGATAAAGAAATTGAGAAGATGGGGAGATAGAGAGGGGGAGAGACAGAGAGACACCTGTAGTATTGTTTCACCCCTTGTGAAGCTTTCCCTCTGCAGCTGGGGACTGGGCACTTGAACCTGGGTCCTTGTGCACTGTAATGTATGTGTTCAATCAGGTGCACTACCACCTGCTCCCAAGAGTGATTTTTTCATAACATGATATAGAGTCATTCTAATGTCAATAAAAAGCTCACCATGAGTGTGAGTCTTATAGAAAATGACAAATTGACCTCAATGTTTGTAGAGATGCAAATCATATACAGTAGAAAAAATTATGTTTAATGCATTGTGGGGATTGAACCAAGGGCCTCACGCATGTAAGGTATACACTGTACCACTAAGTCATCTCCCTGGCACAATTTTTTCTATTTGTGTGTATGTGAGAGAGAGAGAGAGAGAGAGAGAGAGAGAGAGAAGAGAGCCCAAACTACCACTCCATCATGTGTAGAGTTTCACTTGCAATTTTTAAAAAAAGAAAAGAAAAAGAAAATGAAGAAAGGAAATGGGGAATTTATGCTAGCTAACTTTAGACTTCTTTGAATCCATAGTAATCACTAGAGTCTGTGATGGCTTAGTGGTAGACATACAGATCCATGGAACAGAAATGAATCCAGATACATATTGTCAATTGATTTTTGACAAAATTACTAAGATAGTTTAATAGAACAGCAGTCTTCTCACAAATGGTGCTGAAAAAACAGGCTATATGAGAAACAAAAAAACTTTCACCCTGCTTTATAATCTATACTAAAATAAACTGGAGCTGAACCATAGGTTTAGGTAGAAATGGTAACTTGTAAGAAAAAGCCTTTTTAAATTTTTTATTTATAAAATGGAGATATTGATAAGACCATAGAAAAAAGCCTTTTTAATATTAGGGTAGAGATGGGCCAGGTGGTGGCGCACCAGCTTGAACATACACATTAACATGCAAGAGGATCATGGTTCAAGCCCCCTAGTTCTCACCTGCAGTGAGGAAGTTACAGGAGTGGTAAAACAGGCCTGCAGATGCATCTCTTTCTCTCTGCCTCTCTATCTACCTCCCCTCTCTCAATTTCTCTCTGTCTTTATCCAATAAAAATAAATCAAATATTAAGAAAACATTAGGGTAGAAAAACGTTTCTTAGGAAACAATAGACATACAAGGAAATAGCTGATAGATTGTATTGCATCAAATGTAAATGTTTCTACTCTTCAAAAGATACTGTTGAGTAGGTGACAAAAGAGATACTAAACCAAGGAGAAGAGAGAGACCCCAGCACAGTTCTTTGGTGCTTCTATGTGATGCTGGAGATCCAGCTCAGGGTCTCACACATTATAAGGGCAGTGTTTTGGCCATTGGGCCACTTCTTAGCCCTGGTTCTTTTAGTCTTGAGTATAAATAGGGTTTTGTCTTGTCTGCATAACTCTGCTTATGTGGTTGAGTTGGATGTTGGCAAGGGCTTTGGAGTGTATAGGCCACAGATGTAGTTTTTCATCAGTCTATCTGGGAATTATTCTCATTACAGAGTCATGGGTTCAAGAGAAGCAATAGAATGTGCAAGGCTCCTAGTGTAATGTTATACATTTTGCCAACCTTTATTGACCAAGACAAATCCCAAGCATGTCTCACAACCAAAAGATGAGGGACTTGATTATACTTGATTATACTTCTCCATAGTAACACCTGCAGATTCACATTGCACACAGCACAGCTAGTAATAGGCAGCCACTACTAATGCAATTGGACCAGTACAAAATGTAGTTATCCCGTAGGTGAGAAATGTTCATAATGTTCATAATATGAGTCAGACACTGAGGTAGGAACCCTACAGAATTCACCAGACTTACTGAATAAATCTTGAAAATAATGAAGAAGGTGAGCCTCAATGGGACTTTGTCAGTCGAATACCCTTCTTCTTTTAATTATTTATTATTTTATTTAGTGCTCCATACAGATGTCCAATCAGTGTACACATACATAAAATTTTAAAACAGCAGTTGATATCAATTATAAAATTACAATGTCTAGAGTAATTTAACCAAAGGTGCCAACTTAAATAGCCATGATGTGAGTGTTCTAGAGGCATGAACATCAATTACTTGTGAGAACCAGGAACTTGATATTTGCAGACAAGGAGTTAAACTCTCACAGCAGTTCTGGAGAAAACTTTGGAATGAATGGTTAACTTCAAACAAAGCATTTAATGTCACCACTTGAAATGTTTCAGTAATAATTCAAATGGTTTAATTCTAAGCCACTTATGATTACATTTCAAATATGCTAAGGTATTATTAGACATTTAAAGGGAGGGAAAAAAATCATCCCCCCACTTCCTGCAAATTAAATGGTCTTCTTTGACAATGCTCCTCATTATGATGGGGTTCTTGTTTCCTTTTAATTATAGCTCGAACACTTATATAGATAAAATGGCACTATGATCACTATTTCATTTTGGAGACGTTATTACCGAGATGCAAACTATCTCAATCTCTAGCCTTCTCCCCCTCCCCCTCGGTTTTCTTTTTAATCCCATAAAAGCATCTGTCTTTGATTTCAAGTGGAGTGCCTGCTGTGCAGGATGCAATGCAAATCCAATTTGTGTGTAACAAAACCAAATGGGCTGAAATGAACTCTGCATCTTAAAGATGTTTTTGTTTAATCATCACCATCACTCGTCTTTAATGAATGCATAATCAAGTTAAACTTCAGGCAAGAAATGGAATGGCTCTTCTTAAGACAGAGAAAGGGAGTTCCTCTGATAGCCCCCCATCGCTGGTCTTCCTCCTATGCCTGTGTTGGCAGCAAAGAAGGAGGCAGGAAGCAGGGTCTTCAAATGTATTATGGCCAGCTGTTGAGGACCATGATGTGAGCAACAGCACCCCCCACCACCACCTTCTCTCCTCCAGCTTTCTTTGGGTATCATTATTGGCGGTGACAGTAGGAAGTGGGGATGCAGAAGTCCTGGGTCATCATTTTGTCTTCCCTTTGTTTTTTGCATTTCACAGGAGCCAGGAGGTATAATAAAGTCTTTGGGAGTTGAGAAGATGCCAGCCAGAGACGCTTCTGTGCCACACCTCATCTAGATGAAATGTTAGTACATACAGATATTTTTTTCCCTCCAGTAGTGAAACTCCTGTGATTATTTCTTCTAGAAGGACTTTTCTAAAAAAGCTCAGGATATTAGATGCTTTTTCATACCATTACTATCTTGGGCAAATCACTCTATTCTACCAATTAGAATGTAGGGTGGTAGAAGGTTTTTTAATAATAGATCCTCAGAGGTCCTCTAATGAATTTAAGTTACAGATGAGGAAGCTGAATTGAAATGTGCAGGTGGTGAAGAAGTGGGAAAGTCACAGCTAGGATACAGTCTCTTGACCCTCAGTCTTTCTCTAAGTCAGTCCAAAAATTTAGCAGCATGTTGCTGCAAAGCAGAGATGGCAGACTTCAAAAAGAAAACGTATTCTAGAAGAGTTGTTAAGTGAAGAGCTGTGTACGTGAGCTCTGTTTTCAAGGTGTGTGTGAAGATAGGGGGAAGATACAGTGTATGCAATGTGTACTTTATGATTGTTAAGAAAAAAATCTAGAGTTTTATTAGGATGATTTAATGTTAAAGCTAAAAATAGGTTCAGGACTTCATTTTGCACAGTTTTCTTTTCTTTTTTTTTTTCCTGTCATGGTTATCACTGGGTTTGGTGTCTACACAATGACTACATTCCTAGTGGCCATTTTATCTCCTTTTCTTTCTATCTCCTTTTCTTTCTGATGGAGGGAGGGAGAGAGGGAGAGAGACAGGATATGTGTGGGGGGGTCAGGCGGTAGCATGATGGGCTAAGCACACATGGCGTGAAGCTCAAGGACTGGCTTAAGGATCCTGGTTTGAGCCCCAGGGGCCCCACCTGAAGGGGGGGGGTCTCTTCATAAGCGGTGAAACAGGTGTTTCTTTCCCTCCCCCTCTCTGTCTTCCCCTCCTCTCTTGATTTCTCTCTGTCCTATCCAACAATGACAGCAATAGCAATAATAATAGTGACAACAGTGATAAACAACAAGGGGAACAAAAGGGGGAAAATGGCCTCCAGGAGTGGGTTCGTTATTTGCCTCCAGGGTTATTGCTGGGGCTCAGTGAGACACTGAGCCCCAGCAATAACCCTGGAGGCAAAAAAATCATGGGGACTTGGGGATAGAATCCTGGTCTTCTGCTTGGTAATATGTGTGCTATATGAGGTATTTCTCTGCTATCACATGCGCATACTTTTTATAATTTATTTTTTTTACAATGAATGATCACTTTCTTTCATCAATTGCATTTTCCCCTAAAATTCTACATCTAATAAAATATAACATTAATAATAATGTATCACCCGTACTGGTATGTCTGTCCCCTGCTTTTATATTGTTATGCCATGCACCAACTAGTTCTTAGATCTTAAATAAATATCACAACCTTACATACAAGGGCGATTTATTGTATGTGTGACAGGGAATAATTTGTCTTTATACCTTCATGTGCTCATCTTAAGTAATGGGTAGGATTGGGATTGATTTTTATCTGGATATATGAGAGTTTGTATGATGAGATTTATAAAGCTATGGAACATCTGCTCTTCTGCTTAAAATCCCAGTGTTGGAAGTTATCATCACATGTTCAGACACAGCCTTTCCAGAAATCTCACCTTCTGCACTCCAAAAGGAATTCTGTCCCATACCCTCAGAGAGGAGAAATGTTAGGGGAAAGTGACTAGAGGGCTCTGAAACCCAATTCCATCAGGAGCCAGAGGAAAAAAGGAAAGGCATTCAGAAGTAGTGTGATTTAGAAAAGAAGAGAAGCCAGGAATCAAAGGAAAAAAAATAGGCAAGAAAAAAAATAGAGTTAGATGAATAGTTATAGAAATAATAGTCAACCCATATCTGTTACCTTGGGAGAACCACTGTGGTTTCCAATGGAGGGAATGGGGAAACAGAACTCTGGTGGTGGGAAAGGTGTAGAATTTTATTCCCTTTATTTTGCAATTTTATAAACCAATATGAAATCACACAGACATACACGAAAAGACACAACCTTTCATGAGAGGAAAAGTCTTCTAGAGCAAGTAACATAGTGAACCAACATCCATTCTTGACCCTTTGGTTTCTGAATGTCATTAGCATCCTCTCTGGTTCAGACCATGTAACTGGGCATAGAGTATGTGGGCTTCTATGCAAAAGTTAAGGAAGGTTGGGCGCTAGTCTACAGACAGCACATGAACAAACCTATGGACAGACCCACACTAAACGTTGTACAAAGCAAGGGGACGAATGAAGACAGAAAGCCTCAAAACCAGATGCATCTCTTCACAACAGGTTTGAGGGTTTGCTGCTTCTCCCTCAGGTCTCTTGAGAGCAGACAACAATCTAAGTCCCAAATTGCCAATTGCCATCTGAGGCTTCCCTTGTCCTTTCTCTGTTGGCCCTCTGTACCATGTTTTCTTTCCTACTCATAGAAGGACATGGATGTCAAGTTGTAGAATTTCCCAGTTGTTGGGAAGTACAGTACTTAGTTATATATCCTAGAAGGACACTGGCATACTATTTCATGTTATATTGGCCAAACTGTTTGATTTCATGTGAAAATGGCACCAAACAACTTTCAATAATGTAATTCTAGAGAGGCTAAAAGGCAGTATATTGTGTGTGTGTGTGTTCTCTAGTGAGATATTTCAGTCCTCAAGTTGGACTAGCCATCACTGAAACCTCTTAACTCTGCAAACTTTTTCATTTTTATCCCATCCTGTGATAAGACTCTTTTCAATCCTGGTGTTCTGTGAATAGCCCTTGATCAGAAGATTATCCATGTTAATGAAATGAATCAAGGAGTTTGCTAAGTTCATTTTTTTCCACTTTGATTAAGTTGGTGCCATCACTTACTTTGGTGTAAAGTAGATTTTGAGCATGGACTATGAAACAAGGTATATAAAAATGAAGGTTTTTTGGCAGGGATATATTTTCCAGTTGAGCTCTTAGTAAAGTTTGTTGACTACCAAAGCATCCTTTTTATAATAATAATAATAATAATAATAATAACAATGATAATAATAATAATAATAAAAATGTTAAAACCAAAAATGAGTTAAGACCCTCTTGTCATACAAGAGCCTTTACGGAATCCTGTCATTGTAGAGATGATCTGGTTGTTATCAACCTACATGGCCACTGGATGTCCCCACTCTTCCTCAAATGCAGCCAAGGCATCACTTCTTCTTCTAGGGTTTGCCCTTCTTCCGTAGCCAGTCAACAGCATCAGGTTGAGCCTGATGTCACTTAACTGGCAGTTATAAAAGCAATGCACTTGTCAGGGAAGCTCCAGAGTGAGCCTGCTAGAGCCCTGGTGTGATTGGAAGTGGTGCACGCCTCTGGTAGTGGCAGGACAAACTAGGAATGGGTGACTGGGGACTGACTTCAATGGGGGAATTCTTAGGATCAGTGGATTCTGTGTCCTTGCATATTTGTTCCCATAATTTTCTCCTTTTCTTGGATTTGAATTTGAAAAACAGCAATGCCCAAAAGGAAGTAAATCTGAAGATAGTGTAATTCCTACAGGTGAAACGGGAAAGGTGAGAGCATGAGAACATGCTAACTTCGCAAAGTCTTTGAAAAGCTACCTTAAGGGAGTGAAGGAGAAGTGTATGGAATTAGCATGACAACAGCTCTCAATTTTGATCACTCATTTATTTACTCTCAGTATTTGCATCTAACCAAGTCAAGCTTTAGGACAGTTTCAGTTTGAAGATCAGGATTTGAATCCTATTTCACTTTCTTACTTGTCCTTTTTAAAAAAATTAAATTATCTATTTATTTGTTGGATAGAGACAGCCAGAAATCTAGAGGGAAGGGGGGGGATAGAGAATAGAGAAGGAGACAGAGACAGACACCTGCAGTTATGCTTCACCACTCCAAAGCTTTCCCCCTGCAAGTTGGGACCAGGGGCTTGAACCCGAGTCCTTGTGCACTGTAACATGTATGCTCAACCACCCAGCCTATTTACTTGTTCTTCAACATTGAACGCATGTGATTTGTGACCATACATCCTTCTTATGAAATGGACTTGTAACCACACTGTTCTCAGATTTGTTGAGGAGCTTAAATACTATTTGGTATATATGAAAGAGCCTAGCATAGTGCTTACAGGATAAGTGCCAAATAGACTAGGATTTGGGAAGCAATTAGAAGTGATAAAAGGCTTTTCAATCTTCAGAAGATCTCTGGTCTGGCTAAAGTGGAAAAGAGAAGGGTTTAGTTTTACTTATATTTTATTATCTACTCAGATTTAATGAAAATTTATTTAACCACATTAGCTCTTCCTTTATAGTTGTCAGGTGTGTGGGGGGATTATGTACAGCTGCCGATTATCTGAAAAGAAAAAAAAAATCTTGGAAAGCAAAACCCTCTTAAAAGAAAAGTGTTACAGAAAGCTCATCTTTTGGATGTTAGACGAAGAGGAGGAAAGAGTACAAATGAAATAAGTTACTTTTCTTTTTTTTTAGCCCCAGTATTACTACTTGAACTCCATGCAGGCATTACACATCCACTACACCTGTGGCCATTTGTTCCACTTTATTGGATAGGGTAGAGTGAAATTGAGAGGGAGGGGAAGATAGAGAGGAGTAGAGAGACAGAGAGACACCTGCAGACCTGCATTCCCACTGTAGGTGGGGAGCTGGGGGCCTCAAACCTGGATCCTTGTGTGGGTCCTTGTACTTTACACTATGTGCACTTAACCAGTGTGCCACTGCCTGGTCCACTGAAAGTTTCTCTTGTGATGATAACGTTAAGCACAAAACACCCTGAAGTTGAGGAAACGTGTTTTTGCTCCGTGAGTCACATGGCTGTGTGAGAGCCAGAGGGATAGGAACAAGGTACAGCAGCCTGTAAGCGTTTGTTCCGGAACTATAGTTTGAAACATGCAGCGTATATGAAGACTGCATTTTCCTTCACTAACAGTTCTGATCAGGCTCCCAAATGAGGAGCCTGTTCTACCACCAGACTATTTTATTTCCGTTTAGGGAAAACAATAAAAGTTGCTTGTAACTAAGGAGCAGGGCAGGCACACACTTCCTGCTGGGAAATGGGATTGGAGTTCATCTTCTGGGAAAGCATGTGCTTCCCTTCCACGCACTGAGCACCAGGCTACTAATTACTGTTTCTCTAAGGAGGAGACTCATTCTGTGTTTTTCTTTTTCTTTTTTGGTTACATATTCTAATATTTCTGTATAGTTATGAAAAAAATCAGCTAGCTCTTCTGCCATTGACAACTTAAATGAAGGGTATACCGTTCAGAGATCACATCTGACTTGAATGTAAGGCTCAAGGACTTTCATAGCTCTGGCTTGGGCTGAGAGCAGTTCTCAATTGTTCTCTCAGTCTTCTCCATCTCCGTCTCCGTCTCCGTCTCCGTCTCCGTCTCCATCTCCTTCTCCTTCTCCTCTTCCTTCTCCTCTTCCTTCTCCTCTTCCTCTTTCTTCTTCCTCTTCTTCCTCCTCTTCCTCTCCTTCTCCTTCTCCTTCTCCTCCTCCTTCCTCTTCCCCCTCCTCCTCTCCTCCTTCAGTTACAGAGAGGGAGGGAGGAAGGGAGAGAGAGAGCACAAAGGAGAAGAGATCATTGCACTGAAGTTTCCTTCAATGCAGTGGAGGCCAGACTTTCCCTGGCTTTTGTTTCACTCTCAGTAGTTCTTGGTTGAGAGGTTTTGTTCTGCAGGAGTTGGGTGGATGAAGAAGCCACCTAATCAGGGCTGTTGACTGAAGCAGAACTCAGGTAAATTGGTGTTGGTCAGCTTATTGAAAGCTTCTATTACCTTATTTTGTAAAAAGCCTGCGCCTACAATGTAGCCATGCAGCAAATCGCAGGCTCTGCTGCCCTCAGGGTGTCTGGATCTGCACTAGCCAAGAACCATGGTAAATCCTGCTGACATTTTCCTTTTCTGGAAACAAATACTATATTTGGTTATGAAATTATATATAAAATTAAACATGTTAATCCATTCAAGTCATGCCAATAGAAATTATGTTACACTGAGGGCCTCACCAATGTGTCCTGGAACCCCACCTTCCCAGAGCCCTGCCCCACTAGGGAATGAGAGAGACAGGCTGGGAGTATGGATCAACCTGCCAATGCCCATGTCCAGCAGGGAAGCAATTACAGAAGCCAGACCTCTCACCTTCTGTACCCTGTAATGACCCCGAGTCCCTACTCCCAGAGGGATAAAGAATAGGAAAGCTTCCATTGGAGGAGATGGGATAGGAGTTCTGGTGGTGGGAATTGTATGGAACTGTACACCACTTATCTCACAATCTTGTCAATCATTATTAAATCACTAATAATAATAATAATGAAGTTGAAAAATAAAACACAAAGCAGAAATTGGGCTGAGTTTGGTGTATTGCACCAAAGTAAAAGACTCTGGTGGGGAGGGGGTGTTCAGATCCTGGAACATGATGGCAAAGGAAGACCTAGTGGGGGTTGGATTGTTATATGGAAAACTGAGAAATGTTACACATGTACAAACTACTGTATTTTACTGTTGACTGTAAACCATTAACTCCCCTATAAAGAAAAAGGGAGAAAAAAGTTACCCACTGTGAATTAAAGTTGTGACCCTGAAATTACTTTTCCACTTCTGTTAAGAAGGTTGACTTTAATGGGGGCTGGGTGGTGGTGCATCTGGTTGAGTGCAAGGTTATAGTGCACAAGAATCCAGGTTCTAGCCCCCAGTCCCCACCTGCAAGGAGGAAGCTTTTTGAGTGCAGAAGCCATGTTGCAAGTGTCTCTCTATGTCTCTCCCTCTCTAACTCCCCCTACCCTCTCTCTATTTCTGGCTGTCTCTATTCATTAATGATAATTAAAAAAAATAAAGTAGACTTTATCTGTCCAGATTATTTCCTCATTCCTCAGGCTGCTGAGCTTCTGCACTAGTTAGGAAGAACACTGAAAAAATAAACAAAGAGTAGGAGTAGAACTGCCAAGTAAAGTTGGTTCTTCTGGGGGACTAGGCGGTAGCACACCTGGTTAAGCACACATAGTACAAAGTGCAAGGACCCACACCAGGATCCCAGTTCCAGCCCCCAGCTCCCCACCTGCAGAGAGATCGATTCACTGGCAGTGAAGCAGGTCTGTAGGTGTCTGTCTTTCTCTCCCCCTCTCTGTCTTCCCCTCCTCTCTCGATTTCTTTCTGTCCTATCCAATGGAGAAAAAAAAAGTGGCCACTAGGAGTAGTGGATTTGTAGTGCAGGTACCAAGTCCCTAGGAATAACCTTGGAGGCAATAAATAAATAAATAAATAAATAAATAAAGTTGGTTTTTCTGTCTGAGAATTGAATTGTAGCCTAATTAGCTCTATGAGGTATCTAGTCACAGAAGTTTAAATTGAGCTCAGAGTTTTACGTATGTCAGAATCATCTGAGGAGCTTCTTTGGAACTGTCTTGAACATTATCCCCAGCTTCTTACTTCAGTGGATCTGCAGTATTAAGTCTCAAGATGATTTAATTAATTAATTTTTTTCTTCTTGCCAACAGGGTTATGGCTGGGGTTTGTTACTAGTACTGTGAATCCATCACCATTTTCCTCCTTCCTCCCCCTTTTCTCATTTATTTATCTATTTATTTACTTATTTTTGTCTTCAGGGTTATTGTTGGGGCTCGGTGCCTGCACTACGAATCCACTGCTCCCGGAGGCTATTTTCCCCATTTTTGTTACCCTTGTAATTATTATTGTTGTTGGAGAGGACAGAGAGAAATCGAGAGAGGATGGGGAGACAGGGGGGGAAGACAGACACCTGTAGACCTGCTTCACTGCCTGTGAAGTTACCCTCCTGCAGGTGGGGAGCCAGGAGCTCGAACCAGGATCCTTATGCTGGTCTTTGTGCTTTGCACCATGTGAGCTTAACCCACTGTGCTACTGTCTGACCCCTTTTCTCTTTTATTTTATAGGACAGAGAAAGAAATTGAGAGGGGACACGAGATAGAGAAGAAGAGAGAGAGAGACACTTGCAAAGAAACATTCCCCAGGTGAGAAGCAGGGGCTCAAACCCGGATCCTTGTGCATGGTACCATGTGTACTCAACTGAGTGCTTCACCACTCAACACCTGAGTATCTGAATTCATACTATTGATGAACTGCTCAGGTAGTTTTAAGGCAAAAGTGTGAGAGCTGCTGATAATGGGAATGATGCCTGAATGACTTTGATGCACTGGTGACTAGTCCAGGTGTTTTTGGGAAACAACATTTTAACTTTGTTCATTTGTTTATCTATTTGTTATTGAGAGAGCATTAGTCCACCTTTTTTATGTGATGCTAGGGATTGAACTCAGGGCCACTGCAGGCAAGGCTTGTGCTCTCCTCTCAGCCACCTCTCCAGCACTGTTTTAACTTCTTTTTTTCTTAAATTTCTTTTTTTCCTCCAGGGTTATTGCTGGGTTCGGTGCCTGCACCATGAATCCACTGCTCCTGGAGGCCATTTTTCCCCCTTTTTGTTGCCCTGGTTGTTGTAGCCTCATTGTGGTCATTATTATTGCCATTGTTGATGTTGTTCGTTGTTGGATAGTGTTGTTTTATCCGGGCTGGCTTCACGGGAGGGTAACAGAGACGACCAGAGACACACGGCTGGGCTGAGAATGCAGTTTAATCTTTATTCACGAACAGGCAAATCACCACACCATGCACTTTTCTCCATCATCCTCTCTCTGCCGCTGCTGCTGGGACTCTGCCCGTCCTTAGCATAGGGGGTGGGGAGAAAGCGGGGCACGAAACTAGCAAGGGGCAAACCAATTCTTCTCAGAGGTCAGGGGGAAGGGAACATACCAACAATTCCCCCTTCTGTTTTTAACTAAATGACCACAGTATCAGGGGTGTGGAGTGAACAGAAACCTATATCATACAGGCATTTTCAAAAAAGAAACTGGCACAAACATGGAGAAACATGTAAGCAAGTAACAAGAACCAGTGTGCTGCCAAGGGAGGGCCTGAGGGGGCCATTTTTTTTGCCTCTGTGGGCAAAACTTTATCAGCTTAAAAAAAAAACATTTCCTGCCTCTGGGGGCGTACTTGCCTAGACAGGCATTTTATAGCATGGGGGTGGGGAACAGCCTAGAGTCCCAAAGGCAGCTGGCTGCAGTCAATGTTTGAGACCAGTGAGTCCAATAGGAGTGCCAGTCGAAAGCAGACGTCCACGGAAGAATGCCAGGGGGTGGAGCATTGTATGAGGAAGGTCCGCTGCTGGAATTCTGCTTTTATGTAGAGAACTTGACAGCTGCAATTTACTTACTATGAAACAAACTTGTAGCAGGTTAGAAGTTTATCACAATTGATAACTATTACAATTAGAAGTCTTTTTTAGAATGATTTTAAGGTTGGTTAAACTTTAAACAATAGAATGTGAAAAGGTAAACATGAGAATCAAGGAAAGAAAACCTCAGGCATGAGTATCATTAGCATAGCCATTGTGTAATCTACCATTTCTAATAGGGAAGGTAATCGAGAGTTTTACATATCAACAAGTCTATTTAACCTTTTGTTACACCCATTTAAGATGGAGACACACCCTAGGTGTGCACAGGTTTTGTTTAGACCAACTTAGTTAAAATATATTGATTGTTAACTAATTTTTACCTCAGACTTTAAATGTAAGTTAATTTTATCTTTATGAGAATTACGTTGAAAACCTTTTTCATTTAACTTTGCCTGGTAAGAATTTAGCCTTAAAGTTATATTCTTAACCTTAAAGTTAATGTTACCAAACTTTAAACACACACATACACATGGTCTTCAATATACAAGGAGAGAAACTTTTGTTACGAAGACATGTCATTTTAAACACCAATTTAGATCTATACTGTCTTAGCCGTTCTGGGAGTGTGTTGTCCAGCGGTGGCCTCTTGGGCAACTTCACTTCTAGGAATTGCAGGTTGCGATCTCTGGACGAATCTCTGCGTATTTTAGCTCGTCTGCCTTCAGACCCAAGCTGGAGATCTTGGCCAGGGGGCCCAGTTTCGAAAGGGAGCCCGCGGTCTCCAGGTGGTCCGGGATCTGTCAAGACTTCATAGCACGAGGGCGGGCGGGCCAGCCATGCAGAAGGCGCGGGCTGAGGTGCCCCAGGGTGACAGCCATCATAGGCTGCCACGGCCCTGCCCCATGGCCCTGCCATGTCTATTGCCCTGCTCCCAGTGGCTGAGCAGCATGGAGGGAGCCCACGCCCAGTGCCCCTCGCCACTTGGCAGAAAGCCAGCTTATGCGGGCTGGTGTTGGGCTCCTGCAGGCTGGCGTTGGGCAGAAATCACAGAGTGGTCCAGAGATAAATGTTCCAGAAACAGCAAAACAGCCTCGTGAAGAAAGGGCAGAGGCCTTTGGAGATCTCTTCACAAGCAGAAGAGAAGGCCATAGTGCATAGGTAGCCAAATTGTCTTCACTTATCTGAGAGATATGCAGGTCCGGTCCCACGTTGTAGGCGCCATATGTTGTTTTATCCGGGCTGGCTTCACAGGTGGGTAACAGAGACGACCAGAGACACACGGCTGGGCTGAGAACACAGTTTAATCTTTATTCACGAATGGGCAAATCACCACACCGTGTGCTTTTCTCCATCATCCTCTCTCTGCCGCTGCTGCTGGGGGGGCAAACCAATTAGCATAGGGGGCGGGGAGAAAGCGGGGCACAAAACTAGCAAGGGGCAAACCAATTCTTCTCAGAGGTTGGGGGGAAGGGAACATACCAACAGGATAGGACAGAGAGAAATGGAGAGAGGAGGGGAAGACAGAGGGGGAGAGAAAGACAGACACCTGCAGACCTGCTTCACCGCCTGTGAAGCGACTCCCCTGCAGGTGGGGAGCCGGCTCGAACCGGCATCCTTATGCCGGTCCCTGCACTCTGCACCACATGTGCCCAACCCACTGAGCCACCGCCTGACCACCCTTAAATTTCTTTATTGGGAGATTAATGGTTTACCATCAACAGTAAAATACAATAGTTCATGCATGTGTAACATTTCTGTTTTCCACACAACAATTCAACCTCCACTAGGTCTTCTTCTACCATCATGTTCCGGGACCTGAACCTTCCCCCAATCCCAGCCCAGAGTCTTTTACTTTGGTGCAATACACCAACTCTA
Source organism: Erinaceus europaeus (assembly GCF_950295315.1). Classification (NCBI taxonomy): domain Eukaryota; kingdom Metazoa; phylum Chordata; class Mammalia; order Eulipotyphla; family Erinaceidae; genus Erinaceus; species Erinaceus europaeus. The sequence continues at coordinate 53,655,095 of NC_080168.1, forward strand.
GTCCAAGTTCTGCTTTGTGTTTTCCATTCTGTTTTTGTTTTTTCACCTTCTATCTATTGATTGGGATCACCCCATATTCACTTTCTCTTTCTGGCTGATCTCACTTAACATGATTCCTTCAAGCTCCATCCAAGATGAGGTGAAGAAGGTGAATTAATAATTTTTAATAGCTGAGTAGTATTCCATTGGTTTATAGACCGCAGCTTACTCAGTCACTCATCTGTTGTTGTACACCTGGGTTGCTTCTAGGTTTTGGCTATTATAAATTGTGCTGCTGTGAACATAGGTATACACATATCTTTTGGGATGGGTATGTTTAGTTCCTTAGGATATATCCCCAGGAGAGGAATTGCAGGGTCCCAGGGTAGGCCCTCTTCTAGCCTTCTGAGAGTTCTCCAGAATGTTCTCCACAGGGGTTGGACCATTTTACATTCCCATTAACAGGGAAGAGAGGTGATATGGAGCAAGGAAACTGAAGGAGAAATGAGAGTGAAGAGGAAATAAAGTTGACTAGATACCTGTAGTACTGACTGCTAAGTCATACTTTGGGTAAATATGAAATTTCTGACACCAGTAGATAAATTCCACCCATAGTCCGTTGAGGACAGTGTACAAAACACAGTTTGGAGGGCTGTGGGGACATGGGTTTGAATGCTGTGATCCATCTGTCTAGGTCTGACTCTTACTTCTGCCTCTGACTATCTGTATGATTCTGGAAAAGTTAGCTGAGCTCTATGTGCAGCCTTTGTATCTTCATCTGTAAAATGGGCAGAATAAGAGTACTTACCTAGATAGGAGTTGTGATTATGACATAGTGAGCATAGCAGAGGTGCTAATAAAAGAGAGTTTTTACTCTTCTTCCTTCCTCTCTCCTCCTTCTCCTCCTCATTTTTTAAAATCTTTATTCACTGGATAGGGATAGCCAGAAGTCGAGAAGAAAGGGGGTGATAGGGAGAGAGACACCTGCAGCCCTGCTTTACCACTCGCAAAGCTTTCCCCCTGCAGGTAGGGACCTGGGGGCTTGAACCTGCATCCTTGCACACTGTAACTTGTGCTCAACCAGGCATGCCATTGTCTGGCCCCACTGTAACTTTTCTTACTTAGATTTACTTGCTGGGAAGGGAAGAGGATGCAAGGGAAGCTGGGAGATGAAGCGATGGAAATGAAATGAAAGGGGAAATGCTGATTTTATGAGTCCTTACATTGTGCTAAGTCATTTGTAAATAGATTTCAGTTATTTTTAGATAAGGTGTCTGTCTCTATCTTGTCACCTTGCCTTTACTTAATGTCTATGTATTTTTATTGCTACCAGAGTTATTTTTTAATTTTTTTATTAGTGATTTAATATTGATTTACAAAATTACAAGATAACAGGGATACAACTCCACACCATTCCTACCACCAGAGTTCTGATTTCCAGTTTCTCTATTGTAAGCTACAGCAGTGCCCTTAAGGTTGTAGATGTGGGTTGTTATTTCTACAACTATCTGTCTATATTTGTATATATTTGCCTTTTTTTCTCTCTCTATGATCCCACCTTCCTTTTACACAGACACCTATTACTATATCTAATGTCCCTTCCTTTTCCTCTTCTCTTTTTGGGTCCTGATGAAGTTGTAGTTCAGAGCCCTCTGCTCATCTTCACCTATCATTTCTCCCCCCTCTGGGAGTATAGACTAAAATTCTTTCTTTATGGGGTGCAGAAGGTGGGAGGTCTGGATTCTGTAATTGCTTCTCCACTGGATATGGATGTTGGCAGGTTGACCTATACTCCCAGCCTGTTTCTACCTTTCCTTAGTGAGGTAGGGCTCTGGGGAAGTGGGGTTCCAGGATGCATTGATAAGGTCATATGCCCAGGAAAGTCAGGATGGAATCATGATAGTGCCTGCAACTTGATAACTGAAAGGTGGCAAGATATAAAGTATGACAAAAATGATTAATGAAAAGGAATCAAAAAGTAGAAACAGGGCAGATGAGAATAGAGATCTTAGGGAGGAAAGAAGCTAGGAAGTCCATTTTAGGCATGTTCCTAGGGGCCGACGACTATTGTACTTTTTGTTTGAGTTTGATAGAAAAATCTATGAATAAAAGCAACTGTTTCCTGCTGGTGCTCACATGGGTGGCCTCGCAACTGAAGTAGCTGCTGGCTTTCCCGTCACTGATTCTAGTGATCACATGATGCAAAGAACAGCCAGGAGAAATTCAGGTATGAACTTCCAATTTTAATCTGAGAAGGACAAGCTTATATAGCAAGTGGAACAAAGAACATTTTTCACATATGTCAGTAATCATAGGTTTTCAAAAGGTCAGTACCCCTATGGTGGGGAGGGCTAGGAACGACGGGAATTGATGAGATACCAAAAGGTCAAGGCCATTAGTTTCCATGATGCAAGAGTTGTTAATTATTTAACGGTATTAAGAAAAGCATGGTGGTTAAACCAGTAGAGTGAGATAAAGCAGAGAAGGGCAGAGTTTGATGTAAATCATGGTGATCAAAGAATCCAGGAAGTGAGGTGTGGGGGTCTCATTGTTAAGTTACTGGCAAGGCAGTGATGAAGTATACTTTGTTATGTGATCAAAAGATGGTGAACTTATAGTGAACATAGTGAACTTTAGGTGACGTTTCAAGCAGGCAACCATTTGGTCTGCAGCAGAGGAATGAGTTAAGTGTGAGAGGCTGCAGGCCTCTGTGAAGCCTGGGAGACTGAAAAGGGGAACGGAGTCCGAAAAGCGTTTCCCTCCAAGCTCTATCCTCGAAAGGGAGAGACTGACAGGTGAGGTATCTTTTCAGACCTCCATCTCAAGGATGGGGGAGTTCTCCTATGTTCTACCATGCTTTCACATAATCCCACAGTTTCCCCCACCCACCTGCCCCAGAGCCCATATAACATTTATATTTAGTACAGCAGCCTGTATAACCTCTGAGTCCCTGTCGGTCTGAGCTTGCAGCTCATGGCCACAGTTGGGAACATTCTAAGTTGTACTGATTTCAGGACCAGTCTTCCTCTAGTAGCAGGGCAGGATACCCTAGCCTCCCTTCAGAGACTGGGGAAGTCCTTGCCATCACTGCTTTATGGTGAGGGCAGGGTCCTGGGAAGGCCCACATGAGGGCTTATCATGTTGTTCCTGATGGAAGTGACCAGTGGTGGCCACCAGAGTTATCACTGGGACTGAGTGCCTACATTTTGAACCCAATACTCCCAGCTGCCATTTCTCTCCATCTCTCTCCCCCCTCCCCTTCCGCATCTTCTTGGCCCACTCCCCCCTCCCTCCTTCTACATCTCTGCCTCCTCCTCGTTCATCACTAGCATTATCATTGGGGCTCAGTGCCTGCACAACAAATCCACCACTCCTGTGGACCATTTTTAAAAAAATTATTATTTGATAGGACAGAGAGAAATTGAGGGGGGGAATAGAGATGGAGAGAGAAAGAGAGAGACCCACAACACTGCTTTACTATTCTTGTAGCTCCCTACCCTTAGCATGGGAACTGGAACTTTGAAGCAGGGTCATTGTGTGTGGTAACTTGTGTGCTCAGCCAGGTGCACCATCACCCAGCTCCTTCCTTCTTCTCCTCTTTCCTCTTCTTCTTTCATTTTTTTGATATTTATAGAGAGAAATTGAGAGCAAAATGGGGATAGAGGGAGAGAGAAAAGGCTAGAGAAAGAGAGAAAGCAGCAGCACTGCATCATGGCTCATGAAGCTTCCCCTTTGTATATGGAGACCAGGGGCTTGAACCCTAGTCCTTAGGCATGACTATGTGTGTACTCTACCAGGTGTGCCACCACTTGGTACCCAGTATTAGTTTTTAATTTTGGTTTTATGTGCTTCTTGGCAAAGTCCTATATGAAAATTCCCAGTGATGATGTAAAGGACTTTTATTCTTGGAATCTAGGGACTCTCTAAAGTCAACATATGCCTGTTTGTATTTAAGTGCATTTGTGGGTACCAGCCCCACCCACACCCTGCAAATGTTTTCCAACCAAAGTCTGTGAGAGTCGCAAGACACCAATGTGGTTACCACTGTATCCTCTCAGAGCCTGTTTATCTGGGGCCTCTTCCCAGCCTCACTTTCTACAAGAGGTTCTCAGCCAGGGGCAGTTTTTCTTTTTCCTTCACTGGAGGCTGTTTTGTGATGCCTTTGCCATTGTCATCCACCTGGTAGAGGCCAGGCATGGTGCAGAATATCTCCCAGTGGACAGAACTGCCTCTTACACATAGGCTCATCTGGTTGAGAAGAGCAGCAGTGTTGGGAATAGAGAAACCCTGCCTTCGAGGTGAGGTCACAGAAGTGAAGCTAGTGAGGCTAGGCACTTGTCAGCAGAGCTGAGGACAAGGGAGATCAGCACTTCTCTTCCTTCAACACTGGTGTGGGCTTCCTATGATGCCAGTGGTTATTCATCTTTACCGAGCTACAGAGACCTTCCTATCCACACTCTTTCTCTGGGGCTCCCTGGCTTGGTGCTGTGGGGCACATGCTTGCCATGTTAAGTCACTTTCCCCACTTCCAGGGTAGGCACTCGGCTCATGGGAATATGGATATTTGATTCAGAAGCAGGTACTTTTAAATTCAGTTTTCTATAGCTTAGACTTTATCAAGGGAGACATTTTTTCACTTGGGTAATGAACTCCCTATAATAATTAGCACTAATTGAGAGCCAGGTCGGCAGCTTTCGTAGAAAGACTGACAACTAAATCACTCATGGTGGTGACCTAGGGGACTAGTCTCTTGGGTCTTCATTTAGTCACATGAATGTAGAACAGGGAGGAAGCATTAAATGAGATTATTAAGTTAGTTTTCAAGAAGCATTGCCTTTGTTATAAGTAATCATCAAACAATTCATTTGGATTAAATGCCACAAACCACACACACACACACACACACACACACACACACACACACACACACACACACACACACACACACTTCTCCCAAGGAGAGCCTGATCTCTTTAATTATAGTCAGAGATCAGAAGGTTAGCAAGATCATTCTTTGAATAATATATAGGTTTTCTCTGGTAGTCTGGGGACAAGATCACAGGTGTCCTACTCATGCCCCTGGAGTGTCTTTGTGAGACTCTTACTTTTTATAAGTTTCTCAATTATTAAAATGATCTAAACCTTCTTTGTTTTCTGTTCTGTGCAAATTCTTCCATACCTCTGGAGAGTTACATCTGGAAGTGAGACCAATAGCAGAGAGAGCTTTGAAATTTAAGGGGACATGGATTTACTAGCTTTCTAGAATAACTTTAGTCTAGTTTTCTGGGGAGTATATATAGTGAAGTGTAAAAGAGAAAGTCATTTCAGTGACCGCATTCCTTTTAGATGGGTCAAGACAAGAAAAACATTAATAAATAAAAACTGGAAAAGTCAGGTACCTATTGTGGAAAATATTTTGGTTTTGTCACAAAGACCTAGTGCATAGATTCTATTTAAAGTTCATAGGACTTGACAGCCATTTTATCTTTCTCATGAGAAGACACAATAAGAAGTGGCGAGGCTTGGTGGTGGCACACCTGGTTAAGCACACACTCTGGTTCAGGCCCTTGATCCCCACCCCCAGGAGGGAAGCTTCACAAGTGGTGAAGCAGGGCTATAGGTATCTCTCTGTCTTTTTCCTTGTCTATCCCCTGTACCTTTTTAATTTCTCTCTGTCCCTATCCAATAATATGTAAACAAAAATAAAAATAAAATCATCACCTTAAAAATAAATGGTTTGTATTGTCCAAGGGAAAGTCTTACAGACACCAGGACAAATGTGGCAGATATCAAAGTGAAAAGAGTGTCACTAATCTTTTTTTTTAATTTTAAAAAATTTTTATTGTCTTTATTTATTGGATAGAGACAGCCAGAAATTGAGAGGGTAAGGGGTGATAGAAAAAAGGAGAGAGACAGAGAGATACCTGCAACCCTGCTTCAGCACTCATGAAGTTTTCCCTCTACAAGTGAGACCAGGGGCTTGAACCTGCATCCTTGTGCACTGTGATGTGAGCACTTAACCAGGTGCACCACCGCCTGGCCCTGAGTGCCAGTAATCTTTGCCCTGCTGTTTTTGTTTGTTTGTTTGTTTGTTTGAGCTTTTCTATGAGGAAAGAAAAGAGAAGATTATTTGAATCTTAGTTCCAGTGTTGTCACTCACTAGCTAAGAAGCAAAGTTTCTTCAAATGCCAAGGAGAAAGGATGGTAGACATTTAATGGCATTAAACTCCCATTCATTCAGAGCTAAGTCTCAACTCTGTGATGTTTCCTGAACATCAAATTTGATCCTGAAAAGCTTTCTGTGGTAGATGTTTCTATGAGAAATAGAATAGTATGTTTGTAACCTCTCCAGAACTTTCCGATTCAGAACAAGATCTCAAACTTGGACTGTGAGCTGACCAAATCTATTGTTACAATTAATTCACTGCTAGTGAGTTATAATCTTGAGCTGCTGTCACCCCAGCTATAAAATATACCTATTCTTTTTGGCAGTATCAAGTTAATAAGGCCACCCATGAGTAGCCTATTTGCATAATAGTCCTGCAAACTCTTTAAGGAAGAACTACTTGGAGAGTTCTGGGTGCTCAAGCTTGCTCTAAGTTCTAGTGTTGGTATGAAAGTTTTTTCTTGTTCTTTTTTCCTTGTTTGTTTTTAATAAAGGGTTCCATTCTTTCTTTTTTTATTGGATAGAAACACCCAGAAATTGAGAAGGATGGGGGAGACAGAGAAAGACAGAGACAGAGATATACCTGCAATACTGCTTCACCATTTGCAAAGCTCCCTCTGCAGTTAGGGACTGAGGGCTCGAACCTGTGTCCTTGCGCACTGTAACATGTGTGCTCAACCAAGTGTGCCACCACCTGGCCCCAGGGTTCCGTTATTTCTGCTTGCCTGTAGTATCTCCATAAAACCTAAAACTGTCTGACTACTTGACTTGGGATATGTTGGCAGAATGGAGCACAAGATGGGCAAACTCTAGCAGGAAGCATAAGTATGACTTCCTCACACTCAGGGCTTCAGAATATAGAATCTGGAAGGCTCTAGCCTTGTCCCAGTCAGGAACCAATAATATACGGAGGTGTCAACAAGGTAACATGGTAGTCTGTGAGGTGGTGGTATAGAGGGCACTGGAAACAAAACCTGTATGACTGTGTCTCACTGTGGGTACAGTCAACATGTGTGCTAGTAAATTCCTCTTGAGTGAGTTTTTAGGGAGCATTGATTGTTTTGGAAGGTGTCACATTCCATGGGATGGAGAAAGCTCTTCCAGGAGAATTTGTGAGGTTCCCATGGGTTGAGTGTTTGGGTTGATCAGAAACTCCAACAGTTAGAACACAGTGTGCGTGTATGGCAGGGGCGTTTGGCTGGATATAAGTGTGAAACCTTGCTTTAACTCTTTCCTCTACCACTGATAGCTACCTATCTCTAACCTTCTTCCTTTCTTCTAGGTGCTTCCAACTATCTGGAGTGAGAGCAGCTTAGACTCAAGTTTGGAGCCCACTAGAAGTAAACTAATCCTAATAATGAATTTGGCCAGAATCAGTTCTGAACATAAGATTTTTCTTAGACTTGGGGAGTATTGGAAAGATTATGGACATGGTACTCTATTCCTCATAGAAACTTTTCTTGTAGAAAAGTGTGTTTGGGATTGGATTTAGTATTTCTGAAATATCAGAGTTGAGTTTTATAGCAACTTAATACCCTGTCCCCTATTTTCTGAAAACCACTCAGTCAGAAGTAAAATCTCATGGAAAATATAATCAGAACAGACCTTAAATGGTTGCTGTGTTTGGCACAGCAATATTTGAAAGTAGTTTGGGGGGTAGGGTTTATCTATTTATTCATTACATTTTTATTAGTGATTTACAGGATTATAAGATAATAGGGATATAGTTCCAAACCACTTCCACCACCAGTTTCCCCCCTCCTCCAACAATCACTATCCTAATTCTCCCAAGGTCTTAGATATAGGTTGAATATGTATATTTTCCAAGTTCATGTGTTTCAGTTCCATATATTCCATGTGAGTGAAACCAAGGAGTAGTTGTCCTTCTCCTCCTTACTTCACTAAGCATAATCAGCTCCAGTTTCATTTGTTTTGTCCAGAGGACATGATATCATCTTTTTAAATTGCTGAGTAGTACTCCATTGAGTACATCAACTTCTCAGTCGTCAGTTGATGGTGATTTAGGTTGCTTCTATATTTGGACTACTGTGAATAATGCAGCTATGACGGCTATATGGGGGTGCATATGTCCCTTCAAATTAGGGTTTTCATCTCTTTTGGATAAATGCCTAGGAGTGTAATTACTGGATCATCAGGTATTTCCATTTTTATTTGCTTAACAATTCTCCATACTGTTCTCCATTATGGCTGTACCAGTTTGCATTTCCTCCAGCAATACAACAGTTACTCTGTCTCCACATCCTCTCCAACCCTTACCATTTCCTGTTTTGTTGATGAAGGCCATTCTCACGGGTGTGGAGTGGAATTTCAGTGTGGTTTTAATTTGTATTTATCTAATAATGAATGAAGTGGAAGATTTCTGTATATGTCCATGGGTCATGAAACACTGTTTTACTGCTTGTGAAGCCTTCCTTCTTGTAGATGGGAAATGGGGGCTTGAACTTGGGTCCCTTGCTCATGGTAACATGTACACTCTCAACTGGGTGCACCACTGCCTGGCCCAGTTCCTTTTCCTTTTGATCCTTCTAAATACACAGATAAGCATTGGAGAGTCAGTGTTGGTAGAATTTGTCTGAAAACAGTAAATAAAAACAGTTGAGTTAGTTTCTGTGATGCTTCCACTGTCCTAGTCAGCAGGGTATACATATGTGTATTTGGCCTATAATATATGGATTGTGTGTTTCAGTGATTGTGCACGTGCAATATAGAAATGAATGGTAAAATTTTCTCTAGTGGTTTAATATTTTAATATTCTAATCGTTTGCTTAGACTCAATTAAAATAGCAGCAAACAAAAAGATGCAAATAAGTCCAACAACAAAACCACCACAAGTCAGAGAAAGACTAGAGAAGAAGTCAGGGGTGGGGGAACCTAAGTAATGCTTTCATATCTTCAGTGGCATCTCCTTCTGCTTTTTGTAGCTGGGATTCCCCATAATGGTATCCCCCACACACACAGGGCCCTGCCAGTTGTACCATTCTTATTAGGTAATTTCATTATTTTGTTAAAGGTGCTGTTCAAAATGCCAGGTTGGGTGGTTTAAACACCTGTGCTGTTTCCCAACTTTCAGATTTCTTCTTCTTCTTCTTCTTCTTCTTCTTCTTCTTCTTCTTCTTCTTCTTCTTCTTCTTCTTCTTCTTCTTCTTCTTCTTTTTAATTTCCTTTTTTAAAAAAATTTTATATTTATTTATTTATTCCCTTTTGTTGTCTTTGTTGTTTTATTGTTGTAGTTATTATTGATGTCATCATTGTTGGATAGGACAGAGAGAAATGGAGAGAGGAGGGGAAGACGGGGAGAGAAAGACAGACACCTACAGACCTGCTTCACCGCCTGTGAAGCGACTCCCCTGCAGGTGGGGAGCTGGGGGCTTGGGCTTGAACCAGGATTATTACGCTGGTCCTTGCACTTTGCGCCGCGTGCGCTTAACCCGCTGTGCTACCGCCCGACTCCCCTCAGATTTCTTCTTATCAGGGACACCAGTAATACAGGCTTAGGGCCCACCCATATGGCTTCCTGTAAAGTTAATTAGCCCTTTCAAAGTACTATCTCCAAGTATGACTTCCTGTAAGATTAATTACTTCTTGCAAAGTACTGTCTCCATGTGTGATCACATTCTGAGATACTGGAGGGGTAGGGCTTGAAGATGTAAAATCTGAGGTAGCAGAATCAGTCAACAGTTAGCGTCAGGAATGAACTGATCCCCCCTTTCCTCATGTCAAGTTAGGTTTTTGTGGGTTTGGTCATTTACTTGAATGAGGCTCCTTGCTTGATACAGCTTTTCAGTTTGACTTCTTGGCTGCTGGGGTTCAATATTCTATACTCTGTGGACAAGATTTACTTTTTAAAGATTTATTTTAAGGGGTTCTGGGTGGTGGTGCACTGGGTTAAGCTTAAGCATGCATAGTATGAAGAGCAGGGACCCACACAAGGATTCTGGTTCAAGCCCTGGCTCTCCACCTGCCCCTACCTGCAGGGGGTTACTTCATAAGTGGTGAAGCAGGTCTGTCTCTTTCTCTCTCTCCCTCTCCCTCTCTCTCTCCTTCTCCCTCTCGCTTTCCTCTCTCAATTTCTCTCTGTCCTATCCAATATAACAGAAAAAAATGGCCTCCAGAAGCAGTGGATTCATAGTGCTGGCACAGAGCCCCAGAGATAACCCTGGAGGTAAATAAATAAGTAAATATTTATTTATTTATTTAATGCATTTACACATGAGATAGCACTTCATATGAAAGAGGGAATGTGCAAGAGAAACTAAAGCACCATGCCAGTACATGAAATGATGGAAGTCGGAGCCACAGACATGCATGTCCCACTCTCAGTTGTGCTATTTCCCTCATCATGACAAAAAAAAAAAAAAAAAAACGGGCAGGGGTAGATAGCATAATGGTTATGCAAAGAGACTCTCATGCCTGAGGCTCTGAAGTTCCAGGTTTGATCCCCTGCACCACCATGAACCAGAGCTGATCAGTGCTCTGGTTAAAAAAAAAAAAAATCTGATTGCCACTAGGGTTATTGCTGAGACTTAGTGTTTGCACAATGAATCAACTGCTCCCAGCAGTCCTTTTTCCTTTTTTTTTTTCCTTTTTCTTTTTCTCTCTTTGTCTCTCTTTAGTTTATTTTTGATAGGACAGAGATAAGTTGAGAGGAAGGCTAGATACAGAAGGAGGGAGAAAGACACCTGCATACCTGCTTCACTGCTCATGAAGCTTTCCCCCTGCAGCTGGGGATTAGGGGGCTGAATCTGGGTTTTTGTGTGTGGTAACATGTGTACTGAGCCAGCTGTGTCACCCACTAGCCCATATATATATATATTGCCTCTAGGCTTATCACCAAGGCTTGGTGCCTGCACTACGAATCCACTGCTTATGGAAGTCTTCTTTTTTTTTATTATTCTTGTTGATGCTATTATTGTGTTTGTTGCTACTGTTGTTGTTGTTGGATAGGACAGAGAGGAATTGAGAGAGGAGGGGAAGACAGAGACAGAGAAAGATAGACACCTGCAGACTTGCTTCAATGCTTGTGAAGAGAACCCCCTGCAGGTGGGGAGCTGGGGACTCGAACCAGGATTCTTGCCTTCGCACTATGTGCGCTTAACCTGGTGCACCACTGCCCAGTGCTCCCAACAAAATATTTTTAATGTACTTAAGAAACTTGGAAATAAAGGAATAGAGGCAGGAAAAGTTGCCATTAGCTTATGGAAAAAAATACTTTCACACACTGAGTCCAGGAAACTCAGAAAACCTTAGTGGGAGTGGACGTCAGGTATCAACCCTTTCATTTTTAATACCTACTAGAATGTGAGCTTGGGGTAGTCAAGTTAAATCCACATGAATTGGGAAGCCAACACTAGAGCCTACATTTCCTGATTCTTTCAGGTGAGGATTCTTTTGCCCTACTCTGTTTTTCTTACCGCAGTTACCGATAGTACAGAAATGCAGGGTGTAGTTATTTATTTTATTTCCAGAGCAGCTGTCAGCCTTGGTGGTGAGGACTTAGTGGTGCTGAGGACTGAACCTGGGCCCTTTGGTGCCTCCGGCATAAAAGTCTTTCTATAACCATTATGCTCTCTCCCATAAGGCATAGTTTTGATTCCTGAAATAACTCACCTGTTTAATGAAAAAGTCCTCTATCAGTTGGTTTTTGATTGTGAATCATCTTTAAAAACTTGATTGAAATGTGCACAATATCCCATGGTCCCTAGCTTAATTCAACATAGGTGAATGCTTATTTTTAAACAACTTCTTTTACAGAAGTCCAGCAAATGACTGTACATCACATTCAGAAAAAGATGCGAATGCTTCCGTCTGAGCTGAGATCTTTGTAGACATGCCTTCTATTACAATTGAGGTAAGGTGATCAATAATTATAGAAAACAACTCTTCTAAGATGGCACAGGGCTTTGGAACTTAAATTGAGCTTTGAAATTTTGAATACCTTCTCCCCATCTCCTGGAGCTAATTCCACAGGCCGAGCAGAGACTTTGGCCTCTAGAACGAACAGGGAGTCAAAAAAACCACTATTTTACTCACTCAGTTTTCCAAAGAGGAATCACATACAGGGTAGATGGACATTTTTTATTTATTGAATGTTCTTAGCATTTCTCATCAGTGTCTCTAAGCAGCAGCACAAAGATCAATAGGAAGGCAGAACGCTGCAAGATGGGAATGAAAAATGAGATTAAGAGTAATGCTTGTAAAAATGCAAAGCGGCCCGCTTGAGAGACAGTGGAAGCTGTGTGACCCCGACTCTCTCCAGTTCTCTCATTTTGCATGACAGCGCCAATGCCCTTTTTGAAGGGTGCAGAAATAGAAGGCACCATGCACCCTGAGACTGTAACAGAACGTGTGCCAGTTGAAGAGGCATGATTATTGCATCAAAGTTGAGAGTGTTTGTCTCCACCCATAACACCCACCACTGTAAAGCAGTGTGGTGGCTTTCTGAGTTGGTTCTGATTCCCCCCACAGAATGCATTGTACATCCAAATGAATGTTTTCCCTGAACTCAGTCACCTTAACAATGCAAGTGTCCCCACACGGTAGCCATGGCTTGACGAGCTCTGGGATCACCTTGATTCTGTGATTGTATTCAAAGCTAATAATCACATGCATGTTGATATATATATTAACCACAGCCAGAAGTCTACAAGTGCCAACTAGGGAGAATAAACCCATGATTGAAGGAATTCTCTCTCTCTCCATATATATATACATATATCCTTTTATTTTTTCTTTCTCCCTTTTACAACTAGTAATCATACATGGAACATCTGAATAAACTAATGAAATTGATTTTTTCTTATGTGGTTTACAAAGTGTTACTGAAGGTCCAAGAAAGGGTTAGAAACAATGACAACACAATAATTAGAATCTCCCAATGTTGCATTCTCCTAGAGGGTCCAATTGTCAAGTGCATCTGGTTATGTTCAGAAACACACCCACCTTGTGTACACATTTCCACAGTCACCAAGTGTCTTAGTTGTGGGAAAGCAGAACTTCATTTCCCATAATCCAACTGAATCTACGTTCCAAGTCCCCGTTACTCTCTGGCTGTAGAAAGTGCAACCTAAGTCAAATCTTAATTTCTTTTTTCAGGTTTAAATGTCACAAAGTACAGCAAACAAACAAAAGCACTTTTTTTTCCCCTGTGAGGTGTTCAAGCCTTATAGCCAAAGTAAAGATATAAGATTTATTCCTTGACCTTTCTCTGTCTTGCAGTGGTCTTGCCTGAGATATATCCTTCTCTCCTTTTTCTTTTATAATTGCCAACAGGGTTATTGCTGGGGCTTGGTGCCTGCATGATAAATCCACTGCTTCTGGGAACCATTTATTTTCTTTTTCCTTTTCCTTCTCTTCTCTTCTCTTCCCTTCTCTTCTCTTCTCTTCTCTTCTCTTCTCTTCTCTTCTCTTCTCTTCTCTTCTTTTTTCTCCTCTCCTCTCCTCTCCTCTCTTCTCCTCTCCTCTCCTCTCCTCTCCTCTCCTCTCCTCTCCTCTCCTCTCCTCTCCTCTCCTCTCCTCTCCCCTTCCCTTCTCTCTCTGTCTCTCTCTTTCTCTCTTTCTCTTTTATTTGATAGGACAGAAATTGAAAGTGGAGTGGGAGAAAGGGATAGAGAAAGATAGACACCTGAAGACCTGCCTCACCACTCTTGAAGTCCCCCCCTCCCAATGGTAAGTGTGGACTCAAACCCAGATCTTTGGGTATAGTAGCATGTGTGATTAACTAAGTACACCACTACACAGCCCTTGTAGTGCCCCCATTTTTAAAGCTTTCTTCTTTTTTAGTGGGAAGGGGAAAGGAGATGAAGAGAACGGCGTACCATTCTGCCATTTATTCTTGTCTCTTTTTGTGAGTGGGACTGAGGGCCTACATCCAGGGCCTTCTTGGTTCCACTGTCCTTGGTGGCCATTTTTTCCTTCTTTTTGATAGAGAGTGATAGACAGAGATAGAAAAGGAGAGAGAGAGGGAGAGAGGGAGAGAGAGAGAGAGAGAGAAGAGAGATACCTGTAGCACTGCCCCATCAGTTATGATGCTTCCTCCCTTGCAGGTGGAGATGTGGAGATCTGGGTCTTGAATCCAGGTTTTTGAATGAGCCTGGCTTCTGCACTCTCACTTTGATGGAGGGGTTTAATGGAGGGCACCTGCTCTCTTGCATATACATTTGCTCTTTCACTCTATCACTTGCTTTCACTCTCCTCTTTCTCTTTTTCAGAGATGAGTTCTGTATCTTGAAAAGGGAAAGAGAGGAGTGGGATAGAGCTGCATCTGTTTGAGCACACATGTTATGTTACTATGTGCAAGGACCCAGGTTCAAGCCCCCAGACCCCTCCTGCAGGGGGAAAGCTTTGTGAGCTGTAAAGCAGTGCTGCAGGTGTCTGTCTCTCTCCCTCTCTGTCTTCCCTTTCCCTTTTGATTTCTGTCTGTCTCTATACAATAAATAAAGATAATAAAAAGCCACTCACAAAAAAAGAAAGAAGAGAAAAGGGAAAGAGAAGCCCCCCACACACACACCATTTAAGTGCTGGGGACCTGGAGAAATCTTAGACCCTCTGCCCCAGATACCTCACTAAAGCATTGAACTTTACCATTGCTTTGTTTTAGAGGTGTGAAAGGAATCCCAGTCTTGATAAGGTGCACATACATATTCTTGGTGTACACGATTACTCATGGACACTTGTTGATTAGTTGAAGGAATGCAGAAGATAAGTGGGACATGTTTTCATATCTTTGGAATTTCTCAAATTATTCAGAGTTCTACTTTCTTTTTGTTATCTTTGAGACTTACCTTGGAATGGGTGTATAAAGAAGAGCATGAAATGCCTTCTAAAAGAACTTGCCAGTGACTAGAGAGAAAGCTCAGTGTGTAGAGGCTTCTCCCATTCAAATTAGTGATTTTTAAGGTGATTCACGGGATCATATAGTTCCACACCACTCCCAACCACTGAAGTTTTTTGCCCTCTTTCCCCAGGATAACCAGCATCATTTTCCAAAGGTCTTAGAGATAAGTTGGCTACGTTTTTTGTTGCTGTTGTTGTTGCAAGTCCATATGTTTCAATTCTGCTTATTTCACATATGAGTGAAACTATCCAGTAGTGTCTTTCACTTCCAGACTTCGCTAAGCCTAATCACCTCCTGTTCCATTCAAGTAGTTTTCCACTGAGTATATGTCCCATATCTTCTTTATTTAGTCATCTGCCAATGGGCATTAGGTTGTTTCTATATTTTGGCTATTGTGACTAAAGCAACTATGAACACAGTGTGTGTGTGTGTGTGTGTGTGTGTGTGTGTGTTATGTCCCAACAGATTAGTGTTTTCATGTCTTCTGGATAAAAACCCAAGGGTGGTATTTCTGGATCACAAGGTATTACCATTTCTATTTGTTTAAGGACTGTCTTCCATAATGGCTGTGCCAGTCTGCATTCTCACTATAGTGTAACGGAATTCCTCTTTCTCCACATCCTCTTCAACACTTCCTGTTTTCTGTTTTGTTGATGTAGACCATTCTCACAGGCTTGTGGTAGGACCTCTATATGGTTTTATTTTACTTTTGTCTTGTGGTGAGTGAAGTGAAGTATTTCTAGAGTGTGTGCTTGGCTGATTTGCAGTTCCAGGTTTGTTTCTGGGATCCACAGGTAGCCAGGACAGTGCTCTGGTCTCTCATTCTCTGACTCTCACTTTCATTAAATCAATATATGTATTTCTGAAAGGTCATCTAAGAGAAGTTCTAGAGCTCTAAGGTTTTCTTACATCAATACAGTCACTAGAGGAAACTGTCAAGTGCTCCAACCTTATTTGGTTAAATTATAACCATCTTCAGGGTTTAAATGAGACCCACACCTAATTTCTTCTCTAGTCTTGAGCTCCATCAGGAAGATTTCATATTGCTTTATTTTATTTTGTTTATCAACTGCTGTGTTACTAGGTATGTCATTTTCTATGTCAGCACACAATATCTGTTTTTGAGATAATTAATGTGTACAGGAGCAGTTGAACTACTTGAGCTGGGATATTATTACAGTACAGAGGTTTACTGGTGTTTTCTTATTTCTGCTAGTTTAGTTATCCCAGAAGACTGGTGATCTTATCTTTTTCCTAGCTGCATTTTTCCCCCTCAAATCTGAGATAGTAAGTTAACTCACGTATTGGTGAAGTGTGCTAAGATTATCATTTCCCTTATATAACTGAAAACTTAAGGAGGTGATTTGGCTTTTAAAATACAATTTATCGAACTCAAGGTAATTAGTTAAAAATATTTTCATGTACGTGTAAAGTCTTATTAGAGTGCTTTTGGGACAAAGTCAGTAATCATGTATCAATTTTTAGTTATATAACCAACCACCTATCTCTTATAATTCAGGATCCTTAGTGACTATAAATGACTTTGAAAGGAAGAATAATTCTCAGGAACTAGTGAAGGGAAATATCCAACAGACACTTTGCATAGTGAATATTAGGAATGACTGGTAAATCTTTAATGGACACTTGGCTCCACTTGTCTTGGGTTCATGGTAACAGCTGTAACAAACTCACTAAACTGAAATGTTCTGCATTTTTTCAGAGGATGGTCAACATTTCTTTTCTTGCCTTCTTCTCTTCCTCTTTCCTTTCCTTTCATTCCTTCTCTTCTTTCTCTATCTGCACTTCCCCTTCCTTCTTCCTTCTTTGCTTCATTTATTTAACACACAGTCCTTCCCTTTCTCCTTTCCTTCCATCCTTTAATTTTATTCTCACCATTACATGTCTGGCCATCTGGCCTAGATTTTCTCATCTATAAAATGAAAAATTGTCTAGACATTTCTTTTATTATTATTATCTTTATTTATTTATTGGATGGGGACAGCCAGAAATTGAGAGGAAAGGGTTGGATAGAGAGGAAGAGAGACAGAAAGACACCTGCAGCACTGCTTTGCCACTCATGAAGCTTTCCCCCTGTGGGTGGGGACTGAGGACTCAAACCTGGGTCCTTGCACATTGTAACATGTGCACTCAACCATGTGTGCCACCACCCTCTGTCTAGACATTTCTTTGCTAACACAAAACTCATTTTATTTCTCATTGTCATGTGTGGAGGTTGAGAAAGGGTGCATTTATTTAAATCTCATCCATATTTAGTTCAGTTGCACATAGGGGCTAAATCATTTTAGGAATAACTAATCTAACCCAAGAGAGATACCAGTGGAGTATCTAGGGTTTCTTCTGCACATAATGTGGTGGTTACAGCAGCTACTAAAGACAACTATTCCATACTTTCAGGGTCATGGTGTCCCCTCAAGCATAACAGAATCAGGATCTGTTATATCATATGACTCAGGTAGCAGAGCTATTTGTACATTAGCCTGAACATGTTGCAGAGGCTTCTCTTGTTCTGGACTCTACTCAAAACTAGCATTTTTTTCATCATTTGCTAAATGTGCCAGAATAACCACTCAAATGAGAAATATCTAGCCTTCAAATTCAAAGAAACCCTCAAGGCACTGTGCCTCTCTTCAGGGTTGTAGGAAGACCTAGGTGGGACACCTTCTCCCTCACCTGAGAGTGCCTCACACCACTGGACTCCTAGAAAATTCATAGAGGTAAAAGTCTCCTGAATTTTAATCATTCGTACTTTCATACACACACACATGATTTTTAAAAAATTTATTATTATTATTTTTTAATATTTATTTTATTTATTTATTCCCTTTTGTTGCCCTTGTTATTTTATTGTTGTTGTCGTTGTTGGATAGGACAGAGAGAAATGGAGAGAGGAGGGGAAGACAGAGAGGAGGAGAGAAAGATAGACATCTGCACACCTGCTTCACCACCTATGAAGCGACTCCCCTGCAGGTGGGGAGCCAGGGTTCAAACTGGGATCCTTATGCCGGTCCTTGTGCTTTGCGCCACCTGCGCTTAACCCGCTGTGCTACAGCCCGACTCCCAGACATATGATTTTTATTTACAAAATGGAATTATTGACAAGACCATAGTATAACAGGGGTACATTTCCACGCAATGCCCACCACCCGAACTCTGTATCCCATCCCCTCCCCTCCCCTGATAGCTTTCCTATTCTTTATCCCTCTGGGAGTATGGACCCAGGGTCATTATGAGGTGCAGAAGGTGGAAGATCTGGCTTCTGTAATTGCTTCCCTGCTGAACACGGGCATTGGCAGGTTGATCCATACTCCCAGCCTGTCTCTTTCTTTCCATAGTGGGGCGAGGGTCTGGGAAGGTGAGGCTCCCGGATACATTGGTGGGGTTTTCTGCCCAGGGAAGTCAGGTTGGCCTCATGGTAGCATCTGGAACCTGGTGGCAGAGTAATGAAGCTGAGGGGTTGACACTCCATGCCGGACGTCTCTGGACATGGCCCAAAGAGAAACATTCTGAGGTGGTACTGGCTGCATTGCTTAGACTGGGATCAGCAGATGCAATATTAGTTGGTATGAACTGAGAAAAGCATGAAGGAAAGTGAGCCCCACCCTAGAGGTTCCAGGCCGGAGAAAAATATGTACTCTCTAGTGTGCAAATGTCATAGCATTAAGTCAAGAGAAGTTGCTGCTTCTTATTCACCAGAATAAATTAGCTTAATATCATCAGTATGATAGAGCAGGATGATATATATCTTTAATATTTTATTTATTTACTTATTTGTTTGAATAGAGATAGAAATTGAGAGGGGAGTGGGGAACTAGAGGGGAGACAAAAACAGAGACCTGCTGTATTGCTTCATCACTTCAGAAGCTTTTTCCCAGAAGGTTGGGGCAGGGGATATATTATGGAAGAAAAAGATGGTCAGTGGGCCAGGCAGCAGTGCACCCAGTAGAGTGAACACATTACCATGCATAAAGACCTAGTCATCACCTGGAGGGGAGAGGGGAAACTTCACAAGTGGTGAAGCAGTGCTGCATATGTCTGTCTTTATTCTCTCCCTCTCTAGTTCCCCTTCCCTCTCAATTTATCATTGAGAAAAGAAAAAGTGGGGGAGGCTAGAGGGAGGAGAAAAAAGACCCCAGGAAAAGTAAGATTCCTCATGCAGGTACTGAGGCCCAGGTTTAAACACACACACACACACACACACACACACACACACACACACACATACACACACACACCAAAAGCAAAAACCAATCAAATAAGCAAAGAAACATAACATGGGGAAAAACGCATTCACGATCCCTACAAATTAAATGATGACATAAGACTGGAGAGTTGCTATACCCCTGAGGTAGGACTATAAATGTGTATTGCTAACCTTGCCAGCTGAAAGCAAGGTTCTTCTGGAAGTCCTTATGGACAGGGATGGAGAAAATAGCAGTTTCCAGGTCAATTGCTATGTACCAGGTGCCAGAGGAGGTGTTAAATTCCTCAAGCCATGAAACCACATCTGGTCCAGTGACTGCAATTGGAGTCACCACCTGGTGAAGTTAATATTAATTCACCGTTGTTCTCCAAGATACAAGACCAAATTGGAGAGTTGATTGAGGATGTGGTGAAAATCACCACTCCTGAATTTTTCAAGTACTTGGATGGGGCACAGGTTTCCATAATCCCTCCAGGAATGTAATGTTTTTGGTTTACTATTTTTCTTCTTCTTCTTCTTCTTTTTTTTTTTTTTGTGCTTCCAGGGTTATCACTGGGACTCACTGCTTGCACCAGGAATCCATTGCTCCTGGTGGCCATCTTTTCCCCATTGTTGCTGTTATTGGATAGGACAGAGAGAAATGGAGAGATGAAGGCAAGACAGAAAGGGGGAGAGAAAGACAGACACCTGCAGACCTGCTTCACCACCTATGAAGCGACCCCCCTGCAGGTGGGGAGCTTGAACTGATATCCTTGAACTGATATCCTTGCTTGGGTCCTTGTGCTTGGTACTATGCGTGCTTAACCCAGTGTACTACCACCCAGCCCCTGGTTTCCCTTTTTTCTACATAGAGGAAGTTCTAGTGGTTTCCCTGTGGGCCTTTTGCCATCATGCCCTCACTCTGTGTTTATGAGCCCAGTCTGGGGGTTCGACCAGCTTTTAAGCATATCTATTGTAATTATAGAGTCTGGGGTTGGGGTTCTAGCTGTGGGATGCATTTGAAGACCTATCTGGCCTACTATAAGATGGATCTCCCTCAGACAAAACTCCACTGACCACCTGGTCTTTAAAAATCCTTGCCCTGCTGGGTGGGCCTCAGTCATGTTCTAAGTCTACAGGAATCAGTATCAGTTCAGAGTGTGCCCAGTCAGTAGTTTCTTGGAAAAGTCTAATGTTTTCCTTTTCTCCAATGTACAAGCCCTCTGGTAAAAGGTAATGGGTTCCATTTGGGGAAGCCTAGGAGGAATATTAACAGTGTAAAATTCTTCTCATGTGAGGGGAGTCAGGCCGTAGCGCAGCAGGTTAAGCGCAGGTGGCATAAAGTGCAAGGACCGCCATAAGGATCCTGGTTCGAGCTCCCAACTCCCCACCTGCAGGGGAGTTGCTTCACAAGCAGTGAAACAGGTCTGCAGGTGTCTATCTTTCTCTCTCCTTCTCTGTCTTCCCCTCCTCTCTCCATTTCTCTCTGTCCTATCCAACAATGACAGTAACAATAATAACTATGACAATAAAAATCAACAAGGGCAACAAAATGGAAAAAAAAAAAAAATTCCTTTCGTGTGAAAGGATCCCTTCTCAAGGAGATCCAGCCTTTCCTTCCCCCAAGTGACTTTGAATCATCTGCAAACTTGGCCATCTCAGGCAATGGATTTGCGTCACTGTGATGATGATTTACTTTGACTTAGACCAGTTCTGGTGGTGGGGAAACAGACAAGTGGCTTGACTTCTCTGTGCCTCCATTTATAGTGTATGAAAATGAAGGCAGTAATAATTCCAGGATCACAGAGTTAATGTGGAAATTACATGACATAATTACAAGCTCAGCAGAAATTGAATCAATGGTTTCTTTCTGCCGTTGACAATCTTAGACTCTCCTTCATTGCCAGCATTGCCACCCTCCACACAGATCTCATTATCTCTCACCAGTCATCACTGGCGGTTAACCACCTAACTCCTGTCTAGCTTCTGCCAACTTAACTTAGCTCATACATTTTTTACTGCAGTTGTGCTCCCCTACACCAGGGTTTTGTTTTTGTTTTTACCCTGGGGCTTTGTGTATACAAAATTCCTGGTGAACTCCTTTTTTAAGCTAGAAGGTGAGGATTAAAGAAGGAAAGAGAGAGATCAAGAGAAAGAGAGACAGCACAACTCCTCCTGGGCAGGCACACCTTTGCAGTGGCTGGGGGCTCAAACTAGGGTCTTTATAGATGGTAGTGCTTTCACTCTACTGAGTGAGCTATCTTCTGGTCCCTGAGTATTGATTTTGAAACACAATTCCACCACTTCAGTCAAACAAGTGCTCCAGTTAGAAGTCCAGTGACCTGCGGTTCTCAGAAGGACTGGAGCTGTTTCTCACGGGAATGTTTCTCATGTATTGTTTCCCAGTGTTTGTCCATCATGCTCTGTTACTGTCCGTCATTTCCCTAACTGATAGCTGGTCCCCTTTACATTATTCCCTGTGTCCACAGCAACACTTCTGTTCCTAGATGACTTGTGAGAATCTTGCCACTTCTCACAAAGACTTGGAGCCCATTTCCTTTCTGTTTAAATATGGATAGCACTTTCTGTCTCAACAAATATGGTTAGTGAGATGTGATGCCGTGTAGCACCAAGGTTGGGTCATTAAGGGCAATACAGCATTTGCCTGCATTTTTCCCTTGTGATACTTTTGGGTATGAGGCATTAAGCTCCAAAGAAGTCCAAAGTAGGGACTGGGTGGTGGAACACCTGGTTGAGTGCACATTACAGTGATCAAGGAACTGGGTTCAAGACCCTGGTCCCCACCTGCAGAGGGAAAGCTTTACAAGTGGTGAAGTGGTGCTACAAGTGTTTCTCTTTCTATATCTCCCTAACCCTCTCAATTTTTGGCTGTCTCTATCCAATAAATAAAGATAATAAAAAAATTTAAAAGAAGTCCCAAGTGGCCCATGTATGAAGAAACATGGAATGAATAGAGGTTCTTAGCCAGCATCGACCTATCTGTCTACCTGTCATCTATTACATTGTCAGAAAAGTCAGACATATTTGTCTGTTTTTCTATGTGAAAATGCATCATGAATTTTCTGACAACCCAATATTATCCACCCCTCCCCCTTTTTATTGTCACGAGTTGTTGCTGGGGCTTGATACTGGCACTACGAATCTACTGCTCCTGGCTGCCATTTTGTTTTTTTACTTTCTTCATTCTTCTTTTTTATTTTTTCTTATTTGTCAGGACAGATAGTAATTGATAAGGGAGGGGGGAGATAGAGATGGAGAGAGAAGATAGAGAGGGAGAGAGAAAGATACCTGCAGACTTGCTTCACTGCTCATGAAACTTTCCCCCTACAGGTGAGGAGTGGGGCCTTGAACCTGGATCCTCACACATGAATGATAACGTGTACACTTCACCAGTGCATCAACACACAGGCCCCCCTCATATTATCCCTGTCTGTCATCCGTTACCCATATCTATCATCCATTACCTACTTATCATCTGTTTACCAGATACACATGTATGTTTATGTATGTGCATGTCCATGGTTATATATATCCATAAAAATGTCTGCCACATGAATCACATATTCTTATGTGCAAAAATTAAGGGCACCATAGTGAAAGAGACATCCTCGATGAGGAAAGAAGCCTGTTAGCTAGTCCCACCCATTAACGTGAAAAGTCATTTACAATTCTGTGTGAATTAGAAGAGAAAACTGAAAGGACAGAAGCCCTCAGATTATCTCTCTCTCTCTCCTCTGACCTGCTTATCTAGCCAGTGAACTTTGTGGGCAGTTATGCATTCAGGCTTCTCTGTAATTGAAGCCTTCTCTTGTGTGCTGCATATGGCAATCTGGGCTGGCCGTCTGTGATGTGACTCCTGCTTCAAAAGGAATGCTAAAGTTTCTAGCACTGACTGTCATTGTGGGGAGCAGACTGTTGTTCAAGTGTTATTATTAATGAGAATTACTGCTGGACAGCTTGAACTAGAAGATAATTTATTCTCCGTGAACTTCTAATTGCGGTAGAATGGTTCATTCACTGCCACACTTGTCCATCTTGTTTGTTCCTGTCTTTCAGGCATGCCTGACTGCAGTGAAATAAGGCAGAACCACACAAGCTGCACAAAAAACAAAAGTCTGTATTTCCGGAGACACTGTGGAGACAAGGCAAGTCAGAAAGGCTTCCCTCATGTAAGAAAGACTTTAAACAAAAATAACAGAAAGCGTTCTGGCTTGCTCAGGGCCAGGTGGAGGAGGGGATGGAGAGTCACAGACTAAAGCACATATAATGTGCAATGCATTAGTGTCGCAGCAGAAGCTCCTTGTTTCCAGATGGCCTTTGACTGTTTTCTTTAATATTTTTATTTATTTATTATTGTATAGAGACAGAGAGACACCTGCAGCCATTCTTCACCACTTATGAAGATTTCCCCCTGTGGGTGGGGGCCAAGGGCTTGAAATTTGTCCTAGCACATTGTAATGTGTGCGCTTAATCAGGTGTGCCACTGCATGGCCCCTTTCACTTCTACAACTTCTGCTTCCTCCTCAGCATGTCTGACAGAGCTCTATCTCTTTAAGTTTGCATATCATCTCTAGTCTCCCTCTCATTTTTCTTCAAGAGAAAGCTTTGGGAAAATGAAATCTGTCTATGATGGCAATGGGCGTGGTAGCTTTGGTATTATGGTACCTAACCCCACCCCCTGTTTTGCCGAATTCCTGCCTCCTGTTGATTCCACCCCCCCGCCCAACTTTTGTCTTTGTTAAGACTGTTGCTTTGATCTTGGTATAAATGTCATTAAGTGTCTTGGCATAAATATCATTAAGATATCCTCATCAAGGGTATCTCTTTCACAGTGGTGCCCTTAATTTTTGCACATAAGAGTAGATGATTCATGAGGCAGACATTTGCTGCCACCATGATGACAGATGCTGGTCAAAAGTATTTTTGTTGTATTTATGTGAGGGTTGATCACTTGTGGTTTAGCAGACATAAGAAACTGTCTGGTTCTCAGCCAGTTAAGTGGCTAGTCTTGGTGGTATTATCATTTAATAGTTAGTAAGATAGCTGAGTGGACCCGTGACAGTACATCAACCTGGGGAATCAGTATTGGCTGTCAAATAGCATACATTCTGCTATAGAAAACCTTGATGGGCCACACTGGGGTGGGGAGAGAATTGTCATAATAATCCTTGATCTTTGACAACTTTGTACTCATTAAAGGATAGGTCTGGAAGAAGCTCAAAGAGTGTCTATGCCAATGATGCTAGAAAATGGAGAGCCTAGTTTGTTTAGGCTCCCAGGCTGACCAAGGGTAGACCAGATAGCTAACTTGCGCTGTGATTTGAAAAACACTTGGGAAGTTCCCTTGTAACAGTTGTTAGATAGCCATGTTCAGCCACAAAATTAAAGCCTAGAATTCACTTGTAGTGTCATGTCTTTGAGTTGAAGCCAGAGACAGTAAATATTCACTGGAGAGGAGGGAAGGAAATAATCAGAGAGTATAAGGACTCATATTATTTTACTCTAGCAGTCATAGTCTTCTGTGCTGGGACAGGCAGAGATTAAAACCTACTAGCCTCAGGCATTGCCTTCCCTGGAGTCCCTCTGAGGATATGCCAAATTCCACTGTAGATGACAGCTATACCAAGAGGCAAGTTAAAGACAGAGCCAGATGGTGGGGACTGGAGCCATACTTCCTGGGTCCAATTTTTTACTATGTCCATACTGTTTGTAAACTCTTGGGAAGTTACCAATTCATCTATGCTTCATGCTTCTCTTGTGTGAAGTGGGGTTGTTAACAAGTGTCCTGGGGGCTTGGCAGTGGCGAACCAGCTTAAGCTCACATAGTACTTAAGCACAAGGACCTGCACAAGGATCCAGGTTCGAGCCCCCAACTCCCCACCTGCAAGGGGATGCTTCACAAGCGGTAAAGCAGGTCTGCAGGGGTCTATTTCTTCCTTCCTTCCTTCCTTCCTTCCTTCCTTCCTTCCTTCCTTCCTTCCTTCCTATCTCCACATCCCCTTTCAATTTCCCTCTGTCCCATCCAATAAAATGGAAAAAATGGCCACCAGGAACAATGGATTCATAATGCCTGCACCAAGCCCCAGCAATAACCCTGGAGGCAGACAAAATAAAACAAGTGTCCTTAGTTCATTGTAATGCATATATGAGCTATTGTACCAATATTGAAAACCACTTAAAATGGTGAGTGGTTTGTACTTTGTAAGGATCTTTGCTGTCATTTGGTGAATACATTTGTTTTTATCAAACTGCCCTTTTTTTTAAAAAAAAAATTATTTATTTATTCCCTTTTGTTGCCCTTGTTCTATTGTTGTAATTATTATTGTTGTCATTGTTGTTGGATAAGACAGAAAGAAATGGAGAGAGGAGGGAAAGACAGAGGCGGGAGAGAAAGATACATACCTGTAGACCTGCTTCACCGCTTGTAAAGTGACTCCTCTGCAAGTGGGGAGCCGGAGGCTCGAACCCGGATCCTTACACCTGTCCTTGCACTTTGTGCCACATGTGCTTAACCCGCTGCACTATCACCCGACTCCCCAAACTGTCCTTTTCTAAGACAATTTGGAATTTTCTGTAACACAGGGCTGGCACTTTAGAGACAGAAGGCAAGGGCATGCTTGATACCCATAATGCCCTTCCCCCTGTGGTCAGTCCAGGTGGGTCTTTGAAAAAGTGAGGACCACATGAAGACAAAGATATTGGAAAGATCTTTGACTATTAACTGCTCTGTCAGAGAGCCTCTAACACCAACATGACTTTTCTTTTTCATTCTTGCTCTCTTTGGATGAGATAGAAGATGTTTTTTAAATGACTGGGGATGATCCAGTCTTGGTGACATTGTGCACATGATTTGTAGAGGATCTGACCCTTTTAAAAATGTATTCATACTGTTATCAGGGATTTAATATTGATTTGTAAAATCATGAGGTAACAGGGGTATAATTCCACACCTTTCCCACCACCAGAATTCTGTGTCCCCATTCCCTCCATTGGAAGTGCAGTAGCTCTCCCAAGGTTACAGATAAGGGTTGACTAATACTTCTATAACTATCTGTCTATATTTACATACTATATATAATATTTTTTGCACATTTTTTTTATGGCCCTGCCTTCTCTTCCTTATTTTTTTTTCTTCCAGGGTTATTGCTGGGGCTCAGTGCCTGCACTACAAATCCACTGGTCCTGTGGCCATTTTAAAAATTTTTTGGAGAGGGCAGAGAGAAATTGAGAGAGGAGGGGAAGATAGAGTGGAAGAGAGAAAAATAGACACCTTCAGCCCTGCCTCACTGCTTGTGAAGCAACCCAACTGCAGGTGGGGAGCTGGGGGCTCAAACCAGGATCCTTGCATGGATGCTTGCATGGATCCTTACACTTCGTACTATGTGTGCTTAGCCTGGTACACCACCACTATTCTTCTCTTCCTTTCTAAGTCACAACTACACCTATTACTACTTCCAAGTGTCCTTCCTTTTTTCTTCTTCTCACTCTGGGTATTAATGGACTTGGAGTTCAGAGTCCTCTGGTCATCTTCCGTCAAAATTTCTCCCCCTCTGGGAATATGGGCCAAAAATATTTTTGGGGTCTTCAGGGTAGGAATTCTGGCTTCTGTAATTGCTTCTCTACTGGTCATGGGCATTGGCAGATTGATCCATACCCCTAGCCTATTTCTAGAAGACCTGACACTTTAGAGATACGCAGCCCAGGGTTCAAGTCCCATCTATGCCATCATCTCCACTCTATGTGACTCTTGATAAATCACTTGGTGTCCCAGAGCTGCAGTGTCTAATTTGTAAACCAGACACGCCAAAACATGCCTAACTTCCAGAAGGGCGGTGCCAATGAAATGTGATGATGTGTATGACAGAAACCTATAAACTGTAAAGGGGGACATAGATCTGAGCTGTTATTATTAGTGACTTCTCTTAATTTCTCAGTTCTTGTAAGCAGACCTGAATTTTGGCTGCACCTGTGTGTTGTCAGCACATGGCTGGTGGTTTCATCAGAGGGTTCTGCTCCTGAGCCTGTGACCAGTAGTTGCAGGCTGGCTTGTCTTACAGGGGAAATAGTATATGCCTATTGCTCCCTGTTTTAGGGTCCTTTTGCTGACACTCTGTTCTTATAAGACAAGGAATCCTGATAGTTTTCAGAGGGGGTGATTTTCTCTCCTTCAATTTGTGAAGAGTGTACTACCAATAGGAACCTTTTTGAACCGTAAACTGTCTTTTGGTGATGCTGTCTGTTACCCTGATAGTTCATGAAACATTTTCAGAAACAAAGAAAATTAAAGGTTGGCCAGGGTGGGGTGGAAGTTAGTGATAAGGGAGCAAGCCCAGTCAAGAAGTAAGAAGGGGAAGGGCCCACCGAGACATAGTTCGTGGGTAGGACACCTGCTTTGCCATGCTTATGACCCTGGTTTGAACCCAGAGCCACACAGGAGAGCTACACCATCAGACAAAGGCCTGGTGCTATGGTGTCTCTCCTTTTGTTTCTGTCTTTCTCTCCTGGTCTCTCTGTCTGAATGAAAAAAAAATTAAAATGTAGGTGTGAGAGCATGGAGTCTCCAGACACGAGGCTCAGACTATGTAAGAGAAGGGAGTGGGGGGTGGTGGTGGGCGGTGGTGCATCTGGTTGAGCACACATAGTATGAAGCATAAGGACTCATGTAAGGATCTGAGTTTGAGCCCCTGGTTCCCCATCTGTGTATATGAATCAGGGCTGCAGGTGTCTACCTTTCTTTCTCCCTCTCTCTCTCCCTCTCCTTTCCCAATTGCTCTCTGCCTTATCCAATAATATGGAAAAAATGGCCTTCAGGAGGAGTGAATTCGTAGTGCAGGTACTGAGCCCCAGCAACAACCATGGAGGAAAAGACAGAAAGAGAGAGAGAGAGAGAGAACACATATCCAAGGAACTTTGATAAGTGAACCAGCCTCCTAGAGTAGGTGTCTAAGTGTCATTTAAAAAGAAAAAGACACTGATGAAGCTATTTTTACTAGAAACTCCCTATAGTGTCTTGTCTACATTGGCTTAGAGTGTTATAAGAAAGATGTCACTGTCCAGTGTGGACATAAATTAGGAAGGGGCAGGCCTGTGTTCTGCCAGTCACAGAAAACATTTTCAAATGCCTTGTTTTTTTATCTGTCTCGATCATGGACAGAAACAGAGGATAGGACGGGTTTCTTAGAGGGGACTTCATTTCCCCAGCCTCTCACGAGTGGCAGTATGATGCCAGCAAGTAGCTGGGTACAGACCCTTGGCACCAAGTGACTGGGAATAAATGGAACACTGCAAGGACACAAGGCTTTGTTCGACACCAAGCATATTACTGGAGAAATACAGTACAGAACCCAGCAGGCTTCTGCAAACAACACATCCCTTTAAGTTAATTGGTGTTACGTAGAAGCTGAAATGTTCCACTTATTTACAAAGCTACAGATTTATGTAAAGCAAAACCAATTACACTTAATGCCTAAACTCTTCCAGGTGCTCAATGATAATGTTGCTAGGCACTGGAGAAGCAGCTGCTAGTGTGGATGTGCATCCTTTTCCGAACAGGAGCATGTGTAGTGGCTGCCATTTAGCTAATCACAAGTGTCAACTCTAGTGTGAGGATTCTGAGTTCTCTGGGCGTCTGGTTTCGCTCAACTTTTAGAATCCTGTAGATCTCTTTTCATCTCAGTTAAAGCATAATGAGCACCTTATTCTATGATGATGTAGAAATTAAGGAGATGGCCAATTTGGGGGAATAAAACAAACAAAAAGCAGACCCTGTCTCTCACATTAAGACTGCTGACGTATGAGGTTTCTTGATCTTTTGGACACTCATTAAACCCAGACTGTAAATTCCGGCATTTAACCTTTTGGAAGCAAGGAAAGTTTCACCAGGGGCTGTCCTCACTGTCCTCAGAGAATGAATGCTAAACAAAAGGAAGAGCAAAAGGAAGGTTCAGGGTAATGAGATAGCATCACCTTTTTATAAGGACACTGTCATGCCTGAGGCTCCAAGTCCCAGGTTCAATCCCCAGTACCACCATAAGCCAGTAATGAGCCGTGCTGGGGTGGGATTGGGGGAGGAGGATTCAAAAAAGTTACACAGCAAGGATTTATGCCTACCAGAGCTTTTTTTTTTTTTTTTTAATGTGTCCTCAAAACAAACAAGCAAGCAAACAAAAAAAAGTTGGGGTATGAGAAACACCTGGTGCTTTACAGCTGTTCTTTTGCAATTAAAAATGCATATCATAAGCAATCAAGATGAACACATCTTTTATCCTACAGATCTAAAATATTTTATGTATATACAGGGGAGGTGCTTAATTATAGAATCATTTGCAATCAGCTGATAGTCCCACCTATCTGATCCAGTGTGAATTGTCTGGGAAAGCAGTGGTGCTTAACTTTAGGAGTTAAAAGTTACAGGAATGATTTAGGCTAAAATGAGCTATTTCTGGAAACAATGCTTGGCTTAAAGACAGTCTGTGGATAGAATCAGTGGAACTCCGTAAATTGTGCAGTAGTGAAAGTAGTACTTCAGAGTTCAGAGTCTTTGCTTCTCTGCGCCTCTCTCTAAAATATATAGAATTCAAAAAGGGGGGGGGATGGCTGGGAGGTGGCTCAGCAATATTCCTGAGATAGGTCCTGGGTTCATTCCCCAGCACCACCAAAGCAAACACCCCCCCAAAATTGTCATGGTAGGAGCCCTGATGATTTACTTGAAGTAGACTTTGACAAATATTGTTGTAATGAGAGAGGATAATAGCTTTACTGTTTTGTTTGTTTGCTTGCTTATTTGCTTACTTGTTTTAAAATGAGTGTCGGGGGCCACGAGGTGGCATATCTGGTTAAGCACACACTAATTATAGTGCACAAGTATTCAGGTTCAAGCCCCTGGTCCCCACCTGCGAGGGGCGGGGAAGTTTCATGAGTGGTGAAGCAGTGCTGCAGGCGTCTCTCTGTCTCTCTCCCTCTCTATCTCCCCTTCCATCTCAGTTTCTCTGTCTCTAGTCAATAATAAATAAAAATATTTTTTATTTGGGAGTCAGGCGGTAGCGCAGTGGGTTAAGCGCACGTGGCGCAAAGCTCAAGGACCGGCATAAGGATCCCAGTTTGAGCCCCCAGCTCCCCAAGTGCAAGGGAGTTGCTTCACAGGCGGTGAAGCAGGTCTGCAGGTGTCTATCTTTCTTTCCCCTCTGTCTTCCCCTCCTCTCTCCATTTCTTTCTGTTCTATCCAACAACGATGACATCAATAACAACAACAATAATAACTACAACAATAATAAAAACAATGGCAACTAAAAGGAAATAAATAAATAAATAAATATTAATTTTTTTTATTTATAAAATGGAAATGTTGACAAGACCATAGGATAAGAGGGGTACAATTTCACATAATTCCCACCATCTGAACTCTGTATCCCATAAACTCCCTTGTAAGCTTCCCTGTTCTTTATCTCTCTGGGAGTATGGACTCAGGGTCATTATGGGGTGCATAAGGTAGTACGTCTGGCTTCTGCAATTGCATCTCCACTGAACATGGGTGTTGGCAGGTCGATCCATACTCCCAACCTGTCTTTCTCTTTCCCTGCTTTTAAAAGATGACTTCCATGTGTCTTTGCTTACATATGAAGATTCTCTTCTATAAGACTTTTTTTTTTTTTTTAGTGTATTCAAATTGGTGACAGTGGGGCTGTCATTTGTGTTGGGTAATTTTTTTTTTCTTTCAGGATTATTGCTGGGGCTCAGTGCCTGCACTATAAATCCACTACTCCTGGAGGCTATTCCCCCCCCGTTTGTTGCCCTTGTTGTGGTAATTATTGTTATTGCTACTGATGTTGTTGTTGTTGGATAGGACAGAGAAATGGAGAAAGGAGGGGAAGACAGAGAGGGGGAGAGAAAGACAGACACTTGCAGACCTGCTTCACCGCTTGTGAAGCGAACCCTCCCCCACCCCCCCACCCCCCCACCCCCCAACCCCCCCGCTCCAGGTGGGGAGCCCGAGGCTCGAACAGGGATCCTTAGGCCAGTCCCTGCGCTTTGCGCCAGGCATGCTTATCCCACTATGCTATCGCCCAATTCCCTGGGGAATTCTTTAAAGTGTTGATGTTTAT
Source organism: Erinaceus europaeus (assembly GCF_950295315.1). NCBI lineage: Eukaryota > Metazoa > Chordata > Mammalia > Eulipotyphla > Erinaceidae > Erinaceus > Erinaceus europaeus. Next base: position 53,686,417 of record NC_080168.1, read on the forward strand.
CTTGATTACTTGCTGCCTTAGTACTTGTTTAGCTTTTTCCTTCCTCAACTTTCTTTTTTCCATTAATCTCACTAATGTTGTCATTGATTTATTTTATAATCCTGTCAGTATGTGGATATTCCCTTAGTTAAGAACCTGTATTTTAACGAAGTTGCTTTTCAATTTACATGATTTCCTCAGTCAGTTCACATCTTGAGAGTATAATATCAAAATTATATATAGAAGTAGTAAAATCATATATCAATTTTTTATTTACTCAGTCTATGATCCCACTGTCTAACAAGTGGTAAGTGCTCAAAATGTGTTCAAGAAATTTTACTGGTGGGAGTCGGGCTGTAGTGCAGTGGGTTAAGCGCAGGTGGCGCAAAGCACAAGGACCGGCATAAGGATCCTGGTTCGAACCCCGGCTCCCCACCTGCAGGGGAGTCGCTTCACAGGCGGTGAAGCAGGTCTGCAGGTGTCTATCTTTCTTTCCTCCTCTCTGTCTTCCCCTCCTCTCTCCATTTCTCTCTGTCCTATCCAACAACGACAACAACAATAATAACTACAACAATAAAAAAACAACAAGGGCAACAAAAGGGAATAAATAAATAAATAAAATAAAATAAAATTTTAAAAAAAGAAATTTTACTGGTATGTTCTTTTGATTCTAACTGCATATTTAACCTCTAGTTACATTTTGCTTTTAATGGCCCAAGTGCTGTGAAAAGTTGTGGAATATTACAGCATCATTTTCTAGTCATAGAGTAACCACCCAGATTTTGAACTCACTTTATTAATTTAGTGCATAACATAGTAATGTCATGACAGTTTACCAGTGGAGTCATAGTCCTTATAAGCAAAGTATATAGATAATATTTATAAAGACTTTCCCACCTGGATTAGCGTTTACTTAACTAAAATGCACAACATATTCAACTGAGAAACCAATGGATACTATGTTCCTAAGACAGGAAGAGTCCAATTTTGTTTCATAGGTCTGTCTCCCAAAGATCAATACTTGAAGAGAATTCCTGCGTAGTACCATAAAACTTCGGAGACTTTTCACGGAGGAGAAGTGTTTCTTCAAGATTACTTCCACTGATGTTCTTGGTGTTGAAATGATTTAGATTACAATATCTAAAAAAAAAAAGAAAGAAAAAAGGAACACTTTTTTTTTTTTTGGACAAGTTGTAGATGACTTGATAAATCATTTACTTAGCCCTGATGCTTGTCTACCTTTTATCATGGGCCAGAGATATGGGGGACACACTATGGGCGATTATCTAAGGGCACTGCTCCCCAGAACAGTCTAAACTAGAGCAGTTTTAGTACACTTTATGGTATCTCCCAAGGACCTTTAGATGACACTCTTTTTACAGTCTCCAGTGAGATGGACCATGATAGGAACTGGGAAGTCTGAAATCCTATCAATTTTACAAATTTCATGGCAGCCAGGACTCATAAAAAAAGGGGAGGTAGGGAGTCAGGCTGTAGTGCAGTGGGTTAAGCGCAGGTGGCGCAAAGCACAAGGACCGGCATAAGGATCCCAGTTCAAACCCCGGCTCCCCACCTGCAGGGGAGTCGCTTCACAGGCGGTGAAGCAGTTCTGCAGGTGTCTTTCTCTCCCTCTCTGTCTTCCCCTCCTCTCTCCATTTCTCTCTGTCCTATCCAACAATGACAACAACAATAATAACTACAGCAATAGAACAACAAGGGCAACAAAAGGGAATAAATAAATAAAATAAATAAATAAATAAAGGGGAGGTTTCCCCCCAAACTCTTCACCTGCATTATTCCAGCCTTTAGATTCATGATTAGTCAACAATTTGTTTGGCTTTATATATTAACTCTCTTTTCAGCCACCAGGTTCCAGATGCTAAGATAATGCCAACCAGACTTCTGTGGAAAGACAACCCCACCAATCTGTCCTGGAGCTCTGATTCCCCAGATTCCCACCCTACTAGGGAAAGAGAGAGGCAGGCTGGGAGTATGGGTTGACTTGTCAATGCTCATGTTTAGTGGGAAGCAATTACAGAAGCCAGACCTTCCACCTTCTGGATTCCACAATGACCTTGGGTCCATATTCCCAGAGGGTTAAAGAATAGGAAAGCTATCAAGGGAGGGGATGGGATATGGAGTTCTGGTGGTGGGAATTGTGTGGAGTTGTACCCCAATTATCCTATGGTTTCGTCAGTGTTTCCTTTTTATAAATAAAATTTAAAAAGGGGGGGAGCTTCAGACACCATGGGGATGTGCCAATTTGGTGTTGAGACTCTCTGATAAAAGAGTGTAGGAAGAAATCCATTCACATTTGTCTGGACTGTGTATTTTCCAACCCTAATTCAAGAAAAACAGGCTTTTTTTGAGGCTCTTCTAAGTGCAAGCACCAAGTGGGGGCCCTTTTGAATTTTCACTACAGCCCCTGAGGGATGGAGTCACAGCCATCTCATTGACTTAAGTTTAAAGATGAAAATAGGGGGGCAGGCGTTAACACACTGGGTTTCGCACACGCAAGGACCTGCTCAAGGATCCCAGTTAGAGCCTCCCCCACCCCTGCGGGGGCGGGGGCGGGGGCAGGAGTGGGTGGTGGGTGGTGGTGGCCAGGGCTGCCACTTTGCAAGCAGTGAAGCAGGTATGCAGGTATGTCTATCTGCCTTCCCCTCTCTCAGTTTATCTCTGCCATATGCAACAACAACAATGGAGAAAAGATGGCATCCAGGAGCCCTGGATTCATAGTGCAGGCCAGAGATAACCCTGGAGGCAAAAAAAAAAAAAAAGAGAGATGAAAAGAGTAGTATATTATATATAGTAGTAGTTTGTAGAGCACTTGTTCTGAATAATTTTTTCTTTTCTTTTTTCCCCCTCTCTTGCATGCTATTTCTTCAGACTCTTTTAAAGAATTGCTGGGGAGCTAGGGGCTGCAGACTCTTATTCCCTGCTATATTCCTAGTGTTAGAATTAGTGGCTGCCATATGGCAGAAGTCCAGTGGTGATATGTTGACTGACTAAATAAATATAGGGGGTAAGCTTCACTTTCTCAGATCCACACCACTCTCTAGGATCAGACATCTGCTTTTTGTGTGTGAGGGTTTCAAAGCTGATTTTTTAGCCCTTTTCCCCTTCTCATCGTATTACAAAAATAATTGTAAGAGAGGACAACTTGCTTGGGTAACTGGCTCTTTGTCTCTAATTGACATCAGTCTCAATAATTGCTGCTGGGCATACTCGAAGGATTACTAGTTTCATTGAGTGAAAATGTGCAGTGATATCAACAATAAGGTGTGATTTATGTCTTTGGAGGATGTTGGCAGTGGTGTATAAACAAATAAAATTCTACACTCTTCGCCTCCTCTGGAGATACCTCTCTTATCTTTTTATTTTAGCATCCAGTATATGATCAAGCACTCTCAAGATTTCTTTTTTTTTGCTTCCAGGGTTATCACTGAGGCCACTACAAATGCACTGTTCCTGGAAGCTTTTTTTTTCCCCCCCATTTTGCTAGGAGGACAGAGAGAAATTGAGAAGGGAGAGAGAAATAGAGAAGGAGAGAGAAAGATACCTGCAGACCTGCTTCACCACTTGTGAAGAGACCCTCGTGCAGGCAGGGAGCCAGAGGCTCAAATCCAGATACTTGAGAGAGTCCTTGCACTTTGTATTATGTGCTCTTAACCTGTTGCACCACTGCCCACCCCCTCAAGATGTTTATCTAATGCTTTTTTGCAAGGAAAAGATACTTTCTGTTCTGTTTCTTCACCCTACACCTGCAGAGCCTCAGGTAGGATATGCCATCATTGCTCTGCTTTAGATTCAGAAGGAGATTGTAATATACACAGAGACAAAAGGCTAGTTTTTATTGCTTTTTATTTTAGGCACCCAAAGGAACCCTTATTGCCACGTGTATGTCAGTGTAATGTAATCCTAGGACCAAACTAATCTGGTTGGGCCACTGGCATAACACTCAACTGACTAATTATCTGTAATCCAAGAATGTCAAGTCAGCCTTATCTTCCATTAGTACCTAAAGAAAACCAAAGTCTAGGGAAGGAATCTGACTAAATTGATGTTGCTTGTATTCAATCCAAATCTCTAGAGCTCATACACCCTCCCCTGTCCTGGCACCTCTGAAGTGCCATCGAGAGACCCTCTGCCTGCTTTCGGAAGCCCTTTCACTCCAGTGGGAAGAGAGAGAGAACCAGTCTCTTCAGTTACAGAAGCTGCCCCCACCACAGCCCCCCTGATCAACCACTTTATTGTAAAAGCATGATTGGCACATGCCAACAGAGTGGAGTCTGGAAAGGTTGCATGTAGAGATGAAATAGCTAGAACCAACCACTACAGTGCAAAGCTTCATACCTCCTTGGAAATCTGTTGACCACTGGAATTAGATGAGGCAAGTCAGGATTAAGCAAGAAACCATGTGCTGTCTAAGAGAGTAAGATTTATGTCTGTGTCTAGGAGTACCTTCTACTAATGATCATGTTCTCTACTTATTATTAGCAAATACTAATGAACAGAAAGTATACAAAAAGGGGCCAGGCAGTGGCACACCTGGTTAAGCACACACACTACAAGGACCTGGGTTCAAGCCCCTGGTTCCCACCTGCAGGGAGAAAGCTTCATGAGTGGTGAAGCAGGGCTGCAGGTGTTTCTGTGTCTCTCTCCCTCGTCTCTATCAATATCTCTCTGTCTCTACCCAATAATAAATAAAAATAGAAATATTTTTAAAAGAAAGTATACAAAAAAGAGGAGAAACATTAGGGACAACACTACTGAAACATAATATTGGTCAATTAGATAGTATTTGTTCTTTTTTAAAAGTATTTATTTATTGGATAGAGAGAAGAAGAGAAATTGATAGAAAAGGGGAGCTAAGACAGAGAAAGATACCTGGATCACTGCTTCACAGCTCAGGAAGATTTCCCCCTGTATGTGGAGGCTGGGGGCTTGAACTGGAGTCCTTGTGCTTCGTAATGTGTTCATTCTACTAGATGTGCCACTGCCTGGCCAGAGTATTTGATCTTAATACATATATGATGAAACTTCTGTTTTGACCAAATCTTAAAAGTTTTTAGAGCTAAGAAATGGTGGCAAGCCTGTCAAAAAGAGGACAATTTATTCTTGTCCCCAAGCATTTGAAGACAGTAGATTAATTATGAAACAGTCTCATTACCCATGTTAGTAGGTTTTTTTTTTTTTTTTTTGAGGTCAACTTGGTAACTCTGAATGGTGAGAAATCTACAGATCTGGAGTCATTAAGACTTTTGATTTTGCCATTAATTTAGCTTCATGTGAGGTTTATATCTAACCCTCTTATACTGGAACATAAGCTTCATAAAAGCCAGGACAGAGATGGCACCAAGCATTTATTGACTTGCTGACTTTTACTACAGCAATTATCAAATGACTGATGTTCCAAAAGAAATTGAATAGGTTCTTAGATGAATGAAAGGATGAGGGCAGAGTGACAGCGGGTGGAGTAAAATATGACTAAATACATGGATGAGTTGAGGGAAGTGGGGGAAATGAAGATGTCTGTAGACATTGCTGTGTGGCAGGTGGTTGACTTGACCCATGACCTAAGACTGTCCCCCTTACCCCCAAACGAATTAGTTTACATTAATGGAAAACAGTTTCAGAAATTTAGATAATTTGCTCACAAGTTCATAGCCTACCAGAATACATTTAGTGAGAGAGAAAAGTGGGCGGGTGGTGGATGGGTAGTAGATACCACATATGTATTAAGCCGCTGAATGGTCTCAGGTGACTGACTAAATGATCTTGCACAGTTTGTTATTGACCTTGAAAGGGTCATTGCTGATTGAAAGGCCTGAATGGACTCCAAATCTTAAGCATCATTAGATCTCTAGCTATTTGTTTAATGATATTTGCTTTCAATGATAATGAGTCATTCATTCTTATTGTCAATATGGTTGTTTCTCACTCTCAAGTAGAGAAAAAAATATTTCAGAACAAGTCTTAGAATTAAGGAAAGGCACTGTTTTATTACATAAGGGTTGACAGGATAAGTGAAGCGTAAATTGAAATTCTTCTATGAATAATCTACTAAATTCCCCTAGTATGGTAATTTGCCCAGTCATGGTATACAGGACTCCCATTGGCTCAGGATGGAGCCTGATGGCTCCCAGATCAATAATTCATGAACTCAGAAACAGTTATTCTACCACACACTCACTTACCTTTGTGAAACACTCCAGAATCCCAGGACGTTCAACAACGTTAATGATGCCAGGAAGAAGAAGAAGCTTTCTAAATTGCCTTTGTTTAATGTGTTTGGAAACCAATTGCCTGTTTGGAACAAATGTAATTGTTATTCAACTGCAGAGTTGTAGGTTCCTGTGAATGTTTCATCATTCCACAATTCGTAGAGTTTTATCTGCTTCAATAATAACTGCAGAGCAAAAAACGCTCATCTGAAACACATTGTCAAAATTCATCTGATTCTGTAATTAATAGCATAATGATAAGCAGACTATGCTCCCAAATATTTTGAAGGCCCAAAATATTAATTTGCATAACAGGATGACTGTTGGAAAACTGGGTTGTCAAAGTCCCCTGATTATGCTATCCATTTGCAGGGGCCATGTTCATCCTCCTATTTCTTGTTCCTAGAGTGGTGGGGGAGCACACTGGGGTTGCTTGATTAGACAGAAACAGAATGAAGGCAGAACTTGCAAATCTCAACAACAAGACAACAAATAAGCTCATCCAAAAATGGGGGGAGGACATGGTCAGAATATTCACCACAGAAGAGACTCCAAAGGTGGAGAAACACATGAAAAAATGCTCCAAGTCTCTGATTGTCAGAGAAATGCAAATAAAGACAACAGTGAGATACCACTTCACTTCTGTGAGAATGCCATACATCAGAAAAGGGATCAGCAGCAAATGCTGGAGAGGTTGTGGGGTCAAAGGAACCCTCCTGCACTGCTGGTGGGAATGTCAATTGGTCCAACCTCTGTGGAGAACAGTCTGGAGAACTCTCAGAAGGCTAGAAATGGACCTACGCTATGATCCTGCAATTCCTCTCCTGGGGATATATCCTATGGAACCCAACACACCCATCCAAAAAGATCTGTGTACATATATGTTCTTAGCAGCACAATTTGTAATAGCCAAAACCTGGAAGCAACCTAGGTGTCCAACAATAGATGAGTGGCTGAGCAAGTTGTGGTATATATATATATATATATATATATATATATATATATATATATATATATATATATATATACAATGGAATATTACTCAGCTATAAAAAATGGTGACTTCACCATTTTCAGTCAAACTTGGATGGATCTTGAAAAAATCATGTTAAGTGAAATAAGTGAGAAACAGAAGGATGAATATGGGATGATCTCATTCTCAGGCAAAAGTTGAAAAACAAGATCAGAAAAGAAAACACAAGTAGAACCTGAACTGGAATTGGCGTATTGCACATAAATAAAAGACTAGAGTAGGTGGGTGGGGAGAATACAGATCCAAGAAGGATGACAGAGGACCTAGTGGGGGTTGTATTGTTATTTGGAAAACTGGGAAATGTTATGCATGTACAAACTATTATATTTACTGTTGAGTATAAAACATTAATTCCCCAATAAAGAAATAAAAAAAAAAGAATAGGAAAGCTTCCAATGGAGGGGCTGGGATATGGAACTCTGGTGGTGGGAATTGTATGGAATTGTACCCTTTTTATCCCACAATTTTGTTGATAATTATTAAATCATCAATAAAAAATATGAATACATAAAAAATAAGCTTTTGGAAATTATCAGGCAGTATAGTAAAAAAAAAAAAAAGAAACAGAATGAGGGCAAGTGTTTGCTGTGTTGCATATGGTAATCTTAGTATGTGTAGATTTCAGCTGTTATTCTATTGTGATCATTTTGATGAATCCAGAGTTAGCCAAACACTATCAATATTACTGAACCTACGACCAAATTGTTTACAGGTCTGGGCTGACATGAACAATTTTTCTCATAATCTGATGAATCATAATTCCTTCAACTACATATCCCTAAATCAGGGCTTCTTACCTCCTGATGTCAGACTGAATAGATATGAAGTTATCTAGGATTCAGATCATTATTATTATTTTTATTTCTTTATTGGAGGATTAATGTTTTATGGTCGACAGTAAAATACAATAGTTTGTACAAGTGTAACGTTTCTCAATTCTCCATATAACAATACAACTCTCACTACGTCCTCCTCTGCCATCATGTTCTAGAACCTGAATCCCCACCCCTCACCTACCCCAGAGTCTTTTACTTTGGTGCAATACACTAACTCTAGTCTAAGTTCTGCTTAGTGTTTTCTCTTCTGATCTTGTTTTTCAACTTCTGCCTGTGATTGAGATCATCCCATGTTCATCCTTCTCTTTTTGACTTATCTCACTTAACATGATTCCTTCAGGTTTGTCCAAGATGGGCTGAAAAACGTGAAATCACCACTTTTAATAGCTGAGTAGTATTCCATTGTGTATATAGAACACAACTTGCTCAGCCACTTGTCTGTTGTTGGACACCTGGGTTGCTTCCAGGTTTTGGCTATTACAAATTGTGTTGCTATGATCATAGGCATACATAGGTCATTATTTTTACTTTGTGTCTAAGTTTTGAGTTTTGCTCTGGAACTTGCTGGAACACCTTTCCGTATCAATATCTATGCCTACAATCGCTATCTTTACACACACATTTTTTTCCTTTAGTGGATTTTGAGGTATTACTAGTTAACATGCTGTATAGAATGGCATAAATTGAATCCTGTAAGGTGCATAGAAACCCTTCTTTTTATGCAATACTTTAAAAAACAACAGTGGAATCATAGCAGTGCCAAATATATCGTAGGTAGATACTATCACAGAATGTTTAAAAGAAGGGGGAATCCTTAGAACCTATATATAATTGCAGTTCTGACTGGGCTGAAATTTTCAAGAAGATGGCATGTATTAAAAGGGGAGGAGTAGATCATCTTTGAACAGATGTCAAGGATTTTGGCATCTGTTCCCCTGCCCCCACTCTCTCTCTTTAATAGGAGCAGCTCCTGTAATAGGCTGTGAAGGAGGAGTGGGGGACCAGAGCATCAGTCTGCATCCTAGCAGACCTGATCACTATGCTGTCTTTGGCACATGGGCTTTGGGTTGCTTCCTGAACTAGAAAATGGTCCCTGGCCTCTCCCCTGACAGTGCACACTCTTAAATGGGATTTGAATTAAATGCTCTGTTCAAGGTTGATAGTCAGCAAGTGCATAAGTATGACAGCTGTGATTAATTGTGCCACTTCCCATTTAAAGCTGTTTCTCTTCTGTCATTTAACTTCCCAATGACTATTATTATGGATCAACCATGAAAATTAGCTCATGTCCGTGATAGACCTGGACCTGTAAATGAAATCTAGCATTGAGTTTAAAGCTATTCTGTAAGGTCTTCTTGCCCATTTTGTTAATTTCTGTTCCACTACAATAGAAATTTATATTTTTATTGCTATATTGACAGAGTGCTTCATCTGATATTTAGATGAGTTGTTTCAGTGAATAGTTTCTTTTATGTCTGTCTGTTGGGTATTGAGTAGCTATGTGTGTGTGTGTGTGTGTGTATGTGTGTGTGTGTGTGTGTGTGTGTGTACTAAACATTACATGTGCTTGAATGGAGGTGTTGGGTGGAAGTCAAAGTCAGATGAAATAGTATCACATTTTTTTAATTTTTAATTTTTATTTATTATTGGATAGAGACTTAGAGAAATTGAGAAGGGGAGAGATAGAGAGGGAGAGAGTCAAAGAGACATCTGCAGCCCTATTCCATCACTCATGAAGCTTTCCCCCTGCAGGTGGGGACCAGGGGCTTGAACCTGAGTTCTTGTGCACTGTAATGTGAGTGCTTAACCAGGTGTGCCACCATCTGGCTCCCAGTATCACATTTATTTTCAGGACAAACTAGACTACTCTCTGAACCTATTCAACAGTTCTATTTTCTTACTTCTCTTGAATTAATGCCTCAGTCATATTTCTGCCCTTTTCATTTCACATTGGCACTTTGCACCCTTTTTTTTTTATCACTGTGTTCCCCAGGTTAGAGTAAGAGGAGTTTCCACAGAGTATGTGAGGTTTCAGAATGAACATGGTATTAACTCTTCTTGGAGCATGAATTTCAGACTATAGTAAGTAATTGCAAACACTATCTGTATGCTTTTACAAAGTCAGATGAGGGAGAGGAACATCAATTCTGTAAGATCTTTAAAGGTAAAGCACAATATTTCTAAGAAATCAAAAGTGTGGTGGGGGGGGCTGGGTGGGTTAAATGCACATGGTGCAAAGTGCAAGGATTGGTGTAAGGATCCTGGTTCAAGCCCTCAGCTTCCCACCTGGAGGGGGGTCGCTTCACAAGCAGTGAAGCAGGTCTACAGGTGTCTGTTTTTTTCCCCTCTCTGTTTTCCTCTCCTTTCTCAATTTCTCTCTGTCCTGTCCAACAACAACAACTACAATAACAATAACAATAATAACAACAGCAGCGACAAACAACAAGGGCAACAAAAGGGAAAAAATGACCTCCAGAAGCAGTGGATTCATAGTGCAGGTATCCTGGAGCAATAACCCTGGAGGCAAAAAAAAAAAAAAAAGCAAAAGTGTGCAGTTTCAACAAATACCTGCCTATTGGTAGCATCATCAGACCCCCTCTCATCATTAGTCATCATGCCAGCATGTCTATTAGGGTTACTGTGCACACACAAGTGAAGGAGACGGTATCTGTTGAGTAACACAAATCTACTTTATGAAAGGAGTTATTGAAATGATTAAAATGGGGGTGGGGGAGATAGCATAACGGTTATGCAAAAATGGCTTTCAATCGAAAAAAAAAAGCAATAAAAAACATAAAAAGGGGCCAGGTGGTGGCACACTTGGTTAAGTTCACACATTATAGTGCACAAGGACCTAGGTTCAAGCCCCTGGCCCCCACCTGCAGGGGGAAAGCTTCATGAGTGGTGAAGCAGGGCTGTAGGTATCTGTCTCTTTCCATCTCTACCTCCTCCTCCCCTCTCAATTTTTGTCTCTATTTCTATCCAATATATAAATAAATAATAAATACAATTCTTTTAAAAAGGGCTTTTATGCTTGAGGCTTCATAGTCCCAGGTTGCCTGGCAGTGTTCTGATCTCTCTCTCTCTCATAAAACAAATAATATATATTTAAAACAAAACCTAATAAAATGGAAAATTATCAAATCATTTAGCCCAACTCCAAATAATGATCCTATATTCCTCCTACAAACCATCTGTAATCTTCAGCTTCCTACCTAAAGTGAGATATTCATTCTAGTCTCCTACTTTTGCCTTATTAAACTATAAGCCAGCCCTCCTTATGTAACTAATGCACACATGAGCATCATAGTAAAGAGAGCTATCATCTGACTTGATTACAAACACTGACATCAAATGGGATAGATTCTTGACAAAACCTAAAATATCATTAGCTCTACAGAGAGTGTATGTTTATTTAGAGATAACATTGGCTATAAAGAGATAGAAGATGAGTTTGGGGAAAAAGAAACTTTTGAAGCCAAACATTGCCCCTGTTTTTAGTGGTGTTTTTGCCTGGCACTTTTCCAACAGGATCACTTCAGCCTTGGTTCCTTCTCTCTAAAATGACAATACCTCCCTCACTGAACTTTCCTGGAAAGAAGTAAAAGGGATAATAGATGTCAGGAACTGGACACAGAGGAGGCTTCCCATAAATACGAGGTGATCACCAGGTGAATCCTCCCACTCCTTGGTGAGAGGTTACTCACACAAAACCTTGTGACCTGGACTTGATCTTGTGTCCATTTCTCATCAGATAATTCTTCATGTTCTGTCTGCCATCTTTTTCTTTTTTATCATTATCCCAGGACTGGTTATAAAATGTTTCATTTAGCATTGTCAGTTGACTCAGCTCTTAGGTACTGTAACTTTATTTTAGTAGCTTATAAACTTTTATTGTCGTAATTCACATTTACGCCATTTTTCATCTGACACTTCTAGTAGCTGATTGAAATCAGGAACATCCTTGCAAAAGGAGACAAAGTGGAGACATTAGGTCTAGAATTTGATTTCTAAAGCTTCTCCAGGTCTTAGTCTGGGTGAACAGAAAGGTTAACAGCATGAGTTAAAAAAATAAAATAAAGCTACATAGTGTCTTGGGTATCACCAAGTGCTACTTACTAATGCTTACAATGAACCACAGTTATATATTTTGATACTGTAACCAGTTAGCTATCATTGTTGGATTTATGATATAGAACATCCACAATATATTTGGCACTATTCTGAATTACCCTTTAGATTATTCCCTTTCTCCCTTCTTTCCCCCGCCCCTCTCCTCTTTCCTCCTTTCCTTCTTTTACTTTACTGGGAGGCGGTGTAATGGATTCCAGTATAGTTGTTGGCACATGGGATATATATATATATATATATATATATATATATATATATATATATGTAATTGCCTCCAGAGTTATTGCTGAGGCTCAGTGCTATGCTCTACAAATCTACCACTCCTGGTTGTCTTACCCTGTCCTCTAATTTTTATTAGGTAGGACAGAAAAAAATTGAGAGAGGAGAGATAGAGGAAGAGAAAGATAGACACCTGGAGATTTGCCTCACCACTTGTGAAGCAGCTCCACTACAGGTGGGGAACAAGGGCTTGAACCCCGGTCCTTGTGGTTGGTAAAGTGTGCTTAACTGGCGTTCCACTGCCTGGCTAGCACCCCATGGGTACACTTTATCATCCCCCCATGATAGGTATTTGTAAAGCACTCTTATCCACAATTTAGGTCCTTTTACACCATCATGCACCAGGACCCCATAGCTCCCCCTACTCTCTCTAAAATATATAAATGAAGGTAACAATGGATTATATTATTTTGCCATCACATCGGCAAAGTGCTAAATATATTATTATCATCAAGATTGAAATGATCACATTGAGTGGCTATCCTGTCACACTGGTAGTATAATTGATGCTGTCTTTTAGAAAGGAAAATTTCTTCTCACTGTTCTTTAATATATTTGTCCTTACTGAAGGAGTAATTCCATTTCTAGGATTCTAAATCAACAATGAGTTTTCAGTTTAGGCAAGAGAGTCTGAGAGGTGGCTTAAGTGTAAATTGCACACCTTGCATAATTGAGACCTTAGGTTTGATCCCCAGGACCAAATTGGAAAAAAAAAAAAGATAAAGTAAAACATTATAAAGGACAGAGCAGTATTTTCATTTCTTATAAAAACCTTATGCAAAGAATGTTCATCATAGTAACATTTATGGCACAAGAAAATTGGAAATAACATAAATATCCCTTAAGAAGGGAACAGTAGGTTTAGCTGATCTATGCATCTGTCAAAAGGTTTTTTGTTTTTGTTTTTTGCTCCTGGCCTTTTTTTTTCCCCCCCAATTTTATAGGACAGGACAGACAGAAATTGAGAGGGGAGGAGACAGATACAGAGGGAGAGAGAAAGATAGACACCTACTTCTCTCATGAAGTGTTCCCCCTGCAGGTGGAAAGCCGGGTGCTTGAACTCAAATCCTTCCGCGGGTCCTTGCACTTAGTACCATGTGCACTTAACTGGGTGTGCCACCACCTGGCCTCCAGAGTCTTTCTTCTCCCTAGGAATCCTTCTCTAGTGATGGTCTTAACAAGCTATCAAGATGCTTTTTTATTTTCCCAGGGTCAGTTCAAACTGAAAGATTCTTATTTGTATGCAATGAAATATACCATACATTTATTTAAACTTAGTTTCCTTTTTGGGGGGGTGGGAGGGGTTTTAAATGACATGAGAATAGCTCCTGATATATTTGAGGAAGGAAAAAATAAAGTAGGTAGTGATTATAAATTTGTCTATTGAACTTTCAGCAAGATTTATTCAGGCTTTAATTTTATTTAAAATCTGTATATAGGGAATTGTAATATCTAAATGCAGACAAATAAAGGATATGTTTAAAACCAATTTTATTTAACTTTCTTTTCTTTTTTCTTTCCTTCTCCTATTTCTTTTTATTGAGACGATTAATGGTTTACAGAGTATTCGTTGACATGTGAGTACAATTTTCATTATGTACCAGGACCCCCCAAATTCTCTTTCATCCCTCCCCCTCCCCCACACTCTTTCCCCAGAATCTTTTGCTTTGATTCAGTGAACCATGTCTAGTGCATATTTCACTGTGTGTTCCCCTCCCTGTCCCCACATCTCACTTAGAAGTGAGATCATTCGACATTTGTCCTTCTTTTTTTGGCTTATCTCATGTAACATGATGTCTTCAAGTTCCATCCATGATGATGCAATGGAGATGGCTTCATCACTTTTAACAGCTTAATGGTATTTCATTGTGTATATAGACCACAGTTTTTTTAGTTAACCATCTGATGTTGTACATCTAGGTTGCTTCCAGCTGCTGATGATTGCCGGTCTTGCTGTTATGAACATAGATCACTTCTGATAGATGTTTTAGTTTCCTTTGGGTAAATCCCCAGGAGAAGAATTTCTGGGTCATAGGATAGATCAATTTCTAGTATCCTGAGAACTCTCTAGACTGATTTCCACAATGGTTGGACCATTTTATACTCCCACCAGCAAAGCAGAAGTGTCTCCTTATCCCAACATCCTCTCCAACATTTGATGTTTGTATCCTTTCTGCTATATGACATTCACATAGGTATAAAGTGCTATCTCAATATTTTTATTTGAATTTCTCTGATGATCAGTGACTTTGAGTACCTTCTCACATATCTATATATCTTCCTTGGTGAAATTTCTGTCCATGTCTTGGCTCCCTCCCTTCCTCCCTTCCTTCCTTCCTTCCTTCCTTCCTTCCTTCCTTCCTTCCTTCCTTCCTTCCTTTCTTCCTTCCTTCCTTTTTTAGTGATTTAATATTGATTTGCAAAATTACAAGATAACAGGTATATAACCCCCACCAGAGTTCTGGAGCCCTGGTCTCTTTACTGTAAGCTGCAGCAGTTCTCCCAAGATTGCAGATATAGGTTAACTATCATTTCTACAGTTCTCTGTTTGTATGTGTATATATTTGCCCATTTTTTTAAGGTCCCATCTTCTCTTCCTTTCCAAGTCACACATTTATCTATTATTACATCAAATGTGCCTCCCTTTTTCCTCCTTTCTCTCCTATTCCCAATGGAGTTGAGCGCCTCCAAACAGAAAATCTTAGAAGGAAATTGATTTAAACAATAGTTGCTATAATCTTTTCTTTTTTTTTAATATTTATTTTCCCTTTTGTCGCCTTTGTTTTTTATTGTTGTAGTTATTATTGTTGGTGTTATTGATGATGTCATTGTTAGATAGGACAGAGAGAAGTGGAGAGAGGAGGGGAAGAGAAAGATAGACACCTGCAGACCTGCTTCACCACTTGTGAAGTGACTCCCCTGCAGCTGGGGAGCTGAGGGCTGGAACCGGGATCCTTAGGCCGGTCCTTGTGCTTCGGATCACGTGCGCTTAACCTGTTGCGCTACTGCCCGACTCCCACTATATCTTTTCAAAGCCTTTCCTCTGTTATAGTTTGGATATATTTCAACACATATTACCCATATGTTCTTTTATTATTACAATGTTATTTTTAAACTACTTCATTAAACTTACTTTTGCAAACATTTGACTTTTGAAAGTCAGGTCTGATTTATTATACAATAAAGTAAGGGTGTTTTCCTACCACCATTCTCCAGTAATTGAATCATTATAACTTGGAAGTTATGTGCTATTTATAAAACTGTCCTAGGTTATTATTTTGGAAACCATGATATCCCAAGTAACTATAACCAGTCATTTCTGAACTAAAGATTCACTCGCTTCAGTGATATGTCACTGCATTCCCCAATGAAATCCTAGATCTGAAGTATACAAGACACTATTTTAAGTGCTACAGTATATTGGTTTTTATTTGAGGTAAATTTTTGCAGTCTCTTTTTGAAAGAAGATGCAGTTTTCCCCCTTCTTACTAATTACAGCTTTAGTTTTGAATGTAATGAACTTTTGAAAATCTTAAATATGCCTTTAAAGAGTTCTTCAAGGAGTTGTCCACCATGACTGCCTTCAACTTTTTTTTTTTAAACAGATAGTTTTAAAGATTAAATATAAATAAAATAAATACAAATCACTTAAACATTAAGGAATGCAGGGAGAGCATTAAACTTATATGTCTGAGGTTCCTTTTCTTTTTTTTTATTTTTATTTTTATTTTTTTGTTATTATTATTATTATTTTTTATTTTTTTATTTAAGAAAGGATTAATTAACAAAACCATAGGGTAGGAGGGGTACAACTCCACACAATTCCCACCACCCAATCTCCATATCCCACCCCCTCCCCTGATAGCTTTCCCATTCTCTAGCCCTCTGGGAGCATGGACCCAGGGTCATTGTGGGTTGCAGAAGGTAGAAGGTCTGGCTTCTGTAATTGCTTCCCCGCTGAACATAGGCGTTGACTGGTCGGTCCATACTCCCAGTCTGCCTCTCTCTTTCCCTAGTAGGGTGGGTCTCTGGGGAAGCTGAGCTCCAGGACATATCAGTGGGGTCTTCAATCCAGGGAAATCTGGCCGGCAGACTTTATTTGTTATTTTGTAATGCTGATTTAGCCAATGTCCAAGATTGTTGAGACAAAAGTGAAATGAATTTTCTACTTTACTTTGGACACAACTTCTCACTTATGTACCTTTTTGTTTGGGGACAAAGAAAGTATGCAATTAAAAGGAGGTAATTTTTAAAATATTTTATTTATTTTTTTACTGGATAGAAACAGAGACATCAAAGAGGGAGGAGGAAGTAGAGAGGGAGAGAAAGAGACATCTGCAGCACTGCTCTACTGCTCATGGACGTTTCCCCTTGCAGGTGGGGACCAGAGCCTTGAATCTGGGTTCTTGTGCATAGTAACATGTGTGCTTAAGCAAGTGTGTTACCACCCAACCCTCAGGTAATAGTTTTTTCTCCAGGGTGAGCATACTTCTGGGCCATAGGAAGTAAACCTGGTACAGTACAAAGAGCTTTCAAGTCAGGAATCCAGCCTCACTGTATGACTTGGACAACTTACTTAATTTTCTGAATTTTTTTTCTTCTTGTGTATGATGGGACCACAGATATCTAACCTCGAAAGAACTGTGGATATTTCGTGTTGTTTTTTTCTTTGTGAAATGCATATAGCAAAGACTGCATATAATTGACACTTAACAAATTGACACTAATTGACCTTCCCCCTCCTGTTTTCACTAACCTGATTTAAATGCTTCATTTTCGATTCATAGCTCTTCTACCTGAGTTAATTTTTAAAACACACTAATTTTCATTATACCTGAAGGAAATGATACCTAACAACTGTATTATAACTTTGACTTATCATTTTTAAAATATTTTATTTATTTTATTTTTGAGAGAGATGCAAAGAGAGAGACACACAAAGAGAAACACCAGAGCAGCTGCTCAGCTCTGGCTTATGGTGGTGAGGGGGGGCTGAATTTGGGACTTAGGAGCCTCTGGCATGGCATGAAAGTCTGTTTGCATAACCATTATGCTATCTTCCCTGCCCCCACCCCGCGCCGTTTTTTTCTTGCCTCCAGGGTTATCGCTGGTGCCTGCACTATGAATCCACTGCTCCTGGAGGCCATTTTTCCCATTTTGTTAGTCTTGTTGTTGTTCATATTTTCATTGCTTTTGTTGTTAGATAGGAGAGAGAGAAATCGAGAGAGGAGAGGAGACAGGAGACAGGGGGAGAAGTAGAGAGGGGGAGAGAAAGACAGACACCTGCAGACCTGCTTCACCCCATAAGGTGACCCCCTGCAGGGAGCCAGGGACTCAAACCAGCATCCTTATGCTGGTTCTTGTGCTTTGTGCCATGTGCACTTAACACCCTACGCTACTGTTTGACCCCTTCTCCCTTTTTTGAACATGTATCTAATGAAAGCTCAAATCATTGTTATCTTCAACTTACAGAATAGGAAACAGAAGCATAGAGAGGCTGAACTGTTTGCCTAAAGTCATGTGACAGAGACAGAATAAACACTTGTTGGGAGAATAGATGAACTGAAATTGGTCCTACATCTCACGTACTCAGTACTTTTGCTCTCCTTCACAGAGCCTGCATCTGGAATTTAATTTGCATTTTCCGGTTCTTGGGGGTTGTGGATTTAAAAAAAAAAAGCTGAAGTTAGGTTACTGATTCCAGAAAGGGACACTCTGTCTTTCAGGGTTGTAGAGAAATTGCTATGCCATTGTTCACCTGCAGAAACAAGAGGCATGGAGATATTTGGGATAACATGCTTTCTTGTTAGGGTGAGTTTGTTCTCTTGAAGAGCACCAGGAGGTAAAAACCCATCAAGATAGTGTGTTCTCTTGATGATTTCAATGAATGATTATGGAAATGAGTTTTATAAGAGAGGTAATGCTTTGTGATAATAGCCCGATAATGCCATTAGCTATGAACTGTAGTTGTAACAACATTCATCAAATGAATATATCTGATATTAATTTGAGTGTCAACTATTTCTATAAGGTTCTTCTTGTTAATTAAATATCAGCATTGGTATTACTAATTCATTATCTATCCAAAGTTTGCACATAGTAGGAATCCAGCATGTATTTGTGGGTTGAATTCATAAAACAGTTTATTTTTTTTAATTTTTTTTTTTATTTAAGAAAGGATTAATTAACAAAACCATAGGGTAGGAGGGGTACAACTCCACACAATTCCCACCACCCAATCTCCATAACCCACCCCCTCCCCTGATAGCTTTCCCATTCTCTAGCCCTCTGGGAGCATGGACCCAGGGTCATTGAGGGTTGCAGAAGGTAGAAGGTCTGGCTTCTGTAATTGCTTCCCCACTGAACATGGGTGTTGACTGGTCGTTCCATACTCCCAGTCTGCCTCTCTCTTTCCCTAGTAAGGTGGGTCTCTGGGGAAGCTGAGCTCCAGGACACATTGGTGGGGTCTTCAATCCAGGGAAGCCTGGCCAGCATCCTGATGGCATCTGGAACCCGAGTAATGAAGCTGAAGGGTTGTCATTCCACACGTGAAGTCTCTGGACACAGTCTGAGGTGAAGCATGTTGAGGTGGCAATCGTTGCGTTGGTTAGGTTGTGATCGGCGGATGCAATATTATTTGGTATGGATTGGGAGAGGCATACGGGAAAGTGGGCCCTATCCAAGGGTTCCAGGACTGGGGGAAGTAGGGGCTCTACAGTGGAGATGTGAGGTTCCTGCTGTCTTAGGGTTCAAAAAGACAATCGATAGTTAATGCTATCACATTATTTGGTAATTGGGTTAACTTTGAAAAGTCCTTTTGTTATGGTTTGCTGTACAGTATCCAGTATCTTGTATACAGCTGTGCTATTGGATGCTTCTAATCTACTTGGTCTAGCTTTTGAGAGAGTCCGCACATCAAATACACAGCCTATATATTAAAAAGATTCAGTTTGTGTTTTGAAAAACTTTGAGACATACAATTGATTTTCCCCCTCATATTAATTAACTACTGATTTATATGTCTACATTTTGCTAGGAGTGTACATAAAAACCATTCCTACCACCAAAAGACAGTGACCCATCCCTCCCACCCACTCCCAACCCCCACTGTCCCAGGAAGCTGCATTTCTACCCCTCACCACAGGGTTTTTACTTTGGTGCCCTACTTACAATTTGATTAGGTCCTGCTTTTAGTTTCCCTTTCAGATCATCTTAGTCAACTTCTGTTGATGAGTGGGATCATCCCATACTCATCTTTATCTTTCTGACTTAGCTCACTTAACGTAATTCCTTCTAGCTCTGTCCAAGATGGGTCAGAGAAGGTGGGTTCATTGTTCTTGGTAGCTGCATACATAAAACAGTTTCTAAGTGAGCTCTTTAAAATAGTGAAATGTTGAATTTTTATTAACTTCACAACTGTAGGAGAAATGGATTTTTTTTTTTTTTTTTTGCCCCATATCTGCCTGTTTGGACAGTTTCTTCTCTCATTTGTACCTCCAACTAGTTACTGCTATAGACTTAACTAATTTCAGATTTTGAGAAAAAACCCTTTTGCATACATTGCATATTTGAAGCTGGTAAGATTCACCCCAAATTACACTGATAGATTTTTCTCTCTTTCTTCCTTTCTGTGCCCTATGGCTATTAGACCTCTCCCCCAATCTTAATGAGGCATTAGTCATTTACAGTAGGGTTACTAGCATATGGGCACATCAATATCCCAAGACCCTTATCATACCTTCCCAAAGCCTTCCTCCTTAGAATGCTCCCTGTCTAGTCCAAAGTTCCATTTGTGTTTTCCTTTTCTGGTTTCCTTCTTTCTTAAGTTCTGCCTATACATGAGATCATCTGGGATTCACCCTTCTCTTTTTCACTGATCTCACTCAACATAATACCTCCAAGTTCCATCCAAGATGAGGCAAAGAAGATGACTTCATCATTGTTAACAGCTGAGTAGTATCCCATTGTGTATATATGCCACAACTTTCTCAGCCACTCAGCTGTCCTTGGACTTCTGGGATGTTTCCAAGACTTGTTATTATAAAATGTGCTGTTATGAATATATCTATACATAGATCTCTTTGAATGGATGTGTTTATTTCCTTTGAGTATATCATCAGGAGAGACATTGATAAGTCATGGAGTAGATGCATTTCTAGTGTTCTTAAAAGTCTCCGAATTGTTTTCCACAGGGGTTGGACCAATTTGCATACTAGAAGGATTCCTTTTTCTCTACATTTCTTGTTACTCTCCTTTCTAATTAATGTATGACATTGTCACAGGTGTAAAGAGGTATCTTATTCTTGTCTTTATTGGCATTTCTCTGACACTCAGTGACTTTGAGCATTTTTTTCTTATGTCTGTTGGCCTTTTGGATCTCTTCTTTGGTGAAGATTCTGCCTATATCATGCTCTATTTTTAAAAATTTCTTTATTGGGGAATTAATGTTTTATATTCAACAGTAAATACAATAGATTGTACATGCATACCATTTCCCAGTTTTCCATATAGCAATACAACCCCCACTAGGTCCTCTGTCATCCTTTTTGAAGCTATATTCTCCCCCTCACCCACCCCAGTCTTTTATTTTGGTGCAATATGACAATTCCAGTTCAGGTTCTAATTGTGCTTTCTTTTCTGATCTTGTTTTTCAACTTCTGCTTGAGAGTGAGATCATCCCATATTCATCCTTCTGTTTCTCACTTATTTCATTTAACATGATTTTTTCAAGGTCCATCCAAGATCGGCTGAAAACGGTGAAGTCACCGTTTTTAATAGCTGAGTAGCATTCTATTGTGTATATATACTACAACTTGCTCAGCCACTCATCTGTTGTTGGACACCTGGGTTGCTTCCAGGTTTTGGCTATTACAAATTGTGCTGCTAAGAACATATGGGTACACATATCTTTTTGGATGGGTGTGTTGAGTTCCATAGGATATATCCTCAGGAAAGGAATTGCAGGATCATAGGGTAGGTCCATTTCTAGCCTTCTGAGAGTACTCTAGACTGTTCTTCACAGAAGTTGGAACAATTGACATTCCCACTAGCAGTGCAGGAGGGTTCCTTTGACCCCACAACCTCTCCAGCACTTACTGCTGTTCCCTTTTCTGATGTATGACATTCTTACAGGAGTGAAGTGGTATCTCACTGTTGTCTTTATTTGCATTTCTCTGACAATCAGAGACTTGGAGCATTTTTTCATGTGTTTCTCAGCCTTTTGGATCTCTTCTGTAGTGAATATTCTGTCCATGTCCTCTCCACATTTTTAGATGGGGTCATTTGTTTTTTTGTGGTTGAGTTTGGCAAGCTCTTTATATATTTTGGTTGCTAGCCTCTTGTCTGATGTATGGCATGTAAAAATTTTCTCCCATTCTATGAGAAGTCTCTTGGTTTGGGTAGTGGTTTATTTTGCTGTTTAGAAGCTTTTTAATTTGAGTTAGTCCCAGAGGTTTATGCTTGCCTTAGTCTTCTTTGTAATTGATTCATTTCATTGACGATGTCTTTAAAATTTATGCAGAAAAGAGTTCTGCCAATATTTTCCTCTAAGTATCTGATAGTTTCTGGTCTAACATTCAAGTCCTTGATCCACTTGGAATTTACCTTTGTATTTGGTGAAATATAGTGGTTCAGTTTCATTCTTCTGCATGTTTCAACCCATTTTTTCCAACATCATTTGTTGAAGAGACTCTGCTTTCCCCGTTTAGTAGTCTGGGCACCTTTGTCAAGGATTAGATATCCATAGGTGTGGGGCTTACTTCTGGGCTTTCAATTCTATTCCACTGGTCAGTGTGTCTATTCATGTTCTAGTACCAAGCAATTTTGATGACAACGACCCTATTATACAATTTGAGATCTAGGAATGTGATGCCTCCAGTTGTGTTCTTTCTTCTCAAGATTGTTTTGGCAATTCTTGGTCTTTTCTTGTTCCAGATAAACAATTGTAGCATTTATTCTATTCTCCTAAAAAGTGTGGTTGGGATCTTGATGAGGATAGCATTAAATTTGTAGATGGCTCTGGGTAGTATATTCATTTTGATGATGTTAATTCTACCAACCCATGAACATGGGATGTCTTTCCACTTCTTTGTGTCTTTTTCAATTTCCTTGAGTATTGACTTATAATTTTCAGTATAAAAGTCTTTCACTTCTTTGGTTAGGTTTACTCATAGATGTTTTATTGTTTTAGTTGCTATAGTAAAAGGAATTGATTTCTGGATTTCAATTTCTTCTAGCTTAGTGTTTGCATAGAGGATGCCACTGACTTTTGAATGTTAATTTTGTAGCCTGACACCTTACTGTATTTCCTGATGATTTCCAAAAGCTTCTTGCTGGATTCCTTAGGTTGTTGTGTGTATACTATTATGTCATCTGCAAATAGGGAGAGTTTGACTTCTTCTCTTCCAGTCTGTATCCCTTTAATTCCTTGCTCCTGCCTGATTGCTATGGCAAGAACTTCCCATACTCCTAAGCTGAATATGGGACCCAGACCAAATCATATCGATGCGGTTTACACTCAACAATATTTGTACCCCTTTCCCATATTAGGGAGCTATCTCTTCCCTGATCCAGCTTTCTGTTCCTTTTCCAGCCATGACATCATCTCCCTAGACAATAACTTGGATCCACCTGCATATCAGCTGTCAGGCTCAGGGAAAAAGAAACAAACTATTATAGCCACAGGCCCTTTGGAATATAACTAAAATATGCCTACTACAAAATGGAGGAACCCCAACTGTTCATCTGCACTATTCCAGCCTTTAGGTCCGTGATTGTTCAACAATGTGTTTGGCTTTGTATGTTAACACTCTTTTCAGCCACCAGGTTCCAGATGCTAGCATGATGCCGACCAGACTTCCTTGGGCAGACGACCCCACCAATGTGTCCTGGAGTTCCACTTCCCCAGAATCCCACTCTATTAAGGAAAGAGAGAGGCAAACTAGGAGTATGAATAGACCTGTCAATGCCCATGTTTAGCAGGGAAGCAGTTACAGAAGCCAGACCTTCCACCTTCTGGATCCCACAATGACCTTGGGTCCATACTCCCAGAGAGATAAAGAACAAGAAAGCTATCAGGGGAGGGGATGTGATATGTAGATGTGGTGGTGGGAACTGTGTGTAATTGTACTCCTCCTATGCTATGGTTTTGTCAATGTTTCCTTTTTAAAAATAAAAAAAAAAATAATGAAAGAACTTCCAATACTATGTTGAATAATATTGGTGATAGTGGGCAGCCCTGTCTAGTACCTTATCTGAGGGGAAATGCTTCCAGTTTTTCACCATTGAGTATGATGTTTGCTATAGGTTTGCTATATATAAACTCCACTATCTTGAGGAATTTTCCATCTATTCCAATTTTTTGTAGTGTTTTGAGCTGGGGGCTCAAACCGGGATCCTTACACCAGTCCATGTGCACTTAACCTGCTGAGCTACCGCCTGGCCCCCTCTCTTCTTAATGCTTCTACTGGGTGATTACATCAGCTTTTATGGATTTAAATGCTAGGTTTTTGTTTGTTTGTTTGTGCTAGAGGTTCTCATGTTTTTCTAGCTTGCATCTTTTTTTTTTTCCATGCTCTAGTATTTCTATTTGAATGTGTCAGAGGTATGCCAGACCTAATGTGCTAGAAAAAAAAAATGGGTGACAGGTTTGCTACAAGTTGAACATCTCTGCATTACCCTTTACTTAATGCTAATTTTACTTTGCGTCCCATGGTGTAACATAAGTGTGCTCAGTACATAAGCACACGTGTGTTAGGTTGTCAGAAAAGTCATCATGCATTTTGGGGTAGAAAAAACATAGGAAAAATATACCATGACTTTTCCAACAACCCAATATTTATTAAAAAATAATGTAGTCTTACTTTGTTTCCTGGGGCTCACAAATGGAGGATTTGATTGCAACTGCTTAAAAAATAAACACCTTAAAAAAAAAAGACAAACTCTTGTAATTATAAATATATCTTCTAGAGTTTTTTTCCACCATTTAGTAAAAAAAAAAAAAAAAAATTGCCCACCCATTGTTCCTGGCTGGATCTCAGGTGCTTCCTTATATCATTCACCTTTTTTCTATCACACTGTGCCCAAACTTCTGTCAAAACCATCACTATACATTGTTGGTTATGCTTCTAAAATCAAATTTACATTCATTCATTTCTCTCCATCTTCCTGTCTCCTTTCTAGTTCAGCATTGTCTTACACTGAACTACTTCTGTTGTACCCTTTCTGCCTCTCAAACCATTCTTTTTCCCACCTGAATTATGCTTGATCCAGTTCTCTTAAACTGTTAGTAGATCTTGGGAGTCGGGCTGTAGTGCAGCAGGTTAAGTGCAGGTGGTGCAAAGCTCAAGGACCAGTGTAAGAATCCCGGTTCAAGCCCCCGGCTCCCCACCCGCAGGCGAGTCACTTCACAGGCAGTGAAGCAGGTCTGCAGGTGTCTATCTTTCTCTCCCCCCTCTGTCTTTCTCTCCTCTCTCCATTTCTCTCTGTTTTATCCAATGACAACAACAATAACAATAATAATACGATAATAACTACAACAATAAAACAACAAGGGCAACAAAAAGGAAAAAAATAAATACTTAAAAAAATTATAAAAAACTATTGTTAGTAGATCTTAAAGCATATGTTGCTCTGATGCCTTTAGGATTTCCTACTATAGTCAAGATTTTAGAAAATTCCCTTCATGCCAAACATCTTCATGAATCTGTCTCACCCCTCAACTTGGCTTTAGTCAAGTCTCTCCTTTGCTGAATGTTTTCAGCTTACTGATCTTTTCCAAGTTCACTTCGATTTACCTAGTGAAAATTCTAGGTCTCGGTTTATGTACTCTCTATGAGAAATACCTTGCTTTGATGTGTAGCAAACCCAGGCATGTTAGTGTGAACTTTGATTTACAAATTTGCCCTGCAGAGGAAGCTCTACTCATGATGTAGGTTTAAGAGACCAGGGGCGGGCGGTAGCGCAGCCGGTTAATCGCACATGGTACAAAGTGCAAGGACTGGTGTAAGCATCCCAGTTTGAGCCCCTGGCTCCCCACCTGCGGGGGAGTCGCTTCAGAGATGGTGAAGCAGGTCTGCAGGTAGAGAGAGAGAGAGAGAGAGAGAGAGACCTGCATCCCTGCTTCACCACTTGTGAAGCTTTCCCACTGAAGGTGGGGACAAGCAGCTTGAACCTGGGTCCTTGTGCACTGATAATGTGAGCACTTAACCAAATGTACCATTGCCTGGCCCCGAGACACACTCTTATTAAGAATTGTTAAAAGGGGAGTCCAGTGGTCTCACAGCGGGTTAAGCACATGTGGCACAAAGCGCAAGGACAAGCCTAAGCATCCTGGTTCGAGCCCCTGGCTCCCCACCTGCAGGGGGCATCGCTTCACAAGTGGTGAGGCAGGTCTGCAGGTGTCTATCTTTCTCTCCCCCTTATGTCTTCCCTTTCTCTCTCCATTTCTCTCTGTTCTATCCAACAACAATGACAACAATAATAACTACAACAATGAAAAACAACAAGGGCAACAAAAGGGAATAAATAAATAAATAAATATTAATAAAAGAATTGTTAAAGGGGGAGCCAGGTGGTAACGCAGGTGGTTAAGTGCACATGGTACAAAGCACAGGGACTGGGGAAAGGATTCTGGTTCAAGCCCCCAGCTCCCCATCTGCAGGGGGTCATTACACAAGCGGTGAGGCAGGTCTGCAGGTATTTATCTTTCTCTCCCTCTCTCTGTCTTCCCCTCCTCTCTTGATCTTTGTTCTATCTGGCAACAACAATAGCAATAATAATAATAATAACAACAATAAACAACAAGGGCAACAAAAGGAAAAAATGGCCTCCAGGAGCAGTGGATTCATAGTGTAGGCACCAAGCCCCAGCAATAACCATGGAGGCAAAAAAAAAAAAAAAGAAAAGAAAAAGAAAAGAAAAAGAAAGAAAGAAAGAAAGAAAGAAAAAAAGAAAGAAAGAAAGAAAAGAAAAGAATTGTTCAAAGCAGTGCACCTGGATACTATAGCCAGGATAATCACAGCCCACTTGGAAAATGTTGAGATGCCACTCAAATTATAATAGCAATACCAAATTTATCTGCTAATTTATGTATTTCCTCGGCTCTTTGTAGAAATTTTGGAAGTCATAGTGATAATCATTTTAGAAAAAGAGACTGAGAAAAGTTTTGGTGACGTGTCCAAGTTTTCACAACTTTTTAAGGGCTAAGCTGGGTTTGAATTCAGGTTTTTCTGATTCAGGTCCTTTTTTTCTTCTTTTATTATCTCTTTGGAGCCAAAAGTAACAGGTAGCTCTTTTCCTAAGTCTAAGAGATAACTCAGGCACCGCCCAGATACAGTTTTCAACCCTAGAACCTCTAACCTTTTCCCAATAGTTTCTGTAAAGTAGAAGATTGAGAATAAAAAGTATTTCTGAGGGAGTTGGGTGGTGACACACCTGGTCAAACGCACATAGTACGAAGCACAAGGGCCCACTCAAGGATCCTGGTTTGAGTCCCTGGCTCCCCACCAGCAGGGGTGGGGTTTGTTTCACAGGTGGTGAAGCAGGTCTGCAGCTGTCTCTCTGCCACTCTCCCTCTCTCTCTCCCCCACCTCTCTCAATTTCTCTCTGTCCTATCCAACAAAATGGCCTCCAGGAGCAGTGGATTTGTACTACAGGTCCTAAGCTCCAGCAATACCCCTGGAGGCAAGATAATTGAATAAATAAAGTGTTTCTGAGCAACTTAACTCCATTGCATGAGGGGACCCTATATAAGGTCTGACCAGACCATGAGTAGGATTTGTTTGTGACAGCTGCTGAATTAATTGCAAAAATGCTGTCTCTAGGCAGGTAAATATAAACCTTGGTCGTGCACATGGCAAAACAGGTGCGCTATCCAGGTAAGCTATTTAAGTGCCCCCAAACAGAACTTTCTAGATGCATTAAGTATTTTCATCTTTCAAGTTTACTGCACCTGAACCTAAAATTCTGTCTCAAGAGCAACTTGGTAATTCCTACTGACATGCCAGTGGCCTCAAATAATCACAGGTATTTAAATAAGATTTTTGAAAGATTCCATTTTAAACTTAAAATGATCTTGATGGGAATTAAACAGCTACCTGCTTTTTTACTCCTTTGCTGAATTTGGAGCAGCAGGGATGACAAGAAGGGTTAGGGTTAGGGTTAGACCTCTTGATTCTGCTCAGTCACCCTTAGACATTTTGCTCTGGCATGTCCATAACTAAGATGTCAGCTCCGCTGAATTCTATTGTGTTATTTTTGTCAAAAGGTAAGTGGAACTTACGAGTGTGAGGAAATTGATCTAGCTGCTAATGGGATAGAGTCGAAATAAGCAGTTTGACTGACTTCTTCATTCTCTCATATTAGCATTGCTACTTTTAGATAAACTATTCCTGAAATGACTCATGTAGGAGGATGGGGTTAGTCTTGTATTTTCTCCTTTAAAGCACTCAGAGTTAGAGATCCCAGAAGGATCAGTTTTCTCACTTGTACTGAAAATGTCACTCTAACAGTTATCTGTCTGCACAGTCAAATTTTAAGAAATCTTTTGAATTTGCCGCATTCACACCACTCTCCATCATGGTGCTAAAAATGACTAATGTGGCTAGGAGACTGGGAGGCTGTGATAGCTGATCATCATCTTTCCCAACCAGACACTAACACTCACACACATGCTCATCTGACATGAATCCTAACAGGTTTCTACAATATCCTAGATGCTAAATGAGATGTGGGGGGCTGCCCAAGCATGGAGCGTCGACTTCATTATAGTCAGTTCTGTCAGAGCATGGGTCTGATTGTGTGTAACTAAGGAGACTGGTCTTGGTTTGTTTTGTTTGTTTCTTTCTTTCTTTCTTTCTTTCTTTCTTTCTTTCTTTCTTTCTTTCTTTCTTTCTTTCTTTTACTTCTCTTTTGTTTTTTAATCAAATGGACTCCTCTTATGTATGCTTTACAGTTTATATTTTAAAATGACCTCCAGCATTATATATTTCAGCTGCAGAGAGGAAGAGAGGATTTTTTTTTTTCCTTTCATCATCTCTTGAGAAAAGTGAAGCGAGGCATTCCCTTCCCTCAATAAGGGACGAGTGCTTTCGAGAGTTAACCCACTGGAGAAGGTATGTCTCTGGTCAAAGGATCACTGTCTTGAGGGAATCTTAGTTAGTCATGACAAACCAGCACAGGGGTCACTAGAATCACATCATCTAAATGAATTTCACTTCCTTTCTTGGTGGATGCTATTTTGATAACTAAAATGGTGTGTTACCAATACAGATATATCCTACTGCAGGAAAAAACAAAACAAAACTGAAAAAGTCTCCTATGATGTCATTCAGGGAGTGATGGAGAAGTGTGTGGGCAGAACAATAGTAATTAGGTGAAGTGGGAGACAATTACATCCAAAAGGATGAATTAGCTGATTGCCATTTTCTTTCAGTGAAGACTCCAGGAATTTTCCATGGGACTCTATTTTGGGTCCTGTCCAATTCAACAATTTTATCAGTTACCTGGAAGAAGGCAAGGAGCTTGCTTACTAAACTTGCAGATGGCAAAATGCTAGTAAAGAAGTGAAGATTAGTCATTCATAGGATGGCAGTATCCAGTCTTAAAATCCTCTGTGGTTTGAAGTGACGTGTTGGCATTTATAAAGGATAAAGATAAGCCCTACATTTAATTGGAAAAAATAGGATAATGCAGAATAATGACACATAAAGGACTTCAGGTTAAAAAAAAAAAGAAAGAAGAAATATGATAAAAATGTGTGTAGGTGAACTGAGAATAATTCCTCCCTTTTCCCCTTCAAGTTTTAGGATTTAGCATAAGGGAAATAACACAACAATATACAAACCTTGCATGCCCAAGGTACCTCAGGTCCCAAGTTCAATACCCAGTACCACCATATGCCAGGATTGAACTGGTCTCCCTCATAAAAGAACATAAATAATTTTTAAAGAAGCTGTTAAAATTATTATTTTTGTTCATTCATCATAATCATGGTGCAACTACTGAAATTATGAATGCAACCCATGTTGGAAATCAGAGGAAGGGAAGGAGGGAGGAGGAGGGAGGGGCAGAGAAAGAAGGAAGAACAAAGGGAGATAAATTAAGGAGTTTGGTGGAATGTACAAATTATTATATAGCTTATCAGAAGTGCTGGCAATTGGGAGAAGAGAAGAATGGACTCTAAATTGTGTCTGCTGTCTCGAGAGGGTAGTCTTCTGAAGAACTTAACCTATGAAGTTTAAGTCTGAGTAAGGCGCTTAAGCATGCATGCAAAAAATTTAGATTTATTTTAAATTTAAAAGATAAACTGATAGCAACATCTGACTTTATAGAAATAGATCTTCTAGAACATGTCAAATGTGTTCTGATTATAGAAATTCATTTGGGGGGCAAATTACAAAGAACAATTTTATTGAATCATGTGAAGAAAACAAACATACTCAACTCCTGAGATGTTCTGGGGTTCAGGCATCAGTAAAAACTCTTCCAGGTTGTTTTATAAAATCCTCATACTTTTTGTTTGTTTGTTTGTTTGCCACTAGGGCTGGTGCTAGAACTTTGTGTCTGCATGGTTCCACTGCTCCCAGAAGACTCCTTCTGTCCTCTCTTTTGGATAGGTAGTCAGAGACAGAGAGGAAGAGAGATACAAAGAGGAAGAGACTGGGCAGTGGTGCACCTGGTTGAGCACATATGTTTCAGTGTACAAGGACTTAGGTTCAAGGCCCCAGTTCCCACCTGCAGGGGGGGAAGTTTCACGAGTAGGGAAGCAGGGCTGCAGGAGTCTCTCTTCTTCTCTATCTCCCTCTTCCCTCTCAACTTCTGTCTCTCTCCAATAAACAAATAAATAATACAACTATATATTTAAAAAAAAAATAGGGAGAGGTACCATACCACTTATTAAACTTCTCCCTTGAATGCTTGTTTCTTGTAGTGATCAGAGGCCCAAACCCAGGTCCTCCTACATGATAACAGGTACTTTATCTACCTAGTGAGACATCTCTAGACCCTCCCAATACCAAAGTTTTATGTTCCTTGCATGCATATACAGAATCTAATCCCCAAAGGCATAATCAGCTTACTATAGTTCACTCATTTCGTTTTGACAGTTTGGATTTGAGCCCTTTGGAAACTGGAACCAGATTTCCCATAATTCTGTGTAGCCTAGGCTCTGGCACATTGTAAAGTTTTCAGTGCACGCTATTGTTTAACATTCTCAGTTAACTAAGGGCAGGGCTTGATCTCTCTTGTTGGCAGTCAATTTGTAGATTGTAGCTTCTAGCTTTTTCTAAAACTTTGCTATACCTGTCACTGAATTTACCACTCTTCATATACCACTAGAAAATTTGTGGGGATTTGAAGATGTTTTTGTTTGTTTGTTTGTTTTTCTCTGCCACAGTGTCCTCAGTGCCTGAAATGGTGGCGCCTGTAACAGAGCAAGCTCTCCAGACATATTTGAATGAACATACAGAAATAAAAGGACGATCTGACTGATAGCTGATTTTCCTGCCATTCAAAAAAATCGGCGAGTTAGATTTGTTTGTTACAAAAGAACAAAAACCACCACTTCCTCTACATTACTTTAAGCATGTACAACTGGAAGCATTTTTGAAAGGAGAGAAGAATAAGCCTATAGTATTTTCCAGAAAACAAGCAAAAGTAACATTTAAAAGTATTTAGGCTATATTAACATCTTAGAGCAAATATAGGGAGAAGTCTGTGAATTTAAAAGACAACCAAAGACAGTGTCATTTTTGATAGCTAATCTTTTTTTTTTTTTTTTTTGGTTATCTTGTCTGATTTACATAGAAGCATATAAAGGAGAAGTATTTTCAATGTTTCCTTATGATTTGGTTTTTCAGATTGGTTGCTTCTCCTCACCAAAATTTCCACGGAGAAAATTTTCCAAGGTAATTTATTATTCAACTCACAGTTTCTCTTTGGTTGCATAGATAAGATTATTGGTGGATCACATGGCAAGAGAGAGAGAGAGAGAGGGAGAGGGAGGGAGAGTCTAGATACCCTCAATGCCCTATACTAGCACAGAACTTAGCTTTCCTGAGGATTATCTCTGCCACCTATGAGGAGGACTTATTGAATGTAGCCTCATTGAAAGACCTAATAAGAATATAATGACCACTTTGTTTTAAAATACACTAAAGAAAGACAGCAGACAGTGTCTCATGAGAAGTGACATCCTGTAATTACCTCCTCCTATCAAAAGGAAAACAATTCCCAGAAATTAATGAATACAGCAAGAGTCTATTTCCTATCTTAATTCTATCTTAATTGCAAAAGTGGATCAATTAAAAAAAAAGGCAACATCGGCAAAGCCCCTCTCTTAAGGCTTCGTTTCCCAATTCCTTCGCCAATATAGAGAAGCATGCCATGAACCTGCTTTTACCTTCTGAGAGGAGATAAACCAACTCGATCAGCAGCGCCTCTGTGAAACAGCCAAATCCACTGAACAGTGTCAACAAATTCATGGAGGTTTCTCTGATGATGCTTGGAACAAATCTGTGTGATATTAAAGAGACTGGGAAGAAAAAGAGAAGACAAGAATTTAGAACACTGCCTCTAAAGTTCTCTTAGAGCTGCTGCTCAAGTTAATGTCTGCTGATCACACCTTGAAGAAAGTTTACAGATGTGTTCAAAATTGGGGTTGGATTTGGGTTGGTCTTTGTTATGTTAGAGTTCCACTAGTTAGTTACATCATGCTGTCACAGTCTACAGATTTCGACAAGGAATAACATCTAGCTCACGATGCCCTCAATCAGCTACAAGAAAACACTGATTCCTTAGTGGTTGAGGGCCCCAGTATCTTCCCCCGAAGTTTGAATGTTCCCAATGAATTTTGAGCAGCTACAATGATTGTTCTCAGTCACAGCGTGACAGTCCACCAGAAAGGTCTGTGACTGTGGGTCTGCACAATGTTCAGACCCTCATTTACAGCTTGAATTTATCATATAAAATTAGTACAGTAGTTAAGAGCTAAGAGCGGGGGACTCAATAGTCATGAGAGATTGTGCTAAAATCCCAGTGCAATCAGAGTAATGCTCATCTGATTTCAGGGAAGTTATACTTTCTAAGCCTCAGTGTCTTCTCTTTAAAATGAGGATGTATCTTTACTCACTTGCAGAGGAAGAAATGTGGCTAGTACTTACTATGATATGTGTAGGATGCTTAGGGTGATGTGACTTGTAGGGTGTGAATCAAGTTAGCTGCTTTTAAATGTGTGCAAGGCACTGTGTAAAAGCCCTTTATATGTATTTGAATGATTTCATTTTATTTTCTTGCCAGAGCTTGGTGCCAGCACAATGAATTCACCACTCCTAGTAGCCATTTCTTCCCTCCTTCCTTCCTTCCTTCCTTCCTTCCTTCCTTCCTTCCTTCCTTCCTTCCTTCCTTCCTCTTTTCCTTTCCCTTCCTTCCTTCCTTCCTTTCTTTTTCTTCTTTGTATTGGATAGGACAAGGAGAAATTGAGAGAAGAGTGAGAAAGAGAGAGGGAGGGAACTGTAGACCTGCTTCACTGATCATAAAGCATCCCCCCCCCTTTAGGTGGGGAGCAGAGTTTGAACCTGGGTCCTTGTACATGGTAATGTGTGTGCTCAATGGAGTGTGCCACCACCTAGCTCAAATTATTCCATTTTAAAGCCAGTATATTAAGTAGTGGTGCTCCCAAATAATTTTCTCACCCTCCCCCCCAAGTCATTGTTGGGGTAACAGAAATAATGGTGGCAAAGGATGAAAGAAAATCATGGAGGGAAACTGTACATTTCAATTAAACTAACTTTTTAATGTGATAAATAGATAGAAATAGGCATATATGATTTTGTACATACCACATTAGCATAACTATATTAAAATATGCATATTAATCTTGGAGATGCATGCTAAGATATTTATGATATTTACATTTGGACATGTTATCTGAGATTTGCTTCAGAATTACACAAAGAAGGCAGAGGGTATGGAAATGAGGATAGAGATGAAAAAAAGTGTGGTTATCACTTAAAAATCATTGAAGTTGGGACATGGATACAGGAGTTTATGATTTTTGTATATGTGTGGTAAAAATCATAAGGAGTCACATTAAATAGCATCAAGGGTTTTAGCTTTGAGTGGTGGAATTCTTGAGTGGTGGATACAAATTTTTTCTTCTCCATAATTTTTTTGGTAAGATATAATTTTTTCTACAAAATTTCATTTAAAAAACCAAAAGTGCCACCTGCGGGGAAGTCGCTTCACAGGCGGTGAAGCAGGTCTGCAGGTGTCTATCTTTCTCTCCCTCTCTGTCTTCCCCTCCTCTCCTCATCTCTCTCTGTCCTATCCAACAACAACGACACCAATAAAAACTACAACAATAAAACAACAAGGGCAACAAAAGAGAATAAATAAATAAATATAAAAAAATAAAAAGATTAAAAAAAACAAAAGTGATAGGGGCCAGGTGCACTGGGTCAAGCACATATAGTACGAAGCACTATGGTGGTGGTGGGTCTCTTTACAGGTGGTGAAGCAGGTCTGCAGGTGTCTGTCTTTCTCTCTCCCTTTCTCTCTCTTCTTTCTCAATTCCTCTCTGTCCTATCCAATAAAATGGGGGAAAAATGGCTACCAGAAGCAGTGGATTCGTAGTGCAGGCACTTTGCCCCAGCAATAACCCTGGACGCAAAAACAAAAATAAACAAAACTGATGATAGGAAACAGGTAATACTGTGGGCTGGTGAGATATCTCACCTGGATAATGTGCTGATTTACCAGGTGTGAGTCCTATCCCCACCCCCCCAGTGACTTCAATGTTGTGATCTCTTTCTCTGTATCTCTCCGTTGAAGGGAAAAAAAGGGGAGAACCTGATATACTGTAAACACAAAGACCTCCTTTTCCTTCTCTATAAGAAGAGAGATTTTATTATCTCTCCCCTCCCCTCCTAGGAGAATCGTACCCAGGCTTATATGCAGTTTGCCTCAGTCAAATGTCTGCATTTGCTCAGCCATGTTAAATGAATTACTAATCCATAAGGTAAGTATAGCCATATCTCTTCCTGCATTCACTGAACATTTCTGTTTGACTTTCTGCCAAGTCCTCTGCAGGTTTTTAGTTATCATCCACTAAAACTTTAAAAAGCCTTTCTCTGTGCTCCAGGGAAAGTACAGGACGCTGGGACTGGGAGTGGGGAGGGTGGGGAAGGGCCTCAGGACGTCTTTCCTGGGTTCCCTTTGCAGGGAGGACAGAGAGCAGAGGCCTGCACCTTAGGAAGGGCTGTGCTAAACAGACACAGAAGGACACATGTACTTACTGAGGATGAAGATAATGATGGTGGTGAATAAAATTCAGTGGGGAAAGGGCTTCAAATATTGGAGGCAAATGAGTACCATGATTCTCTCTGTGCAATGCAAATCACTAGCAAGCACAGAGACCAAAGCCTGCCAGTGTTTTTTTCTTTTTTAGAAAGATGCAAAGGAATATGTGAGGGAAATGCTGGAGAGGGCTTTGGAAAGAAATGATTCACAGTTATACAAAGGACTTGGCTTGTGAACTTTTCTCTCTATAAATATGAGGAAGCAAACAACAGGCAGGAAGACTAAGGAGCTGATTTCTTTCATGGTGAAAAAGCAGACTGTACAAGGCCGTTATTACTCTGCTAGTTAATTATTAATCCCATGCTTTTCTCTTGCTAGAACTTCTGGTGAGGTGTATAATTCATGAGTGCACTTTGCCAGCTCTCTGCCTGCTGGTTAATCTCTCTTTGGTGTCATTTTAGTCCTTTTTTTGAAAGTTTCTGCTCCCCTTTTTCCACTCTTAGGATCTCCATTGGTAGACAAGCTCCTTGCTCATTCTCATCTTAAACTTTTATGATCATCCGTCTGATTTTTTTTTGAGGCTCCAAGGTCCTTCTTATAGCATGTAATAGTAGGGATGTTATGCACAAGTCTGCCACCTAAGAGGTCTCGTTACAGTGTGAAGACATGACAAAACATACCCCGTGGAAGTGCAT
This sequence comes from Erinaceus europaeus, assembly GCF_950295315.1. NCBI lineage: Eukaryota > Metazoa > Chordata > Mammalia > Eulipotyphla > Erinaceidae > Erinaceus > Erinaceus europaeus. The sequence goes on from NC_080168.1 coordinate 53,721,893, forward strand.
ATGAGAGCTGGTCTCCCTGCCAAGGAGAGCTGACATATGCCTGCCGGTGGTGGCTGCTGAGGGTTTGCATGCACAGCCCGTGTGGACCCTAGAGCCATAACCACCTAGCTAGGGCCTGGTGCTGGGGACTCATCGCTGGAAATATCTTTCATTCTTTTAAAAAATTATTTATTTATTTATTTATTTATTTATTTATTTATTTATTTATTTGTTATTGGATAGAGACAGAGAGAAATTGAGAAATTGAGAGAACGGGAAGAATAGAGAGGAAGAGAGACAGAGAGATGCCTGCAGATCTGTTTCACCGCCTGTGAAGCGACTCCCCTGCAGGTGGGGAGCCGGGGGCTTGGACCGGGATCCTAACTGGTCCTTGCGCTTTGCACCACGTGCACTTAACCCGTTGCGCTACCGTCTGACTCCCATATCTTTCTTTCTTAATGGCTCTTAAGCAGTTCAAATGTGTTTACCGCGTCTTTCGGGAAGTTGTTTTGAAACGTGTAGAGAAGTATTGCAGTTCTCAGAAAATGAAACTTTACCCACTCTCAGATCCTTACCTTTTCCTTATTTCTCAAGGGCTTTAGCTTTGACGTTCACGCTCTCTGGCTCTCTGACTAAACCACTTCATAGTTCTCTTTTGTGGTGTCATCTGCCAAACTTGCCAATGTCGCCTCTGGGTGTCCAGGTCATCTGCCCCTCTTTCACTATCATCCTCTCCAGTTCTACTCCTGCCAAAATTCTTGGCAAAATTTCTGTGTGTGTGGCAGTGGGGCCTCTCACATGTGCAACACCACCATCTGGTGAGTTCCCCAAGCCAACTTTCTCATTATTTTAGAATGAGAGGAAAGACACCACAGTACCGCTCCACCATTCAGACTTCCCCCAACACACACACACACACACACACACACACACACACACACACACACACACACTCAGTTTTACCTATGGTGGAACTAGGGTTTCAGGGTTTGAACTTCAGGGCTCATGCATATCAAGGTGCATGTTCCACTTGGTGCGCTATCTTTCGAACCAATTCTTGACATTTTTTTTTTTGATAGGCTTATAGATTCTCTGTCTAGCTTCCCATTCTTCCAGATCTTGATATGATTTTGAAGTTCCTTGATCTTCTACCTCATTTTAATCTTATCCATTCACTCCTATGGTCATGTCCTTGTCCCCAGACCAGGGGCGATGAAGTATGGTCTAGCCAGATTTAACCCACCACTTCCTTTTTAACTTTTCTTTTCCTTTCTTTTCTCTTCTCTCCTTTTCTTTCTCCTTCTTTTCTCTTCTCTTCTTCCTCCTTTCCTTTCTTTTCCTTTCATTTTTATTGTCACCAGAGTTACTCAGTGCCTTCATAATGAATCCACCACTCCTGATAGCCATTTTTCCTTTTTTTTTCTTTTCTTTTCATTTCTTTTCTTTGACTGGACAAAGAGAAATTGAGAGAGGAGGGGTAGATAAGGAGAGAGACAACTGCAGCACTGCTTCACTTCTTCACTGCTTGTGAAGTTTTCCCCACCCATAATAGGTAGGGGACCAGGGACCCTTGTGCATGGCAGGTAATGTATATGCTCAACCAAGTGCCCCTTTATTTTCTACTTTCATAAATAAGCTTTTTTTAACTGCCATGCCCATTCATTATATGTTGTTTATGACTGCTTATATCCACAAGGAAAGCATAGAGTAGTTGTAACATAGACTGTGTGGTATGCAAAAGCTAACTTTTAAAAAAATTATTTGACAGTTTTCAGGCCAATTCCTGCCTTGGATCAGCAACGGTAACCACTTCATGGCTTCCACTTTGTGTATCCACTTCTGCCTCCCACCTTGCATCTTCCTGGCTTGCCCTAGCATTCAGGCACAGAAATGCTTGTCTTCCTCCGGGCCACCACTCCATTGCTGCTTTCATTATTGTCATGTCTTTCATACCCTTCATGTCCCCAGAACTCATTTTTACTCAAGTTGGGTCTCTTTGTGAATTATTATAATCATATTTCTTTGTGTACCACTGTCACCTTGCCTACTTCTCACTTCCTGGAACTTGACTGGCAAAACTATTCACTGTGTGCCATCTCTGCTTCTATATATATATTTTTTCTGCCTCCAGGGTTATTGCTGGGGCTTGGTGCCTGCACCACAAATCTACTGCTCCTGGAGGCCATTTTTTCCCATTTTTGTTGCCCTTGTTGTTGTCAATATTGTTATTGTTGCCATTTATGTTGTTGTTGGATAGGACAGAGAGAAATTGAGAGAGGAGAGGAGACAGAGGGGGGGAAGATAAACACCTGCAGACCTGCTTCACTGCTTGTGAAGTGACCCTGCTGCAGATGGGGAGCCTGGAGCTTGAACCAGGATCCTTGTGCTTCCCTCCATGTCCACTTAATGTGCTGCCCAACCTCTGCTACTGTTAAACCTCCTCTGCAGGGAGTCGGGCTGTAGCGCAGCGGGTTAAGCGCAGGTGGCGCAAAGCACAAGGACCGGCATAAGGATCCCAGTTCGAGCCCCGGCTCCCCACCTGCAGGGGAGTCACTTCACAGGCGGTGAAGCAGGTCTGCAGGTGTCTGTCTTTCTCTCCTCCTCTCTGTCTTCCCCTCCTCTCTCCATTTCTCTCTGTCCTATACAATAACGACGACAACAACAATAATAATAACTACAACAATAAAACAACAAGGGCAACAAAAGGGAATAAATACAATAAAATAAAATAAATTTTTTAAAAAAGTTTTAAAAGAAAAACCTCCTCTGCTTCTATATTTATACAGCCTGATAATAGGTAGAGAAAAACTCATCAAAATGTTGATCAACTCGTTTCCAATTCATACCCACAGGGCAATGTGAAACTTTACCCCTGAAATCTTGTAATTTTGTAAACTGTTATTAAATCACTAATAAAAATAATATTAAAACACAAATTAAATTCTTGCCCACAAGTCTCAAATGGCACCTTACTACTCTTTGGTAATGTTCTATAACTCTCTTGTTCATTCACTGTATGCATCATTGTCCTAAGCAACAATTTCATACCTCTCCTTTCTCCTCAAGCCCCACAAATGTCTTCCCCTCATTCAGAGCAGGACATGCTAATTTACTGAAAATACTGATTCAGCTTGAAGAGAATGTCCACAGAATCACCACACAATTTTTATACAGCCGTGAGTTGCCGCATTTTTTATCCTGCCTTCTAAATTGTTACTGTTGTTGAACTAACATCCTTCATTACAGTATTTCTTCCTTCCCTGACACCTTAAATTTCCCTTTCTGTTGATTTATTTCCATCAACATACTGTTTTTGCCAGTATCTCAACACTCCAATCCAACTTTTTCAAATAGGGAGTAAGGGAAAGATACCCCAGCACTAAAACTTCCTAAAAGTGAGTTGTGGGACAGGTTCAAATGTGTGTCATGCACATAATAAAACAGGTACGCTATGCAGAAGAACTATCTTGTCAACTCTATCTTTCCCTTAAAACAAAGGAATATGAATTAAAAACCCTCCTGCACTTGGTTAAATGCATATATTACCATGCACAAGGACCTGGATTCTAGCCCCTTGGTCCTACCAGCAGGGGAAAAAGCTTCTCAAACAATGAAGCAGTGTTGTAGGTGTCTCTCTGTCTCTCCCTCTTTATCTTCACTCCTCTCTCAATTTCTCTCTCTGTTCTATCAAATAAAATAAAGTTAAAAGATATATATTTTTTTATTTTCCCTTTTTTGTCCTTTTTGTATTGTTGTTGTAGTTATTAGTGTTGTTGTCATTGTTGGATAGGACAGAGAGAAATGGAGAGAAAAGGGAAAGACAGAGAGGGGGAGAGAAAGATAGACACCTGCAGATCTGCTTCACCGCCTGTGAAGCGACTCCCCTGCAGGTGAGGAGTCAGGGGCTTGAACTGGGATCCTTACGCTAGTCCTTGCGCTTTGCGCCCCGTGTGCTTAACCTGCTGCGCTACCACCCAACTTCCCTACAGGATATATTTTTTTAAAACTTAAAAAAGTCAATCCCCCTACCTACTCCATTCCTCTATCAGCAACTGATTCATTTTTTTCTCTCTGTAGCAAAAACTGTCTTAATTTATTGTCCCCAGTTCTCTTCCAATTTCCCCTCAAACTTCTTCCAATAAAACTTTAGTGCATATCCATATTCCAGGTGGAAAAAAAAATCAAAATATGATGAACTGCTGGTGCCCACTGCTTGAGTTAGCGGCTAACTTGCAACACTTTTATTTGAATTATCAATAGTATTTGACATAGTGGACCACTCCCTCTTTCTGTTGCCCTTTCTTTATTTGACTTGTAAGAAAATCATCTATTCTCAGTAAACAGAACCCTCATTCTACTTCTCCTACAGATTTCTTTCCGTAAGTGCCTTAATGGTGGCATGTGTAAAGTTCAATTCTTGAACCTTCTCTGTCTGTACTGACTTCCTGTCTACACTGTCTACTTTGATGATCTCAGTAAGTCCATTCATGTAAATATCACAGATATACTTATGACTCTCGAAGTTTCCTCTGTGTCATATCTCATTGTTAAACGCCAGACTCGGATATTCAGTGGCTTATTTCTTATGTCTCTCTAATATCTCTCAGCATGTTCAAACCTCATTTGTGACATTCTCACCAAAATGTGTTTCAACTTGTGTCTCTTATTACTCTATAAAGGGCAACTTCATCTTTCCAGTTGTTCAGGCCATACATAAACTTTGATATCATCTTTAATTCCTCTTTTTTTCATGTCTTTTGTATCTGTCTTTAAAATATAACTAAAGTTTTACTATCTGTTGCCATCAATGCTATGATACTCCTGAACCAAGATATCTGAAACTGATAGAATTATCTGAAAAGACTCTTTAAAGAGATTCTACCCGAGAAAACTCAGTGAGAGGAAACCAGCCACTTGAGCACAGTGGAAATAGGATTCCAGACAGAGAGAAGGGCAAGTACAAGGATGCTGGAGCATAAATGAGTCTGACATCTTAGAAGCTCAGAACGGAGTCCATCACATTTCTGTATAAATACCGCTCGCTAACCGATTGCGCCACCGGAGCTCCTGACCGTCATGTTTCTAATGAAATGGTCATGGGAAAGAATACAGTTGGAACAGCATACAGACACCAAACCACATAAGAAATTTATATCCAAAATCCTTTTGTAGAAATATAAGTAGGGAAATGATAGGACTTAACGTTTTAGAAAGAGAATCATGACTATTTGAAGAGGATGGAGATTATGCTGTAGGAAAAGAAGCAGGGACACAAGTTAGGAAGCACACATATAACTGAGAACGAGGGTCAGTGAGATAGCTCACTGGGTATAATGATTTCATTGCCATGTACAAGACCCAGGATTTAACCCTGTCTCTATATAGAGGTGTGTCATGACGGATCAAAAACTCTGGTACCATGTCTTTTCTCACTTTCACTTGCTCTCTCTTTCAAAAAATGGCCTGGGAGTGGTGAAACTATGTGTGTGTGAGGTTGCAGCTCTGCAAACAAAAGTACTGAGACCAAAACAATGACTATGGGAACTGGATGGATAGCGAAGGAGATAATGAGACATGGCCAGGTCTTGATGATATCTCACTGTAACATCTGAGACTTGCTGTTTGATAGGAGGTGAGATATAAGGGGAAGAAAGGATTTAGCTTGTTGAAAGGACTAAGTGAAACAGTTTGTGTGAAAAAAAGAGGAAAAGGTGATTCTGCTTACCCTACCTTGTCACCTAGGCATGGTAGAAAGAGTCATGAGGAGGACACTTGTGCTTACGCCCTGAGTATCACACACATCATTACCCAAGTGAATGACGCCAGTAATAACAACAGTACATTTTATAGCTGCTAATCCCTGAGTATTGTCTGTATACTAAAGACTTTTTTCTTTACACAAACTGTTTCACTTAGTCCTTTCAACAACCTATTTTATGGACGATGAGAAAGGCTCAGAAATGCAAAATCATTTTCCCAAGGTCACGCAGCTAGTCAGTGGATTCTTACACTGATGCTGTGATATGAGAGCATTGTAATTGCTTCCATTTTAAAATAAGAAATGTGAAGTCTACAGATTAAGAATTTACAAGGTCACACAGTTAGTGAGTGGCAAAACTAAAAATCAAAACAGCTTTCTGGTCTCTTCCATGTGATGTCTCTAGTGGGTGAGTCTTTGACTTAGCTGGACCTCAGTTTTCTGGTGAATGAGTTAGTGAATTTGGCTAAGTGATTGGTATTACTTGATCAGCCTTTTTAACAGCCCATGGTTTTAAGTTGCTTTCTGGCTCTTATATATTAAATCACTATTTCATTGCCTTCCTCAATACCTAAATTAGAAAACTTTGGTTAAATACTTCAAACAACTTTTGGAAAATAAAACCAGGTTTTGTTCTAGTGACATTCTTATACACTCCTTTTGTATTCCTTGCAGTACCAAAGAATGAGGGGAAAGGGACATCTTAAACTCTCATATAACGTTATCCATACAACATATATAGAATGAAACTGGGGCCGGGAGGTGGCACACCCTGTTGAGCACACATGTTACATAGTGTGCAAGGACCCAGGTTCAAGCCTCTAGTCCCCACATGCAGGGGGAGAGCTTTGTGATTGGTGAAGCAGTGCTGTCGGTGTCTCTCTTCCTCTCTCCCTATCTCCCCATACCTTCTTGTTCTCTGGCTATCTTTATCCAATAAATAAAGATAATTAAAAAAAATCATAAAAACAAACAAATAAATAAAACAAAACTTAAAAAATAGAATGAAACCATCTAAGATTATAAAAAGAAGTACAACACGCACAAGCTAACTTTTTTTCAGTAAATTGAGTTGGCATCACATGTATTTTTATTTATTTTTAAATTTTACTTTATTTACTGGATAGAGACAGAGAGAAGTCAGAGGGGAAGGGGGAAGCCAGAGAGGGACAGAGACAGAGATGTCTGCAGCACCACTTCATGGCTTTCCCCCCACTGCAGCTGAGAACGGGGGCTTGAGTCCGGGTCCTTGCATACTGTCATATGTGTGCTTAACTGGTATACCACCTCCTGGCCAGCCCTATACATATGCATTTCTACTAAATAAATATTTAAGAAATTGGGGAGGGAATTTGAAGATAATAGAATTATTGGAGATTTACACAAGGGCAAATTGATTAGAATTGTGATTTAGGATGATTGCCCTAAAGGCCTTGTGCTGAGTGGGTAGAATGAGAGTGATATTGGAGATAGGAAAGTAGTTGGGAAGTTACAAAAATCATCTTGGTGATGTGTAATTAGAGCTTGAGTAACATTACACACTCATACTGCAGGACACATCTGGAAGGTAGAAACACAACATGCAGAAGATTATACTGACAAATACATAGCCATTCTGTATTCTTCGTAGTCACTGGAATACTTAGGTCAATTTCAAATAAAAACAATTCAGATAATCCAGAAAACACTTGATATACAGTAAAGCTACTCTGAACCTATCTTATGAAACGCTGGTGGACTCAATGTGATTAGTCTAATTTAGTCTGAAGACTTTGAGTTACTGGGAAAATTAGTTTCATTTTTCATTAATTTCTATGTTTACATACTCCCAGAGTACACTTTAAATGTCATTTTTTTCAGGGAGTATATATGTGAGCTTATCTCTGAGTGAAGGGAGGGTGTGGGAAGTGGGATGAAGAAAAGGGAATTTTCATCAGAATACATTAGAATTGTTTTCTGAGCTGTAGCAATTTCTCCTTCCTGTGGTTTATTTGACCAGGTTGGTAAATTTCTCATTCCATCTTCATTCTGCTAGAAGTAATAATTGTTCTGTATGTGGCAGAGGAATGAGGGGAAATTAAACACTTCTTTTTTGTCACAGGTAACTCACCACATGAGTTTGATAACATCCAACCTGGCATTCTATTTAATAAATTGAGTTCATTCAATGACTATATGTTTGAACTTGACATTGTGAGCTGACTATAGAGGGTGTTTTTTCTTTTTTTTTTTTTTTTTTATTTTAAATTAAAAAAATTTTTTTTTGTCTCCAGGGCTATTGCTGGGATTTAATGCCTGCACTACAAATCCACTGCTCCTGGAAGGCCATTTTCCCCATTTTTGTTGCCCTTGTTATTGTTATTGCTATTTTTTATGTGCCTGATAGGACGGAGAGAAATCAAAAGGAGGATGGGAAGACAGAGAGAAGAGTAAGTTAGATACCTGCAGACCTGCCTTACCACTCGTGAAGTGACACCCCACCTCTCCGCAGGTGGGGAGCTGTGTCTCAAACCGGGATCCTTACACCAGTCCTTGCTGTTTGCACCATGTGCGCTTAACCTGCTGCACTACATCCCAGCCCCCAATTAAACACTTTTAAAAAAAATGAGTATGATAAATAGTTATGTTGTGAAACATTGTTGGAAATCTCCAGGGAGTGAATAGGTTGCCCACCCACCACGTGAGTTGTTCCTACTGAGATGATATGTTCTGTGTATAGTCTTGTATGTTTCTGCAGGAGGGGAGGGAATAGTTACTCACAGGCTGGGGTGACCAGGGCTTCAGCCACTCCAAGTAAGATGTACTGAAGAACCAGGTGGGAACAGGACATGGAGGAAACGGTGAGAACTTTGCCCAAAAGGGGCTGCTCCATTGGAGGAAAATGCTTCCTGTGAATTTCAATGAAGCCAGCAACTACCAAAGACAAGGCTGCAGAAAGATTCCCAGCAACTGAGGAGAAGAAGAGGGGGAAAAAATTAGAGCTACAAATCAGTATAAGAGACCACATGCAGAATTTTAAGTGATTTAATGTTGATTTACAAAATTAGAAGATAATAGTGGTATAATTCCATAACATTCGCACCACCAGAGTTCTGTGTCTTCATTCCCTCCATTGGAGACTGCAGTGGTTCTCCCATGGTACCTATCTGTATATATATATATATATATATATATATATATATATATATATATTTCCTCATTGTTTCTAAGTTCCTGCCTTTACTTCCTTTCTAAGTCACACCTACACTTATTACCATTTCCAAGTGTCCTTTCTTTTTTTAACTCTTCTCTCTAAGGCAAACATTGCCTGGCTTCCTCTGATGTTTTCTAGATTTGCTTTCCTTTCTGTACATACAGCATTTATTATACATTGAAATAGTGAAGGCTTCCTCAACATTCCCCCCTTCTTTTTTCACCTTTTTTATTTATTTATTTATTTATTTTAATTTCTTTATTGGGGGATTAATGGTTTATAGTTGACAGTAAAATACAAATAATTTGTACCTGCGTAACATTTCCCATTTTTCACATAACAATTCAGCCCTCACTAGGTCCTCCTCTGCCATCATGTTCCTGGAACATGATGTAGTACTCCAGTTCTTCTTCTAGCGTTTGCCCTTCTTCCGTAGCCAGTCAACAGCGTCAGGTTGAGCCTGATGTAAAGTTTCGAGACCTCCTTTGAATCTGGAGAAGTGGCAGTCGTTGACTATGTGGGTCATAGTCTGTCTGGAGCTGCAGGGGCAGTTCGGGTCGTCTCTGGCTCCTCAGCGATGGAACATAGCAGTACACCGGCCATGGCCTGGAGGGCCCAATCATAACGTGCTAGGTCAAAGCCGGGTTGACGCTTGCAGGGGTCTGTGATGAGGTGTTTGTTCTTTACCTCAGCTGACTGCCAACTCTGTTTCCAAGAGTCTGGAACAGAGAAGTTCAGTGTAGGCATAGTACTCCAGTGACCTAAACCCTCTCCTCCTCATCCACCCCAGAGCCTTTTACTTTGGTGCAATACACCAACTTCATGTTCTGCTTACTGTTTTCCTTTCTGATTTTGTCTTTCAATTTCTGCCTGTGATTGAGATCATCCCATATTCACCCTTTTGTTTCTGACTTATCTCATTTAACATGATTTCTTCAAGCTCCATCCAAGATGGGGTAAAGAAGATGAATTCACCATTTTTAATAGCTGAATAGTATTCCATTGTGTATATAGACTTCAATTTACTCAGCCCCTTATCTGTTTGGACACCTGTTTGGCTATTACAAATGGTGCTGCTCCGAACATGAGTCTATACAAATCTTTTGGATGGGTATGTTTGGTTCCTTAGGTTATATCCCCAGGAGAGGAATTGCAGGATCATAGGGTAGGTCTACTTCTAGCCTTCTGAGAGTTCTCCAGACTGCTCTCCACAGGGGTTGGACCAATTTACATTCCCACCAGCAGTGCAGGAGGGTTTCTTTGTTCCCACAGCCTCTCCAGCACTTGTTGTTACTATCCTTTCTGATGTATGACATTCTCACAGGGGTGAATTGGTATCTCATTGTTGTCTTTATTTGCATTTATCTGACAATCAGTGATTTAGAACATTTTTTCATAAGTTTGTTGGCCTTTTGGATCTCTTTGATCATGAATAATCTGTTCATATCCTCTCCCCATATTTGGATGGGTCCTTTGTTTTCTTGTTTTTTGAGTTTGGTGAGTTCTTTCTATATTTTGGTTATTAGCCTCTTGTCTGATATATGGTATGCAAAGATCTTCTCCCATTCTGTGGGTGTTCTCTTTGGGTGGTGGTTTCTTTTGCTGTGCAGAAGCTTTTTATGATGTAGTCCCATTTGTTTATTTTTGATTTAGTCTTCATTGTAATTAGATTCATTTCATTGTAGATGTCTTTTAAAATTTATACAGAAAATTGTTCTGCCAATACTTTCCTCTAAGTAATCGATAGTTTCTGGTCTAACATCCAAGTCCTTGATCTATTTGCAATTTACTTTGTGTTTGGTGAAATGTAGTGTTCAGTTTCCCTTTTTCCCTCTTCTGAGGACACCCAGATACTAGCTTATATGGTCCATCCTTGCTTCCACTCCAGTCTCTCTGTCAGTGGTCACAATAAGGACCAGAAAGACAGCTCAGTGATACAGAGCACACAACTTGCATGCCTGAGTCTGCAGGTTCAGGTCTTAGCACCCCATATACCAGACCTGAGCAGTGCTCTGGCCATTCTCTGCTTCTCAAAATAAATAAATATATCTTTAAAATCTACAGCGCAAAAAAATGTGACTGTACTTTCAGGACATATTGGCAGTATGACCTCAGGCCAGTTGCTCAATCTCTTTTTCATTTTCCCAAGCTTTAAGATGGGGTAGGGCACCAGGTGGTGGCGCAGTGGGTTAAACTGCACATGGTGCAAAGTGCAAGGACTGGTGAAGGATCCTGGTTCGAGCCCCTGCCTCCCCACCTGCAGGGGGCTTGTTTCATGGGAGGTGAAGCAGGTCTGCGGATGTCTGTCTTTTTCTCTCCCTCTCTATCTTCTCCTCCTCTCTCGATTTCTCTCTGTCCTATCCAGCAATGACAGCAACAACAACAATACTAACAATGGTAGCAATAAACAACAAGGACAACACAAGGGAAAAAATGGCCTCCAGAAAGCAATGGATTTGTAGTGTAGGCCCCAAGCCCCAACAATAACCCTAAGGCAAAAAAGAAAAAAAAAGATGGGGTAATGGAGTGGCTGTGACATCTAAAAAAGTGAATGTATTGGTATTATGTCAGGATTTCTGGTAGCGATTAGTAGTAATTATTATTTAAGACAGAGTTATTGTTTCGAATTCTCATCCTCAAACTGTATAAATCATTCATGACAATATTTTTAAAAAGTTATATGAACCCCAAAGTGTTCATATAATAATCTAGGGTAATCATATATAATCTAGGGTGGGAGTTTAAATGACCTCTTCATAATATTTTCATTATCTATTAGTAAAACGGTTTTGAAATAACCTATAAGCATGATCAATCCTCAGTTTTCTGATAGCTCTCTAATCTGCGCAGGCAAAATCAAGCAGTTATTAGAGAATTAAAGAGCAGACATTTTGTTTAGGAAAAAATATTAAAGATTGGTCAAAAGCATAAATGGGAGCAGGTATGCTGACAGTGGTCCAGCTCTTTTTTGCCTTTTACACTTAAGAGTTTATCTAGGAAATTTTTGTTGAAGATGTGTAGGGATTTTCTTACAGCCTCATTACAGTTTCTGTCTACTGCAACCATTCCATTTCTCAGTTTGCCACTCATATTACTTGAATTAATCCTGTTGTTAAAGGAAAGGCAAACTTCAACTTGATAGAATTTACTTGAACTTTAGAGATAGTCACATTTTGCTAAATCGCATAAAATTTCAGATAAGGCAAAGCTTTCAATTCAGGAAAAATCACTCTAATGTTTAAATAGTTTAGTGTTTGTTTTGGTTGATGGAGAAACTGGTAGGTAATTTTTTTAGTATTATATCTTAGCATTTAAATTTACCTATAAAGTTTTTTTTTTTTTTACTATAAAATCCCAAAGAAATAGAAGGTATAAAACAGGAGGGACATTTTATGTATTTCCATTTATAATTAAATTCTACAAAGAAGGTTCATTCACAGTGGAGCAAAGATGTTTGGGTCTGTCTGTAAATGTAAATTTCACATATTGTTTAGCTCTAAGATGGAATCTATCACATAGCTGCTTTTATCCAATAGATGACTTGGCCCAGCTGAAACAGCAATTCAATGGCATGTTTATGTTAATCTTTATATTCAGGTGGCAATAGGCTAGCCACAGTGGGCAATAGAAGACGAAAACAGTCAATTCTCAGCCTTTGTAGACTTGTATTCTAGTGGAAGCTGAAAGGATTCATTTCTGGTTGGAGAAGAGTCACTTTATGGCTTAAGGAGAGAAGTGTTTGAGTATGGAAAGCTAAAGGCAGACAAGTGGCATGAGGGAAGGTAGAGTCCTGAAAGTGTGGCCTGCATTCATTCATTCACAGAATGGCAAGAAACTTTTTTATTATTTGGGAATCAGGAGAGATAGTAGATTAAGGACAGGTCATAAAAAGCATCTGGCATATTTAAAGCAATTTGGAGACTATTCTGAAGATTGATGTAATTATTGAAAATGTCAGACACATCCAACCAATTTGGAATAGTCTAGATGAAGAAAAACATACCCCTGTTTCTTGATTTATTACCGGTTATGTAAAAGCTTATCTTTTCTTTATGAAATTTTCTGGTAAGGGAATGATAGTTTAGATAAGGACATAGTAACTTTTATTTCTATAAAAGGCCAATAAGAAATATTTTAGGTTTTGTGGTACAGCAAGCAATGTTTTAGAGATAGGTGAGTACTTGCTAACCACAGAGAAAAAAATTTCCATAAGTTTTTTATTGATGAAATAAAAAATAATGATTTCTTTGGGTGTGTGTGTGTGTGATGTAATGTCACTTAATTGGCGCTCAAACTTATTTTTCCTTATCACCAAGTCAGTTGCCATCAAAGTAAGTTGTAAATGTTAACTGTGAAAACAAGGCTTAGCTTGTAAGTAGTGCAAAAACAGATGGCTGGTCAGATTTGGCCCATGGGTGCCATGGTTGGCCAACCCCTGGTATAGCCATCCACTTTTACTGCCTGCTCCTGAATTTTAGGTCTGTCTTGATGGGAAACTGTTGCAGTTTTACATACTCTCTGGACACAGACATGAAACATGAGAGAGCAGTGCTTTGGTCTCTTCCTCTGCCCATGATTGTCAAAGGATAGTAGTCCCAGAATTATTACTGTCACCTGAGAGGCTGCCTGATGTTGTAGCCTAGAATGACTGAATTAGATCTACACTGAAGCAAGACCCTTAGAAGATTCCTATATTAAATTTGAGAAACACTATTCTGGCATAGGGCCCTATGAGACCTAACCTAGCAAAATCCATCAAAAGGCAGTTCTCCAGTCAATGCCATATATATATGTATATGTATATGTATATGTATATGTATATGTATATGTATATGTATATGTATATGTATATGTATATGTATATGTATATGTATATGTATATGTATATGTATATGTATATGTATATGTATATGTATATAACTTAGATATTTGAGGAGAAAACACACTTCCCCTGAAGGATCTAGATTGCTATATTTGCATTTTATTTGCCACTATACTGTGTTGCTAGCGAAAAATAAGGTAAAATTTTTTTTTTCTTTTCAAAATAAAGTTTATGGGGCTGGGTGTTGGCGCATCTGGTTAAGTGCACATATCACCAAGCACAAGGACCAGGGTTTAAGCCCCCAGTCTCCATCTGCTGGGGGAAAGCTTCACAAGTGGTAAAACAGTGCTGCAGGTGTCTCTCTGTCTTTCTCTCCCTCTCTCTCTCCGCACCTCTTAATTTATCTCTGTCCTATCAGATAAAATAAATAAAGTTAAAGAAAGAAAAAAAATTATCTTATTAAAAAAAGTTTTATTCTGACCTAAATGTAAACCTCTACATTTTTATTCTTAACGCCTATGAAATAACACATCCAAAGTAGTTTATCAGAATGTGCCCATTTTAAACTTCTAGCAGATCTGTATTTACAACATAAAAGCACAATAGTTCCAAAATGAGATATTGTATTCAGATAAATAATGTATGTTTTAGTATTGGCTATGTGGTTGTAGACAAATCCATAAGAATCTTGAAGTTCTTATATTTTATTCTATTACTTTACCATGCAAGAATTTTCTGAATTAGACTGCAATAAAATAAAAGGAAGTCAGAACTTATTCAAGTTTTAGTGTTTTATATGCTATTTCACATTGAAGTAAGATCTAATACTAAGAACTAAATGTAAAGATTCTTCAACTATTGACCAAATTTACTCTCTGAGAAAACTATAACTTTTTGTGGTATGTCTTAAAAACCATAAGTATGAAATTCTGTTGAGCTTGTAAAATTGTGTTCTCAGGATCATTATTTTTGCAAATTCCCAGAATAGGAAACTTGTTCATCAAACAAATTGTTTCTGAGACTTGTGAGAACTATGGTGGTTATCTTTGGGTGGTGAGATGGTGGGGATACAGAACTTTTGGTGGTTGGTGAGGTGTATAACCTGTAATCTATAATCTTGTAAACTACTATAATCTCTCTTCTCTCTCTTATATACACACGTACATGTGAGTTCATAAACCATTCTTATAAAGACAGGTATAATTTTGTTGCCTCATGTATCTGTTGCTTAAGAGAAGACATTTCTTACTATTAGAATGACAGATACACATTTCTTTTGTATTTTTTTTATTTCTTTATTGGGGAATTAACTTTTTACATTCAACAGTAAATACAATAATAGTTTGTACATACATAAAATTTCTCAGTTTTCCATGTAACAGTACAACCCCCACTAGGTCCTCTGTATCCTTCTTGGGCCTGTATTCTCCCTACCCACCGACCCCAGAGTCTTTTACTTTGGTGCAGTATGCCAGTTCCAGTTCAGGTTCTACTTGCAGATACACATTTCTAAATATGGTACCAGGAAATGAACCAAGAATCTCATACATGCACAGTATTTCGAGAATTCACCAAGCCTAATTAAAGTGTGTGTGTGTGTGTGTGTGTGTGTGTGTGTGTGTGTGTGTGTGTGTGTGTGTGAAATTATATATTATGGCATATAGAGAAAGGGAAGAAGGAGGGACAGAGAGGGGGCAGAGAGAGACACCACAGCATTCATCTACCAACCATGGAAGTCTCTTTGGTGTTGTCCATGTTGTTCCAATGCAATGCTCAAGAACTAACCCAGGGCTCAGTCATGGTAAAGTGTTGCTTTATCTGAGCTAGCTACCTGTCCCAGAATGGCATGCATTTTTCACTTTCATTTTTCTTCTAGTAATGACACATTTCTATATTTAAACCAAGTGGTTTTGATGTTGTTTGTCTTTAGCCCACTGGGACTCACTTTAGGAGACTTAGCTTTAATTAGTATCTTATTTTCTGAATATGGAGCAGGTAACTCACTTCAGTGGATATTGTAGGACTCATATACACAACTATAGCTGTAATCAATTATTGCTTTAGATGGTCTATTCCATACCAAATTTTATTTGTGTTGATGCCCAACTTAAAAAATAACACACTGACAACATAACTGTTCTTTAATTAAGCAAATGAACCAATGACTTAGGCTAGATACTTAAGGGGTGTTTGTGTGTGTTTATGCTTTTTTAAATTTTCCTCTCTGTTAGGTGTTTCACAGTGGGCATACCCATGGTGTTTCTGGGAAAAATGTGTCAGTTGTGTGGCATAGGGTTGGACCAGTGGGTAGAGGAGAGGCCTTACATAGATAAAGTCCTGGGTTTGATCCCTGGTACCACACATACTGGAGTGACTCTCTTCCCTCATAAAGTACATAAATCTTGGGAAAAAAATACAAATGCATCACTTTTGAAACTCTGTTAGAGAAAAAGCAGTTCTTCTGAAATAAAACTGCTTTTAGTGGATGTGACTGATCCCTGCTTTGGCTTTTAATCTTCAAGCACATTGGTTCCAACTCAAAGAGGAATTTTACGACACTGCTAATTATTTGACTAGTTAAGTAAAAAGATAGCAATACCTTGCTGTTCCTGCATCATAAAGGACTTTTGAGTGTCCAGGTTTTTCAAAAGGGAAGGTATGGCTGATATTTGAATATATTTCATCTGCATTTCAATGTGAATGTTATTGAAAAGGCGAAATAATTTCTACCTACTGAGCTGTACACTTCTGTTTTGTGTAAGACTTAATATTGATCTTAATTAGGCTAATTTTAGTCAGATTAATACTTGTGTGTGTCAGTATTAATGACTAAATGCCACATACTACAGGATTTTAATTAATGTTAAGGGAAGGAAATACTTAAGGTATAAACATGCTTGAACTGAAAAAGGCTAAAATGAAGTATATCCAATTATGACAGAAGGTGCATTACAGTGGTATCAGATTCTAGATATTTGGTGAGTTCAGGTTGATAATTTCACACACATATAATGTTAAGGCAATACAGTTTTAGTAAACTACTCTTAGCATAGCAAATCTTTGCCTTTTATAGGCCTGAAAACTTTGGAGATATTTTTAGAGTTGATATTGTGATATACTTCTTGATTTCCTTAGGTGATAAATTCATGAGTGTCAAGACCTTTGTGTGTGGGGGGTTTGCTTTGCATTTGAACTATACTTTAAATTATGTTTATTTGTTTACTTTTGCAGAACAGGGACTTCATGAATGCACAACTTAACCACTCTAGGCTGTTTTTTTTTTTTTAATGAGACAGAGACAGAGAGAGAAAGAGAGAACATGGGGATCTGGTAGTAGCATAGTAGGTTAAGCGCACATGGTGCAAAGCACAAGGACCAGCAGAAGGATCCCTGCTCCCCACCTGCAGGGGAGTTACCTCATAGGTGGTGAAGCAGGTCTGCAGGTGTCTATCTTTCTCTTCTCCTCTCTATCTTCCTCTCCTCTCTTGATTTCTCTCTGTCCTATCCAACAAAATGACAGCAATAGTAACAACAACAATAAACAATAAGGGCAACAAAAAAAGGAAAAATAGTCTCCAGGAGCAGGGATTCATAGTACAGGCACCGAGCCCCAGCAATAACCCTGGGCAAAAATAAATAAATAAATAAATAAATAAATAAATAAATAAATAGGAAAGGAAAGAAAAGAAAAGAAAGAAAAAGGAAAAGAAAGAAAGAAAGAAAGAAAGAAAGAGCACGCCAGAGAGAGAGGTTGAGAGAACTCTCAGGTCTCATAGCACCTCCCATGTGGAGCTGGGCCTCGAACCGAACCTGGCTCACACGCATAAAGCACACGTCCTACCCGGAGCCAGTGAGTTTATGTTCATCTTGATTAAATTTCCAGTTGGAATGAACTGAGATGCCCTCATCCTTCACTCTTGGCCTGAACTGTGATTCTCCTCCCAGATTAAGCACTAGGCACAGGCAGGCTGCACCAGGGACTTCCTTAAACAAACACTCCATAGTTGGGGAATGGCTGGGTGAGGAAGGAGTGGGGGACAGTAAACAGCAACTGCCCATGAAAGTGTTGGGAGTCTGGCGGTAGCACAGTGGGTTAAGCGCAAGTGGCGCTAAAGCACAATGGACCGGCATAAGGACCCTGGCTCGAGCCCCTGGCTCCCCACCTGCAGGGAAACAGGTCTGCAGATGTCTTTCTCTTCCCCTCCTCTCTCCATTTCTCTCTGTCCTATCCAAAAATAACGACATCAATAATAACTACAACAATAAAACAAGAGCAACAAAAGGGAATAAATAAATATAATTTTTTTTAAATGTCAAATGGGCTCTTCCATTCACTTCATAGAGGCAATCAGAAATAATGGTACAGGTTCCCAATTAAAACTAATAAATTAACTTCTGTAGTCAAACAATGATGTGTGACTGGGAAGTAGAAAACTAATACAATAATAATGTCTTTAGAGTTAAAAGACCTGGACGTAAATGACATTATTTTTATGATAGTTTATTAGGTGGTTAAATGGTATATGCATACAGAGGTGCCTAGGTTCAAATTAAGAACATGTAAATATTTGTTAATAAGTTATAGACTTCTATACTTGATTAACATTTTCAAGGCACCTGGGATCAACATACAAGGACATTTTAGTATTTGGCTGATTCTGTTACATAAAGTACTATCAAATATCACCCTACGTTTGTTGTGGTGAAAATTGCTGATCTTTATAATCATAACCAGAATTTGAAAAAAAAAAATAAGCAAACATTTAGTTTAAAACACTATTTTATATATTCACACAACAAAGTCCTATACAAAAAAGTGGCCAAATAAGTACATGGATAAATGAGTGGAGTGTGGGTTAAAAATATCTGAATTCGGGAGTCAGGCAGTAGCATAGCGGGTTAAGCGCAGGTGGTGCAAAGTGCAAGGACCAGCTTAAGGATCCCGGTTTGAGTCCCTGGCTCCCCATCTACAGGGGGGTCATTTCACAAGCAGTGAAGCAGGTCAGCATGTGTCTATCTTTCTCTTCCCCCTTCTGTCTTCCCCTTCTCCATTTCTCTCTGTCCTATCCAACAACAATGACATCAATAACAACTACAACAATAAAACAACAAGGGCAACAAAGAAGAATAAATAAATAAATAAATATTAAAAAGAAGAAATATCTGAATTAACAGTATTCTGTACCCAGAGGAAAAGATCCTCTGTTTCCCTTTTTCCTTCCCAACAAGTCTTATTACCAGTCTTGAAGAGAACTTGGTTTATTGGCAACATCCAATGTGTTAGATATTTCTAATTATTCTCTATCTGGAAAGACATGCCTTTAAGAGTAGACATAGTTTCAAATACCCCAGAATGGAGAACTAGCCAATAGAAGTTGCTCATATTTAAAAATTATTCAAGACTCCTTATTTTCAGGAAAAAATTCCTCTAATGTAGTTCTTTCAACCATGTTATATAGCATGTTTTTCTAAATAAGAACAGAAGGAAAAACTCAAAGCAGAACTTGGACTGGAGTTGGTGTATGGCACCAAAGTAAAAGACTCTAGTGTGGGAGTAGGGGTGGTGTTCAGGTCCTGGAAAATGATGGCAGAGGAGGACCTAGGTGGAGTGCTAGAGTGTTAAGTGAAAACTGAGAAATTGTGGTCTGGGAGGTGGTGCAGTGGATAAAGAACAGGAGTCTCAAGCCTGAGGTCCAAAGTTCAATCTCCAGCAGCACATGTACCAGTGATGTCTGGTTCTTTCTCTCTCCTCCTATCTTTCTCATTAATAAATAAAATCTAAAAAAAAAAAAAAGAAAACTGAGAAATGTTACACATATAACAAGCACTATATTTTACTGTTAACTGTAAACCATCAGTCCACCCAGTAAAGTGGGAAAGAAAGAATGTTTTTCTAAAATAGTTTGATTTTTAAATAACAATTTAGTGATTAAGAATAACTTAAAAACTCAGATGTGAGTTTCCTGATCCTTTTCAAGTTTTTGGCATTTTTCAATATAGATTTACTCCCATTTTTTTCTGAATTCATTTGCTGAAGATATGTGAAATGTCTTATTTTCCTTGGTGTTTTCAAATACAGTTTAAATAGTCTTGGACACTATTACTCTATATTAGGGGTTTCAGCATAAGCAGACAAAACCGCTCTTTAGGATTTAAGGATTGTCAGAAACCTATTAAGATTCACAGTTTGACTATAGTGAATACCACCAATAATGTCAGGGTTATTGTCTTAAGGCATACAAAAAAAAAACTTTCTACTAAAACCTCTACAGTTGAAGATAACAGAATAAACTATGATGAGTTTAGTTATCATAAACTAAGCTGAGTTCTTTCCTTCCAAACAAATCTACCCTGCAATGTGTACTGAAGGGATCTTGATGGTGGTTTTGATAAATACCAGAAAAGATTCAGTCTAAAATATAACTTCTATGAACAGAGGGGTAGCAAAATAAATAAATAAATAAATAAATAAATAAATAAATAAATAAATAAGTAAATAGTGAGCTGCTAGAATACAACACAGTCTCTGTAGGTCTTTTAGAAAAGGACAAATTGAGAATGAGAACAGATTAGCCACTAGAAGAAATTCTTTTAGATGTCTTGACCTTGAATATTTTAATAGGATTACATCTCAAGGGGAGGTGACAAATTCGGTTAGCATTGCACTGTATTTCTTAAGAGTCTTCAATTCTTTCTGCTTTGTGTTTATGGCCACCCCACCATTAGACCTGTCACCTCCATGTGATGACTCACAGCACTAGCTAACATTGATGATGTTCACTGTGTGCTCCAGGCACTGATGTCATCCCCATGATTTCAAAAGGCTTAAGAACAAAGGGACATGAAGTTCATCTAGGGCATGCCCTTCCATGAAACAAAATAAGCAAATTCAAAGATTAGAAAAATAAGTGGTTATTCAGGGTCTCGGTGTAGCCACTCAGTGGCAGCTGGAGCTGAGAAGGAGACCTTTGATTCTTTGGAGCCCTGTTTTGCTGGGCCAGGCTTTGCCCTCTTGTTCCCTGGTGTTGTCTGAAGGACCAGGACTCAGCAGCAGACAGTGGGAGCAAAATGGATGTCAGCTCCTTCTCTCCTGTTTTAACTGGAGTGGTCTTATTTCCCCCCATTGTTTATTGTGTTCTGAGTAAGAAGTCCTAAACTTTCCACATTAAAATGCAACAACAGGGCAGAGGAGAGAGCATAATGGTTATGCAAAAGGACTTTCAAGCGTAAGGCGCCAAAGAGTTTAGGTTCAATCCCTGGCACCATCCTAAACAGAGTTGAGCAGTACTCTGGAAAAACAAAAACGAACAAAAAGCCTAGTGGAACCTCCTGGGAGCTATGGTAGAATGTAGGATTTGCTAACATAGGGTTCTGAGTTTGATCCCCAGCACTACCTAGAACAGAGATTCTCTCATAAATAAATTTTTAAAAAATGAAATATTTTCTAAGAATGAGAATAGAACTTTAATATTCACAACCTTACCAACTACACAATGGCAGTCATATGAGGCAAAGACTATGTTAACTGACATTATTGTGCTTAACATTTTATGACCTCTATGTGTTTCCTTTTGTTTCGCCTCCAGGGTTATTGATGTGGCTCAGTGCCCATACTATGAATTCACTGCTCCTAGAGGCTATTCTTCCATTTTATTGGATAGGACAGAGAGAAATTGAGAGGGGAGGGAGGGAGAGAAAAGGAGACAGACAGACAAATGCAGACCTGATTTGCAGCTTGTGAAGTATCACCCCTGCCGGTGGCTCGAACCCGGATGCTTGTGCACGGTAATATGTGTGCCTAACAGGGTAGGCCACTGCCCAGCACCCTGTGGGTGCTTCCTATCATCATACTCAATCTCTCTCTCTTTTTTTGTTACCTCTTAAGCTTATAATATAGCATTTATAAAATAGCACCTTCCTTTCCCTCCCCCCGCCCTTGTCTGTCTGTCTCTCCCACCAGAGCTCAGCTCTGGTTTATGGTGGTGCAGGGGATCAAAGCTGGGCAGACAGAGCCTCAGCCAGGAAACTCTTTTTTTTCGTAACCACTATGTTATCTTGCTACCCATCAGTTATATATCAATACAGTTGGAAAAGTATTTGGAAATCATATCTATACACTCTCCTGTCTGAAGAAGTACTCTGTTGAAGATGTGATTTTTTAAAAAATTATAATAGCTTTAATAAATAGTATAACTAGGTCAGAAGTTAGCATTCTCCAATATAGACTTGTGTTTTTTTTATACTTGCTGACTGTGTTAATTTTTAAGATGTAATCCATATTGATTGAGGGATCAGGACCATCCTACTTGAAGAAGGAGGGAATCCTTTTGTGGTGTTGGAAATTTCACCATATCTTAATGTCAAGAGTCCTCTGAGGAAGCATAAGGGGAGGGGTGCAGGTAGCTAGGTAGAGATAGAAGAAGCTGCTTTTATTCTCCAGTTTGTGAGAAGTGGGCCTTACCCCAGAGCATAGTTGTGATGTTAGTAGAATATTTTGTTTTTTGTTTTTAAAAAGAATTGCAAACAGTTGGCTTAAGATGCTAAATTGTACTTACTGATGCAGGCTGATAGAAATGATCCATCTCTCAGAGAGGGCAGCAGGAAGGTGCTGAAACACTCCAAGCACGGAGCCAGAATTAATGGTGGCAGGGTGCTGACTATGCTCATTACTGCGACCGGCAGAAGACATCCATCCCAGTTCAGGTTGGAATTCATGGTCTGCAGGTAGTATCCTGAAGGAATCTGTATTTCAAGGGGGAAATGAATGCACATGAAGACAGTGGTTAACTTTGGATTAAGTGGCCTCCCCAGCTGACGTTTGTCCTTCAGTGCTCGGTGTGATAGCTGGTGCTCCGCCAATCTTCAAGGTCCCCACTGTCCACTTATGAAAGGTGCTGGTATGGGGTCTGTTTGGTCTATTGATAATACTACCATTTCTTTCTTTAAAATTTTAACTAGTAGGCAGGGGAGATATCATAATGATCATGCAAACAGACTCTCATGCCTGAGGCTTCCAGGTCCCAGGTTCAATCCCCCTGTACCACCATGAGCCAGAGCTGAGCAAGGCTCTGGCAGTAGTAATAATACTACTATTAATAATAAAAAATTAATATTATTATTATAATAAAATTTTTATTAGTGATTTAATAATGGTTTAGAAGCTTGTGGAATTTCAGGGATATAGTTCTACACCACACCTACCACCAAAGTTCTGCAAGCCTACCCCAAGCTCACCTCCCTCCATCCATACTTATAGTCTTAGAGATGACTTGATCATTTATTTTTTTTCTCAAGTGCATAGATTTCATTTTCATACACTGTTTTTTTTGCCTCCAGGGTTATCGCTGGGTCTCAGTGCCAACACTGCGAATCCACTGCTCCTGTGGCCATTTTTTTTTTTTTGATAGGACAGAGAAAAATGGAGAGGAGAGGGGAAGATAGGGAGTGAGAAAGAGAGACACCTGCACACCTGCTTCAACCACTTATGGAGTGACCCTTCTATAGGTGGGCATCTGGTGGGCTGGAATAAGGATCCTTTTGCTGGCCCTTATGCTCAGTACTATCTGCGCTTAACCCAGTTCACCACTGCATGACCCCCTCATCTTGATTCTTTATGGAGATTTTTTTTTCATTTAGCCTCTTAATTTTCCTATGGAGGGTAAAAGTGGCCCTCATTTTCTGCTTAGGGTGACATATTATTATTATTTTGTAAACAAGTTATGCACATAAGTGAGCAGACTATTAAAATAATAAAGCAAAAAAAATAGTAGAAAGTACTAAGGGCATTTTCTGATAAGAAAAAAATTGAGGGCTAGGATACTTTAAATAGCATTCTGGTGGCCAGGGACTGGCTCAGTGAGTAAGTGCACAAACCTTGAGTGTGAGGATTTGAGGGTCTGGATTTGAGCCCTGGCACTCTACATGTCTCGCTCTCACTCTCTCAAACATGAAATAAATAAATCTTCAATAAAAGTACTAGCATAGTATGAAAAAATAAGTACATTCTGTTTTCTTATAAAACTGTATAAGAATGACCCCCACCCCCCAAAAGGTGGGGGGCAGTGTTGAAACAGATTGTTGCAGGCTCTTTTCTTTTCTTTCCTTTTTCTTTTGTTATCGTGAGACCTGCACTATGAATCCACTGCTCCTGGATGACATTTTTTTCCCATTGTTGTTGCTGCTGTTATTATTTTGCTGCTGTTATTGTTGAGTAGGACAGAGATAAATTGAGAGAGGAGGGAGAGATAGAGAGGGATAGAGAAACAGAGACATCTGCATACCTACTTCACTACTTATGAAGGGACCCTCTCCCCCCGTAGATGGAAAGCCGGGGGTTCCTTGCTCAGGTCCCTGCACTTTGTGCTATGTGCACTTAACCCAGTGCCCCACTGCCCAGCCCTTGCAGGTTGTTTTCATTGTTCCATGGATTGACCGCTTGTCTAGCACAATCCAAGTAGCATGAAGAAGCAATTCCAGAAAACATTCTTGTGTCTGTATAGCTCCTTTAAACAAACTGATGTCAGTGGATCACAAAGGGACTAGATGAAAAAGTTCTGCATAATAAAGTGACTGATAAAATTTAAAACAGGGGCTGAACATAACAGAAGAAAATCTTATTGCCCCAACCCAGAAGCAACCCAGGTGTCCAACAAAGATGAGTGGCTGAGAAAGTTGTGATATATATACAATGGAATACTACACAGTTATTAAAAATGATGAATTCACCTTCTTCACTTTATCTTAGATGGAGCTTGAAAGAATCATGTTAAGTGAGATCATCCAGAAAGAGAAGGATGAATATGGGATGATCTCACTCATAGACAGAAGTTAAGAAACAGAAGAAAGAAACACAAAGCAGAACTTGAGCTGGGTTTGATGTATTGCACCAAAGTAAAGTGTGGGGGGGGGGGGGCGGCTCTCAGGTCCTGGTGCATTTTGGTGAAAGAAGACCAAGGTTGGGGGTGAGAATGTTTTGCAGAAAACTGAGAAATCTTATACATGTACCAACAATTGCATTTACTTAAATTTACTATAAACCATTAATCCCCCCAATAAAAATTTAAAAAACAAACAAAGGGGCCAGAGGAACAGATCTCCAGGTAGGATGCCTCCCTTGTCGCAATCATAGCCCAGGTTCATGACTCGTGACCACATGGTACGTGTCATGACACCAGGGGCCTCTGGGGTGCTATGATGTCTCTCTCCCTCCCTTTCTTTCAAGTATGTCTGGTTGATCTGCTCCTACACACACACACACACACACACACACACACACACACACACACACACTTTAAAAATAAAAACAAATGAAAAAGAATAGCAACAAATCCAATACCCCACCCCAAATCTGGGATATAGTATTACGATTTCATTTTTTTTAAATAGCTGCACCACAAACTAAAACTGCCTATCTTGTAATCTTTTCATGAATTTCAATGTTTGCAGACCTCTTACTAGATAATAACATCAGAAACTGAGAATCAACATTCACAGTACAAGGAGTGTCTTCTAGTTGAAGTGTTTTGTTGGATTTGTCACACCTTCATCACTGTCATTACCAGCGCGCGTGTGTGTGTGTGTGTGTGTGTGTGTGTGTGTGTGTGTGTGTGTGTGTGTGTGGTGCTCTTGAGACTGAATCCAGGGCTTTAGACTAACAAGACATGGATTTTACCTTAGAGAGACATCACACCAAGACCTAAGTCTTAGTTCTTAGTAGTTCACAGTGCAAGTGAGAGCCTAGGAGACAAAATCAACCTAAGTCTCCTATTCAAGGAGTGGATTCTCCAAACCTTCTCTTTAAATGTATGCATGGATATGAGGCTTCTGAAGTCTGACCACCATCCCGGGAGAGTAGCCTTGCTCAAAACCCCCCTGAAAATGTCTTCCTTCAACACTTCACCAGTTCTCATTCTATTACCAATGATGTGCTTTGAGAGGACAGGAGAGTTTGACATAAGTACATAGAGCTGTTTCAAGTCTACCGGTTGTAAAATAAACACTCACTTCATTATGTTAACTGCTGACACCCAGGAATGGACCACTCTGTCACTGAGACTATGTATACCTCTGTTAAATATGTCTTGGTAATCATTTACCTTCCAATCTTCAGTCTGACCCTGAGAATTACAAGTAAGAATTGTTCAATGGGGTACAGACGACAGAGTGTAAGGGACACTGACTAGTCCTGCCCTAGGTCAATAACATTTTAAAGCATGGATCTCCCAATTAGAGGAAAAGGAAAGTTTTTTTTTTTAACAAAAAGTTCTGGCAGCAGATCTGCTCTAAGACTAAAAGGCTCTCAGCACCACTTGGAAGTTTCTGTTACTGATTCCAAATGAGAACTATTGTTAATAGGGATAAAGTTATTATCAACATGAATCACAGACACAGAAACCTGTTAACTTAATAATGTGGCAAATGTACTATTAATCTTTAGTGAAGCAATGTTAATATATTGCCTAATCTAAGAGAAGGCCCCAGCGTCTTGAAAGCTTGAAATCATTTTTGCCTCAGCTTCAAGTTCTGAAATCATCCCCCTTTTAAAATTTTAAATACTTTTATTTCATACAAGCCTCTGAGTATTCAGAAATAATTGTTGTCGATAGAGATTCATTTTCACCTTTGAATGGCCAATAATGTCAAATGGCAACATCACCGGCCTTCATAGCAACATATTTTAAGTGGATGTCTTGGAACTGAAGGTCAATAATGGCTACTAAATTTAAAATATGGAATCCCGTGATGTTTTATTCTTGGTACTTTGATTGACTTTATACAGGTGATTATTTCATTCTAATCTACCTCATTCTCAAGAGAAGCTCCCCTCACCTGACTTGAGAAGCACATCCTCATCCTCTTTTTCTTTAAGTTTCTGGCCTAACTTTACTTTGTATAAATTTGAAAACTATATGCTCTATATCAGTCTTTAAAAAACATTTAAAAAGTTGCTGATGTATTTACTGGATAGAAACAGAAATTGAGAGGGAATGGGGAGATAGATAGATAGATAGGTAGGTAGGTAGATAGATAGGGACAGAGAGACACTTGCAGCTTGAACCTGGGTCCTTGTGCACTGTAACATGCACTTTTACCTACTCCCCCAAGGTCTATTTATTGATTTATTTTTATTAGTGATTTAATATTGATTTATAAGATTGTAAGATAATAGGGGTATAATTCCTTGCAGTTCCCACCACTAGAGTTCTGTATCCCACCCCCCTCCATTAGGAAGTTCCCTGTTGTTTACCCTGCTGGGAGTATGGAGCAAAATTCTTTTGTAGGATCAGAAGGTGGGAATTGTGACTTCTGAAATTGCTTCTCTACTGGACATGGGTATTTACAGTTCACTCCATATCCCCTCACCTACTAAGGTTTATTTTTTAATTACTTTTATTTGATAAGAAAAAGAGACATTGGGGGGGAGGGAGGGAGAGACAGAGAGGCACCAGCTCCACTGCCTCATTTGTTATGAGGATGCCCCTGCAGGTGGGGACTAGGGACTTGAACCTGGGTTCTTGCTTATGATAACATATGCACTCAACGCACTCAACCAGGTGCACAGCTGGCTAGTCCCTATCAGGGAATTTTTACCTACAAGAGAGGTCTTGTGGGTAGTAATAGCAAAGTGTGGGTGTTGGCATGAGCCAGGATGGTTATGAGTGAGCAAGTTGTAAGTTACTTCATATTCAGAAGGACAATATACTACACTTGTCCCTCATTTATTGTGGTTAATCAATTCCAGACTCTACTGCAAAGTAGGATTTTTAAATTATGAATCGATTATTTTCATAGTAAGAGCATAGAAAACCTGTTTACAACCTTCTAAATACAGTTTTTAAAATATAATTAGAGGCCTCTAGACATGAAATCACACCCCTTCAGCTTTGCTTCCTTGCTGAAAGAGACAGTTGCATGGATGTTCTTTTCATCTTTATGGATGGAGCAAATAGTAGACTCATTCAAGTTGTAATGGTGGGCAACCTCCACACTTTTCTTGCCATTTTTTATCATATCCAAGAGTTTCACCTTCTCCTGGTTGGTGAGCATCTTCCTTCGGTGCTCAGTTTCATCATCAGAAGGCTGAGAAGAAGCAGCATGTTTAGGAGTCATTGTGGGGCTTAGATAAAGATTCTCAGAAATGGCAACACTTAGAGGAGCAAAGATGCTTCCAATGTGTACCAATGTAGAAGCGTGTATGAGAGAAACACTCTCTGACTGGCTTGGTTTCCCCACACCCGATTTCAAACACACAAGTGTTGGGACTATGTGTAAGCCTGATAGAGCTTAGGGAGAACCACCCCTGTCCTTGGATGGAGGTCTGAGAAGATAACCTCTTGATAAGTCTCTCTCAACCGAGGTGAGCATAAGGGGGGAAACTCAGACTTGGTTCTTTCCTTCTTGACTCTCAAGCCCACAGAAACCCCAGTACTTCCCTCCATTAACTGCAGGCCACATGGCCGCAGATTCACTTATTCAAAGTCACCTTCTGATCACAGAAGAACACACCTTATCACACACTTCATCACACACCTCAGATCCCCAGACAAGAGAAATTCCAAACTATATGGCTTTTTGATATGCATCTTCTCTCTGTCTCACCCTATGGGTTTAACCCCTATGCTTCTCTCAAATACCTTTGGATAATTAAGTTGCTTGTGTCATGGAGAATAACTGTCTTGTATCTCAATTCCTGTCATACCAGCCCCCTTCCTTAGGGGCATGCCGACCATTAAGAAACCTGTAATTTCTGACATATTTCAGTAATATTCCCTTCGTTTGTTTTTCTATTTAACTCATGTCTACCTTGCTAACAAATGAGTTCTGAGTTCTGAGTTAACACGCTGAGGATCTCCCTGGTATCTTTTACTTTGTGTCACCCCTGTCTTGAGCGAGAAAGAACCAGTCTGTTACCTTTCCCCTGGAGATCACCCCCACCAGAGAGAGACCCTGAAACACAAGGAGTGGTCAAGTGGCTGCACCTAGCCTTGAAGGATTTGTAGGGGACAGGGGCCTAAAGTCCATAAGTACAGTAATTTTAATTGTAATTATAATACAGGGGTGTGATCAGACAACTGATCAGGCTCTGTTATCATTTTCACTGTCTCAATCAACTTTTTAATGAATGTATATATGCATATATTTTATTTTATTTTGCCTCCAGAGTTATCACTGGGGCTCAGTGCCTGCACTACAAATCTACTACTCCTGGAGGCTATTTTCTCCCCTTTTGTTGCCCTTGTTTATCATTGTTGTTATTATTATTGTTGTTATTGTTATCATCATTGTTGGATAGGACAGAGAGAAATTGAGAGAGATGGGGAGACAAAGAGGGAGAGAGAAAGACAGACACCTGCAGACCTGCTTCACTGCTTGTGAAGTGACCCCCATGCAGGTGGGGAGCTGGGGGTCTAACAGGGATTCTTAAGCCAGTCCTTGTGCTTCAAACCATGTGTGCTTAACCCGTTGCGCTACTGTCCAGCCCTCTAATGAATGGATATATTTGAAAAAAATCTTGATAGAGTGAAGCTATGAAAGTCAAAGAGTGAAGTGGAGAGGGACTGTATGTGTTATATAGATTTGCTATGTGGATTAATTTAAATGCTACAAAGTCATCACTATATAAGTAATAGATAAATGTTAAAAGTAGGTTATTTGCAGTCAACTGGGTATATAGATTCAATGAGGTTCATTCAAGTTTATTATGATTTATGTCAAATTGAAAAAAATGTGTGGCAGCTTGCAGAGAAAACTCAGGTTTAGTTAAAAGAAATGTCAGGTTTTGCTGAAATAAGATAAAAGCATTCATGATTTTGTTCTTTTTTGCCTAGAAAGTTTGAGGCTTGCAGCGAACCATTTGGTAATTTTGTATTTATGATTAACTTTGCCATTTCAGTATGCTTTTATGAAACTAGCAACCAGATATGTGGGTGCTATTCCTGTGTTTTCTGGTCAGCTACTATTACAAAATTATGAGGAAAGGTTAATCTGCTAAATCAGTTTGATTTTTGTGTATTGCGTAGAGCACAAATCAGCAAAATTTTCTGTAATGAGACAGACAATAAAATTTTCCACAGGTACATGGGTGGATGAATTCTGTTGCATCTAAACACTTTCTGTTTGCCTACACAGACAGATATAACATGAAAGACAAATGAAAAGTGGGTGTATGTCAGTTAAACTATGTGAACACTGAATTTTGAACTTTATGTAATTTTCATGTGTCACAAGTATTTAATTCTTATTTTTTGAACAGAATAAAAATGCAAAACTCTTTTTAGCCGGTAAAAAATAAGACAAAAAGGTAGTGAATTAGATTTTGTCCATAGATAAAATTTTGCTAACTCCTGGGTTAGAGAGATTTCCCTTTTCCTTTCACTACTACTAACTATGTGACTTAACCACCTACCCTCTCTGAATCTGTTATTTTTTTTCTGAGTCTTAGTTCTCTCTTAAACAAATGAAATAGTTGATCATAAAACATGAAAAGACAAGATGAATAGATAGATCTCCAAAGAAGGTATACACATGACTAATAAGCATGTGAAATAATGCCTGTTTGTTATCGTGGGAATGCAAATCTAGACTACAATAAGATCACACATCACATCTGTGAGAATCATCAAAGACCACAGACAACAAAAAAGCAAGTGTTGGTGAGGCTGCAGAGAAAAAGGAGCCCTCTCTTGTGCAGTATTGGTGGGAATGCAATCTACTTTGGCTGGACTAAGTATGGAGACTTCTCAGGATTCTAAAAGCAACATATGCAAATAATCTAAATTTCCAATGGCAAATAGGTGGATAAAGTAGAGGTGTCATAGATCAGGGACTTTGCTCACCAATAGAGCATGCAGGAGGGCCTGGGTTCAAGCCCTGAGCACATTATGGATGTAACCAGCATAGCTTCATGGACAGTGAATGTCTCTCTCTACTCACTCACTTACTCACTCACTCACTCACTCTCTAAAATAATAGAAATGGATAAAAAGCTTGGCCTGGGAATAGTGGGTCATCCACATGTAAGGTCCAGACTCATAGAAAAGAAATAAAAAGATGTGTTTTATGTACACAATGGGATACTATGGTGATGGCTGTAGTAATACAACGTAGTTTTGAAGTGTGAAAAATGCTCTTGAAACACTATACAATCTTGTAAACCAATGTGTTACCTCAATTAAATAACTAATAATATTTTAAAAAAAGGTGAGGTTGAGTTGAGTAAAGTCACCTCTAGGTTTCTATCCAGCTCTATTATTTCATGATTTGTGACTATAATGCTATTGTTGGCCTTCTAAATTTCAAGTTGAGAAATTTAGAAAGAGTCACTGATTTCTTCAAAGTAATTTCTAGTCCTTTCTAAGCAACTTGGTTGTTGACCATTACTCCATTTAAAAAATAAATTAATTCACATGTTTTTATAAAAGGTGCATTGGACTTTGTGTTTTTCCTCTGGCTTCTTCCACAACAGAGGAGTTGATTCACCAAGGAAATAACAGTGATGAGAAGAGAATTGCTTACTTGTTCAGATTTATACTTAAATAATACAGTGGAGGTAGCACTTGGATCAATGGATTTAGTTAATTGTTTGTTTGTTTTCCCTCCAGGGTTATTGCTGGGCTCGGTGCCTGCACCATGAATCCACCGCTTCTGGAGGCCATTTTTCCCCCCTTTTTGTTGCCCTTGTTGTTGTAGCCTCGTTGTGGTTATTATTATTGCCATTGTTGATGTTTGTTGTTGGATAGGACAGAGAGAAATGGAGAGAGGAGGGGAAGACAGAGAGGGAGAGAGAAAGATAGACACCTGCAGACCTGCTTCACCGCCTGTGAAGCGACTCTCCTGCAGGTGGGGAGCCTGGGGCTCGAACTGGAATCCTTACGCTGGTCCTTGTGCTTTGCGCCACATGCGCTTAACCCACTGCGCCACCGCCCGACCCCCAGTTAATTGTTAATATCACTTTTAAAGATTTAATGAAGCAGGATGGCAAAAACACTGGCTAAAGGAAGTCTTATAATTATACATAGATTTGGTATCTGTTGTGTGCTATACACTACAGTATTGTCTGTACCTATTAAAAGGCATTTCTACTATTTTTTTTTCAATTGGGAGGATTAATGGTTTATAGTGAATG
Source organism: Erinaceus europaeus (assembly GCF_950295315.1). NCBI lineage: Eukaryota > Metazoa > Chordata > Mammalia > Eulipotyphla > Erinaceidae > Erinaceus > Erinaceus europaeus. The sequence continues at coordinate 53,753,769 of NC_080168.1, forward strand.
CAATTTTTGGTACATGTGTAAAATTTCTTAGTTTTCTGTAAAACGCTTTCACCCCATCTTAGGTTCTCCTCCACCATGAGGCACTAGGATTTGAAAGCCAACCCCCACCTCCGAGTCCTTTAATTAGGTGCAATATATCAAACCCAGTCCAAGTTTAACTTTGTGTTTCCCCTTCTGTCCTTATTTCTCAATATTTGTCCATGAATGATATCATTCCTTATTCATCCCTCTTTTCTTGGCTTATCTTATCTCACTTAACAGGATTCTGTGAAATTCCATCCAAGATTAGGTGAAGAAGATGAGTTGGTGAATTCATCATTCTGAGTAGTATTCCATTGGGAATATATACCATGACTTTCTCTGCCACTCCTCTGTTGTTGGACACCTAAGTTGCTTCCAGGTTTGAGCTATTACAAATTGTGCATCTATGAACATAGGTATACACAGATTTTTTCTTTTTTTTGGATGAATGTGCTTGATTCCTTAGGATTTATTTTCAGGAGAGGAATTGCAGTTCTTGGGTAGGTCCTTTTCTAGGCTTCTGAGAGTTCTTCAGACTGCTCTCCACAGGGGTTGGACCAACTTACATTCCCACCAGCCCGCCCCCCCACACACACACATACACACACACACACACACACACACACACACACGCACACACATACAACTTGTCCAACAATTATCGTTACTATCCTATCTGATGTACAACATTCTCGTAGGAGTGAAGTGGTATCTGATTGTCTTTATTTGCATTTCTGTGACAATCAATGACTTGGAGCATGTTTTTCATGCTTGTTGGCTTTTTGGATATCTTCTATGGTGAATATTCTGTTCATATCCTCTCCCCACTTTTGGATTGGGTCATTTGTTTTTTTGTTGTTGAGTTTGGTGAACTCTTTATATATTTTGGTTATTAGCCTTTTTTTCTGATGTATGGCATGTAAATATCATTCACTGAGGAGTCTCTTTGTTTGGGTATTGGCTTCTTTTGCTGTGCAAAAGCTTTTCAATTTGATGTAATGCCACTGGTTTATTTTTGTTTTTGTCTTCCTTGTAAGTGGACTTGTGTCACTAAGATGCCTATAAAACTTAGATGGAAAAGAGTTCTGCTAAGATTTTCCCATTTTTTAAAAATATTTATTTATTCCCTTTTGTTGCACTTGTTATTTTTTATTGTTGTAGTTATTATTGTTGTTGTCATTGTTGGATAGGACAGAGAGAAATGGAGAGAGGAGGGGAAGACAGAGAGGAAGAGAGGATAGACACCTGCAGACCTGCTTCACAACTTGTGAAGCGACTCCCCTACAGGTGGAGAGCCAGGGGCTTGAACCGGGATCCTTACGCCAGTTCTTGTACTTTGTACCACCAGCGCTTAACACACTGAGCTACCAATTTTCCTATTCTAAGGTATGCCGCTGCCTACCACTTAGCTCTTGAAGTTAGAGTCTGCAATGATCAGACATCTTGATAGGCTAACTACCTGGTGACATTTATAGGACACAATTGTCTGGGAGAAAAGAAATACTTATTTGCAATTTTAACATTTAGTCACTTCATTGCTGTTGGAAAACAATTTGATATCCTTACCTGCATAATGCACATTCTATAAATAATCTGAAAAGTGAATAGTGGGAGAAAGGTGAAGACAAATGTAGTGCCTTCCACGTGGAACTCACTGGAACCGCCACAATTTTTCTCCTTGGCGTGGTCTGACCAGGGTGTTGTATTTCTGCCAAGGTTGCAATATGGCCGACAGTATGTTTTCAGAATATTAGCAAACACCCTAAAGATTGTCAGGTGGGAGGAACCTGAAAATAATTAGAGACATTATCTATTATCTATTAGTAAAATAATTGCTCTTCAGTTTTTCAATGTGTCAATAAGAAAAATGACAATTGCAAGAATGAAGGGCAGTAAAATCACTAAAGAGGTTATTGCACCCATGGGCGTGAGTTCAAAGGAACAAGCTTCTGACAAGGGTTCTGGCTTCCTGGTGACTAGCCCAAGGTGGTGCCTGACAGCTAATATAAAAAATGAAAAAAGATAAGATCAATGAAAACATATTAAAAAGGGAAGGAAGTTATCAAAAATGAAACACCATAGTAAGAGATTTTTGACTTTCTCAGAAGTCTCTAACTTTAATTCATTTATGAAGACAGCAACCTGAACTTGCTTTTACAGCCTTAGCACAAAAAACTATTTTTTCATATAATCTGTTATATAGATAATCTTTATGTCACTTGTCAAGTAGAGGGTGGTTTTATATTTTGACATGAAGATGAAGGACTTTAACCTTGAGTTTTAGACATAAGGTTAAACTTTTCCTTTTCCTTTTTTTTTTGTTTGGAATCCAGGATTATCACTGGGGCTCAGAGCCAGCACTATGAATCCACTGCTCCTGGAGGCTATTTTTCCCATTTTGTTGCCCTTGTTGTGGTTGTTATTGTTATTGTTGTTATAGATGTTGTTGTTGTTGGATAGGACAGAGAGAAATCAAGAGAGATGGGAAAGACAGAGAGGAGGAGAGAAAGATAGACACCTGCAGACGGGCTTCACCACTTGTGAAGTGACCCACCTGCCGGTGGAGAGCCAGGGGCTCCAACTGGGATCCTTAGGCTGGTCCTTGTGCTTTGCACCATGTTTGCTTAACCTACTGCACTACTGCCTGGCCCCCTGCTTTGAACTTTTCAAATGACCTTATGCATGTTAATAATGGGACTAAAAGTTCAGTAGATGGCTTTTGTAGTTTCTTTCTAGTTTTAGATGACTGTCTTTTTATTGCCAGTAATTTGCAACCTTGTTTCTCTAGTGATCTTTCAGATTTTGTCTTTTTTTTTTTTTTTTTGAGTCTATTAGGACTTCCTGATATGATGACAAATAAGATACCCAAGTGTAGTGGCAGGGTAGTGGCACGCCCTGTTGATCACACACATTACCATGCACAGGGTCTAGGCAGGCAGGAGTAGAGGGGGAACTTCACAAGTGGTGAAGCAGGTCTACAGGTATCTGTCTTTCTCTCTCCCTCTCTGTCTCTCTCTTCCCACTCAATTTCTCTCTGTGTTATCAAACTAAAAGAGAAGAAGGAAGAGAGAAAGAAAGAAAAGAGAAGAAGAGAAAAGGAAAGAAAAGAAAAGAAAAATGGCCACCAAAAGCTGTGGATTCATTGTGCAGGCACCAAGCCCCAGCAGTAACACTGATGGCAAAAACAAATGAAAAAATAAAATAAAATACCCATGTATAGTCTGCACTATCTTGATCTATACAATTGGTTCACAACACCCCCTTTAACCAGAGAAATACTTTCACAAGTTATTTAGGCAGTAGAACATAGTTACAGGGTAATGGTATAAAAAGCAAGAATATATTTGACTTTCTCCCAAGTATAGATTATCATTTTGATGTGTTCAAGTTTCCTAGAGTGAAATCTTAGTTGAAAGAAATACCACAGAGCATTGGTTTTTATATTTAAGTAAAAAGTACTTATTCATATTTTTTATGGTTATAGAGCAATTATATTGATTTGGGCTAGTCTTCTCTTTAAGAGTTATACTAGACCTATTATGCCAACTTTTGATTAATTAAAGAAGCTGAGGACATAGTAATTGAATATGGAGCCTTTCACCTCTGAGTCACTGAATCAAATCCTGTCCTAATTGGTAATGGCCAAGAATGATGACAGCAATGGCTCTTTAGTGGCCTCTGTGATGTGTGTTTAGGTCAGGTGGAAGTCTGAAGGGATAATAGCTTATAGAAGAGGGCTCATACCACAGTCACCATTGCCAGAGACAGATGGAGAACCAAGGAGAACATCACCAAGGTGTGTTTCTCTTAAGAAAGACATAACAGAGACATCTCTTTATTATTCCTAAAAGAGCTAATCCTTTAAGACTTTCCAAGTTGTAAGGGGGTTTAGTGAGATGAGAACAGAGAATGCCTTGATGAACAGTCTAGAGACTGAAATTGAACTGGTCTGAGCTAGGAGGCTTAGCTTATGCTTCTCTTGATTATTAGCCTGTTCTCTGTCCAACTCCTGTAAAACATTTCTGTGGTGTTAGTAAGGTTTTTTTCCCCTAACTTTTGTCCAATTTTATGCTTTCACATAGGCTTTATTATGAAATAAGAACCATTTTAAGGATATAAGACTATTTGCAAGGATAATTCTTCTCATCCACCCATTTTATTTTTCAATTCAGGGGTATATAGTAAATATGTTTTCAACTCACTATTTGCTTTTGCATAAAAATGACTATTTGTTGCAAGATAAGTTAGGGGCTGCTGTTAGTGCATGATAAATTGACACCTGAAATCTTACTAAAAGTTAAATATTATTCTCATATTATTTTTAAAGAGGTAGCTTAGTGTTTCTTAAAATAACTATTACAACATCAATTTAAAAATGTCTCAAATATCGTGTTCAATATCCATGTAGAAAAGAAAAATAAATACACCAAGAATAAAATTAAAGGCATAAAATAGAAATCTTGACATTTTAATTTTATTATTTTTCTTTTTTAGTCATCATATTTATTTATTTTCAATTTAATTAGCTAATTTATTGTATAAAGGCATAGGAATCAAGAGGGAAGAGGGAGGAAGAAAGGCATCTGTAGCCCTGCTTCACCACTCACAAAGCTTTCCTCCTTCAGGTACGGGCTAGGGGCTTGAACCTGAGTTCTTGCACATTGTAACACGTCCTCCCCTCAACCAAGTGCATCACCACCTGCCCCCTTATTTATTATTACTATTACTATTATTATTATTACTATTACTATTGTGATCATTATTTTGGTGCTGGGGCTTTACACCTGCATGATTCCAGTGGTTATGGCAGATTTTTTTTCCTTTTAATTTCAAATAGAGAGAGTTAGGAAGATTTTTCTGTTTTTAAAGCATCTATATCACACCTTGGATTAATACTGCAGACCTTTCTATACAGATAATTTGGGGATATCAAATAGACTCAGCCTCAAAAAAAAATAATCATGGGGGCCAGATGGTGGCGCACTGGGTTAAACACGCATAGAAAGAAACACAAGAAAAGACCTAGATGTCAGACCAGAAACAATCAAATACTTAGAGGAAAACATTGGTAAAACACTTTCCCACATACACCTCAAGGACATCTTTGATGAATCAAACCCAATTGCAAGGAAGACTAAAGCAGAAACAAACCAATGGGACTACATCAAATTGAAAAGCTTCTGCACATCCAAAGAAACTATTAAACAAACAGAGAGACCCCTCACAGAATGGGAGAAGATCTTCACATGCCAGACATCAGACAAGAAATTAATCACCAAAATATATAAAGAGCTCAGCAAACTTAGCACCAAAAAAGCAAATGAACCCATCCCAAAATGGGCAGAGGATATGAACAAAACATTCACCTCAGAGGAGATCCAAAAGGCTAACAAACATATGAAAAACTGCTCTAGGTCACTGATTGTCAGGAAATGCAAATTAAGACAACACTAAGATACCACCTCACTCCTGTAAGAATGGCATACATCAAAAAGGACAGCAGCAACAAAAGCTGGAGAGGCTGTGGGGACAGAGGAACCCTTTTACATTGCTGGTGGGAATGTAAATTGGTACAGCCTCTGTGGAGAGCAGTCTGGAAAACTCTCAGAAGGCTAGACATGGACCTTCCATATGATCCAGTAATTCCTCTCCTGGGGTTATACCCCAAGGACTCCATAACACCCAACCAAAAAGAGGTGTGTACTCCTATGTTCATAGCAGCACAATTCATAATAGCTAAAACCTGGAAGCAACCCAGGTGCCCAACAACAGATGAGTGGCTGAGAAAGCTGTGGTATATATATATACAATGGAATACTATGCAGCTATCAAGAACAATGAACCCACCTTCTCTGACCCATCTTGGACAGAGCTAGAAGGAATTATGTTAAGTGAGCTAAGTCAGAAAGATAAAGATGAGTATGGGATGATCCCACTCATCAACAGAAGTTGACTAAGAAGATCTGAAAGGGAAACTAAAAGCAGGACCTGATCAAATTGTAAGTAGGGCACCAAAGTAAAAACCCTGTGGTGAGGGGTAGACATGCAGCTTCCTGGGCCAGTTGGGGGTGGGAGTGGGCGGGAGGGATGGGTCACAGTCTTTTGGTGGTGGTAATGGTGTTTATGTACACTCCTAGCAAAATGTAGACATATAAATCAGTAGTTAATTAATATGAGAGGGGGAAAATCAATTGTATGTCTCAAAGTTTTTCAAAACACAAACTGAATCTTTTTAATATATAGGCTGTGTATTTGATATGCGGACTCTCTCAAAAGCCTAGACCAAGTAGATTAGAAGCATCCAATAGCACAACTATATACAAGATACTGGATACTGTACAGCAAACCATAACAAAAGGACTTTTCAAAGTTAACCCAATTAACAAATAATGTGATGATAACATTAACTATCGATTGTCTTTTGGAACCCTAAGACAGCAGGAACCTCACATCTCCACTATAGAGCCCCTACTTCCCCCAGTCCTGGAACCCTTGGATAGGGCCCACTTTCCCGTATGCATCTCCCAATCCAAACCAAATAATATTGCATCCGCCGATCACAACCTAACCAACGCAACGATTGCCACCTCAACATGCTTCACCTCAGACTGTGTCCAGAGACTTCACGTGTGGAATGACAACCCTTCAGCTTCATTACTCGGGTGAGACCTTTCCTTTTATAGTACACTCTAATTTCATCTCAGGTAGTTCACTTTCTAACAAAGTCCCATAACCTAGATATACACCAGTTTCTGTGAGAGAGAGCTTATGTTCACACGTATCCATAAACTACTGCAAAATATATACCTGAAAGCAGAAGTACACTAGAGTTTGCAGTGAGTACCTCTCTAACACTTCCTCTCCACTATTCCAAGCTTGGGATCCATGATTGCTCAACAAATTGTTTGGCTTCGTATGTTAACTCTCTTTTCAATCACCAGGTTCCAGATGCCACCAGGATGCTGGCCAGGCTTCCCTGGATTGAAGACCCCACCAATGTGTCCTGGAGCTCAGCTTCCCCAGAGACACACCTTACTAGGAAAAGAGAGAGGCAGACTGGGAGTATGGACTGACCAGTCAACGCCCATGTTCAGTGGGGAAGCAATTACAGAAGCCAGACCTTCTACCTTCTGCAACCCTCAACGACCCTGGGTCCATGCTCCCAGAGGGCTAGAGAATGGGAAAGCTATCATGGGAGGGGGTGGGTTATGGAGATTGGGTGGTGGGAATTGTGTGGAGTTGTACCCCTCCTACCTTATGTTTTTGTTCATTAATCCTTTCTTAAATAAAAAATTTAAAATAAAAAAAATAAAAAGAAAGAAAGAAACACAAGGACCCTCACCTGGTTCGAGCCCCCAGCTTCCCACCTGCAGGGGGGGGGTGTCACTTCATAAGCGGCAAAGCAGATCTACAAGTGTGTTTCTCTCTCCACATCTCCCCTCATCTCTGAAATTCTCCCTGTCCTATCCAATAAAATGGAAAAAATGTCCTTTCTGCACCAGGAGCTGAAATGGGAAGATGAAAGAAAGAAAAAGAAAAAAAGGAAAAAAGGAATGGAAAGGCAATGGAGACCTTTGGAGCTCTGGTTTAAATGGAGCTCTGGTTTAAATGCACATTGCAAAACACACTAGGCATGCACATTTTAAAATAAAACAGATGAGCTCTTAAAAAACTTCTAGCTAGTACTACATTAAAAAAACTAGAAATCAATTCTTCTGTTCTTTCTGTCTTCAAATCCTTGGCTCCAATGATCTGCTTCTCTGACCTTGACATAATCAAGACTATCTCTGCCACGTAATTGTAATAATAATAATAAAAGCCTACTTTGCGCTATAGATGGTAGATGCACATTTTTTTCTTCTTTGGTTACCTGCCAGTTCTCAAAATTAAAGCAGTGGGAAGAAATGCAAATGAAGGTCATGCTTGACAGATAAAAATAATGGAATGCATAGTCCACATTTGAAAAATTACCTTAAAATAAAAGATAGCATGACGTAAGGATCCCAGTTCAAGCCCCTGACTCCCCACCTGCCTTCACAGTCACTTCACAGGCGGTGAAGCAGGTCTGCAGGTGTCTATCTTTCTCTCCTCCTCTCTGTCTTCCCCTCCTCTCTCCATTTCGCTCTGTCCTATCCGGCAAAGATGACATCAATAATAATAACTACAACAACAATGAAAAACAACAAGGGCAGCAATGGGGAAAATAAATAAACCCCACTTCTTTAAGTTCATATATGGCTATGAATTACAGCTTTGAAGGATTTCCAATTTAATCATCAGAAAGGAAAAATCCAAAATAAGGATTATAGACTTTTTTTTCATATTCTTTTTTTTTCAATGTTTTTTTATTGTTGTAGTTATTATTGTTGCTGTTATTGATGTCGTTGTTGTTGGATAGGACAGAGAGAAATGGAGAGAGGAGGGGAAAACAGAGAAGGGAAGAGAAAGATAGACACCTGCAGACCTGCTTCACTGCCTATGAAGCGACTCCTCTGTAGGTGGAGAGCTGGGGGCTTGAACCAGGATCTTTATGCCTGTCCTTGCGCTTTGTGCCACCTGTGCTTAACCTGCTCAGCTACCGCCCGACTCCCAGGATTACAGACTTTGATAGAGGGAAGACAGTTTTACTTCATCATTGTTGAGCAGTCTAATAACTTGGAACAGAAACCAGAACAAAAATAAAAACTCTAAATATTCATTGTGTAGAGTATTTTGTAAACTACTGGAAGACAGTTTTTATAATGATGTAACTTGTAGCTAGTACATTTTTTGTTGTAAACATCCTAAGAAAGGTTACCCTTTCAGGTATTAAACTTATGTAACATAATGACTACAGTACACTAGTAGCAACACGGTTGATTATATTAATATTTATTACTTGAAGAATATTTTTTGTTCATTCAGATGAATGGTATATTTTTAAACAGAAGACTGGGAAGCAAATGGATATATGCTGAATTGTTAGAAAACTTGAATCTGAAAATGTATGTGTGATAATGAGGTCACATCAGAGAATGTATTCAATTTTTAAGTATGCCTCTTATTGAATTGCTTTCAAAATTATTTGGATCATTAATAGAGGTAGGAGCACTAGCAAAAGGAAAATACATTAGAAATTAAGATCAGGGAGTCGGGCTGTAGCGCAGCGGGTTAAGCGCAGGTGGCGCAAAGCACAAGGACCGGCATAAGGATCCCGGTTCGAACCCCGGCTCCCCACCTGCAGGGGAGTCGCTTCACAGGCGGTGAAGCAGGTCTGCAGGTGTCTATCTTTCTCTCCTCCTCTCTGTCTTCCCCTCCTCTCTCCATTTCTCTCTGTCCTATCCAACAACGACAACAACAATAATAACTACAACAATAAAACAACAAGGGCAACAAAAGGGAGTAAATAAATAAAATAAATTTTAAAAAATAACTAAAAAAAAGAAATTAAGATCAGTATTAAAATAAATGAATAGATAAAGTGATCAAAGGAATAGAATGGAAACTGGGTAGATAGCATAATGGTTATGGAAAGAGACTCTCATGCTTGAGGCTCCCCAGTCCCAGGTTCAATCCTCTGCACCACCATAAGCCAGAGCTGAGCAGTGGTCTAGTAAAAGAGAAACAAACAAACAAACAAACAAAACAGAATGGAAACTCTAGAAATACATGTAACTGTATGCAAATAAGGTGACAGTTCAAATGAGTTTAGACATTTTAGTAAGTTGGACAATTTCATAGTCACATAGAAAATAATTAAATAGAAACAGAAAATAATTTAAATAAAATTTTCTCTTACAATCTCCTCCAATTTAGTTTCCAAATGTGCCAGGCTAAAGGTAAAAGCATATCAATTAATAATATGAATGCCAAAAGGAAATCTGTATGAATCTTATAAGTGAACTTATTTGGAAGTTAGGAAAACTTTCACTATGATTAAATTCTAGACTCAGTAAAGGAGGTTGATAAAGTTGATTATAATCCTATCCCCTAAAGGCAAAACAAGCACACTTAAAGATCTTATGCATGGAGTGAGCTGGAGAGTGGTGTACCAGGTTAAGCACACATAGTATGAAATGCAAAGACCCCAGTTTGAGCCCCCAGCTCCCCACGTGTGGAGGATGGGAGGGTGTCATCTGACAAGCAGTGAAGCAGGTCTTCAGGTGTCTATCTTTCTCTCTGTCTTCCCCTCACCTCTCTATTTCTCTTTGTCCTACAAAAAGAAAAATTTAAAAAAAGGGCCACAAGAGCAGTGTATTTGTAGTCCAGGCACCGAGTCCCAACGATAATCCTGGAGGCAACAGAATATATATATATAAAAGATCTTATCCATGGAAAATAAATCAATGCTTATTTTAAGAGAGATGAAAACTAGAATATAATATGAGCAATTTTTTGCTATAGAAAAATGTTTATGGAGTCGGGTGGTAGCACAGCAGGTTAAGTGCACGTAGCGCAAAGTGCAAGGACTGGTATAAGGCCCCGGTTCGAGCCCCGTCTCCCCACCTGCAGGGGAGTCGCTTCACAGGCGGTGAAGCAGGTCTGCAGGTGTCTACCTTTCTCTCCTCTCTCTGTCTTCCCCTCCTCTCTCCATTTCTGTCTGTCCTATCCAACAATGATGACAACAAGATAACTACAATAACAGCAACAACAAAAAACAAGGACACAAAAGGGAATAAATAAATAAATAAACATTTTTTAAAATGGTTTACTCTCCCCAGTAATATAAGCATCTTCTAAAAATTGAAAGAGAAAGTCCATACTAGAAAAGATAGAGTATCCCCAAATGCAGGGGGAAAGTAGTGGTGAAGCAGGGCTGCAGGTGTCTCTATGTCTCTCTCCCTCTCTATCTCCCCCTCCTCTCTCGATTTCTCTCTGTCTCTATTCAATAATAAATAAATAAATAAATAAAACTTAAAAAATAAAAGATAGAGTAGATATATGAATAGGTAGTTCACAACACTTGCAAATTGTTCTATAGCAATGGAAAGATGTCTACCTTGTCTCATAGTAAGAGACATGTCAACTAAAACTTCACTGAGCTACCAGACAGAAATCAAAGGTTTAGCAAGATTTAGGGACGACTGTGAGGAAACAAGACATTCTTAACATCTTTGGTAAAAATAAAACACGGCACAGACACAACCAATAGCACTGACACTATACAGGGCAATTATTTGTGAATTTATTCTTTGATTTAACTATCCTACTCCTAGGGAATCTATCCTAAAGATAAGCTTGTGGGATGCAAAGAGAAGTATATATGCACTGAGTTATTCAGTAGGACCTACTTAACATGGCAAAATTAAAGAAACAACCCCATTGATCTAGGACTGGTAATAAACAGTTGTTTTCTACACTAAGGCATACTGTGAAGATAGGTAGATAGATAGATAGATAGATAGATAGATAGATAGATAGATAGATAGCGCACTGAGTGGTGGTGCACCCAGTTGAGTGTACATGGTTCTCTGATTTAAAAAAATAAATAAATAAATCCAGGAATGGAAATCATGATCACAGCAATTTTTGTTAAACCAACAATCAAGGAAGCAAAGGCAGTACAGGTTTGATCAAAGGGTGTGGGCAGCATGTTAAGAAGCTCTCTCTGTCCAAACGTGGGGACATTGGAGCATCAGTAATTACAGTGGACTGAAACACAGTGAAAAATATAATTCCATGAATTAATAATAATAGTTTAAAAATAAAAACAGCTAATAGGTCACTTTCAAAAGATTTTGAAGCTCAGCTCATTAATCTGAAAACTCTAACAACAGAAAGAAAGAACTTGACATTTATCTTCTTTTTCTTATGTAAACTGTACCTAATTAAATCGTTGTTAAGGAGATTTTTCTCCTTGTAGAATCATTTCAGCTAACAAAAGAGAAAGATATATAGATTGTCACTTTCTTGCATCTCCCAGTGGGGTAGTAGATTTGGACAAAATGCATCAACTGAGTCTGTTAAATAACAGAGATAAGGGCTGGCAAGTTAGCTTACCTGGGAGGGGGCCTACTTTGCCATGAGCCTGACCCAGATTCCTGGGTCTGCACTGGACATTGTAGACAGTTTTGGCATTGTGATATCATTCTCTCTGTCCCTTTGTTCTTCTATCCTTGTACCCCTCTGTCTCTCTATGTCACAGCCTGGAGTGAAGAATCCCCAGCAATGACAAATTAATAATATTTTTTAAAATTATAAATAATCAGATAGTATGCCTTTTAGTTGAAGTGCAAAACACCATCAATGAAGAAATTCCCTTCTACCCACAAAATACAATCTGTCTTAAGTATCTAGGCCTATCAGGCAATTAACATAAGAAAAGTAGAGGAGAATAAACTCCTAGTTGATACCAGGTGGGTACATTCAGCAAAATCTAGGCCAAAGAAAATGACTATGCTAAATTCTGTTGCTTAAATATAATGAATTTGAGGGCTAGGCTATAGTACACTCGGTTGAATGCACATTACCAAGCACAAGGACCTGGTTCCAGCCCCTGCTCATCACTTGCAAGGGGGACACTTTAAGAGCATTGAAACAGGCCTGCAGGTGTCTATCTTTCTCTTGCCCTCTCTTTTTTCTCCCTCCATTCTTAATTTCTCTCTGTCCTATATAATAAAATAGGAAGAAAGAGAAAGAATGGAAGAAAGGGAGAGAGAAACAGAGATATGTCAGGAAAACAATAAAGCCCAAGTGACTACTACGAAGTGTGATTTACTTACATTTTTCTGGCTGATAAATCAGGTGGCGATGCTCCATATAAAGAGTTATCAGAGTCATACATGTAGAAATGAAAGGAAAAAGTAAGACCAGGGTCCAGGAACCTGAGTGCTGTATGGAAGATATTCCCAGGAAGACAATGGTGGCATTTAGGTTCAGGATCCAATAAAGCCTGCAGTGTAGAGACAAAAAAAAAGTATATGTAATGTGTATACATACATATATATATATATGTATATATATACATATATATATATATATCTTAGTTTTTTAGTTTGTGTAGTTTCCATAGGAGTTAAATTGTATGATGTTTATTTCTCCCCCATCTAATTTATTTAATACCTTCTAGGCTTATCCATGTTCTTGCAAATGGCAGGGTTTCTTTTTCTACTTTTTGTAGCATGCATATGTACTACATTGCTGTTCAATAATTTGTTGAACTACATTGCTGTTCAGTAATTTGTTGAAAGCTACTAAGGTCGTTTCCATCTCTTGGCTACGATCAACAATTCTTCACTGAACATGGGGTGTATATATTCCTTTAAATAAGTGAGCTGTTTTTTTTTTTTCAAGTAAATATCCAGAAGTAGAATAACTGGATCATATGTAATTTCTGTTCTTTTTTTTAACTATTTATTTTCTTTATTTGTTTGTTGGATAGAAATAGCCAGAAAATTGAGGCACATGCAGCCCTGCTTTACCACTTGTGAAGTTTTCCTCCTGCAAGTGGGGACCAGGGGCTTGAACCTGGGTCCTTGTGCACTGTAACATGTGTGCTCAGCCAGATGTGCCACCACCCAGCCCCTGTTCTTTAGTTTTGTGAGGACTCTGCTTTCCATGATGACTGCATCAATTTACAGTGTCATTCCCAGTACATAAGATCTTCTTTCTCTCCACAGGTTCTCCAACACCTGATGCTTGTCTTTTGGGTAATAGGCTATGATTGTTGGTTTAGTGTGTTTATGTAAATACAAGTTATTAAATGGTGGAATATTTGTTGAAAGACTTCACAAATACTATTTATTATGTTTCTTCTTCTCCCCCCTCCTCCTCCTTCCCTTTCCCCTTCCCCTTCCCCTTCTCCTTCTCCTACTCCTTCTCCTTCTCCTTCTTCTCCTTCTCCTCCTCTTCCCCTTTCCCTTTTCCCTTCCTCTCTTTCTCCTCCTCTTCCTCCTTCCCCTTCCCATTCTCCTCCTCCCCCTCCTCCTCCCTTCTTAGATATAAGGATGCTCTCCACCTTGGTTAGTTTAAAATCAACTGATTAGAGTCCTTAATGACTTTGGTGGTCCCTTTGCTTTAGCCATAGAGCACAGTACAATCAAGGGGTATAGCCTGTGATGTCTGCTGTATTCTATTGGGTAACGTCAGGTTGTGGGGTTCATCTACGCTCAAGCAGGCAAGTCTGTCAAGAATGTCACCCATTGTGGGTCACCCTATTTGCATTTCTTATCATTTAATTCATCCTCCTTCCCTCCCTTCCTTCTTGTAAAGGTGGGGGGAAGCAGAATCAATGGGCAAAGCTTGTTTATTGGAAGGATAACTTACTGCAGGTTAGAGAATAAAGGGAGAGCTTAGAAAGAGTCACATAAAGTAGGAAGAAAAAGCATGAGTGGATACTGACTGTATGTTAGACGGTGCTAAGCAGCTTGCTGAAGTTGATCATGGACATCATGTGAACATAGTGTGCTTTTGCATTTCTCTGCAGACCAATTTGGTTGTGAAAGCACAACACTCAAACGAGCGGAGAGTTGAATTTTAACCAGGATTGTTTCTCTCATCTCTCAAGAGATCCAGCACAGTAAGGAGATGCGGAGAGGGGGTTTTCGACTGCAAGAGTAGACTATTAAGTTACTGTAGCCCAGCCTCCTAACCCCACATCAGTGCGCTTGCTGATTGGAGGCAGGGACTCAGCCTCCTGGTGTGTCCAGTTCACTCTGCCCAGGAGGGTGAGTAGAAGAACCTCCTATTTCTGCTGGGCAGGCACTAGAAGGTCAGTGCCTTTCTTGGCTCCATTAACACCCACTTTAAGAGGGGGAGAGGGAGAGGGAGAGGGAGAGGGAGAGGGTGTGGGTAAGGGTGTGGGTGAGGGAGAGGGAGAGGGAGAGGGAGAGGGAGAGGGAGAGGGGGAGAGAGAGAGAGAGAGAGAGAGAGAGAGAGAGAGAGAGAGAGAGAGAGAGGGAGAGAGAGAATTCATCCCTGATAAAACTATGGGGCAGAGGTGGGAGGAAGGCAGTTATTCAGTGTCTAGTTGAAATAGAGCAGTGGTCTAAGCCGCTTCTTCTGTGTTAGGCTACTATTTCCACACATTTTGGATAAAGGGAACAATTTTTTCCCTATAGTTTTCTTCCTATTCTTAGCTTTTGCCTGGTGTCAGTTCCAGATCCCATCTTTTTGCATTACCTCCTTTGCTGGCAGACAGAGCCCAAAGCCACCCAGGGAACTCAACACTGTCCTAACTCAAATTCTAGGTATCTAAGCTGAGTTTGCTTCCCTCTGTTTCATCTTTCAGAATCTTCTTGGATTATATTGTTGGGGTGTATGTATGTGTATGTGATCGCTTGAGATCATTCCAGTGTACTGGGAAACCTTGTGATTTAAAAGGAACTAAGGTGGGTGCCAATATGATGTGATTTTGAATGGAACTTTTTTTCTGGCTGTATAAATTGTGACTAGAGCTGGTAAAGAGACTGATTACAGGCTACTATAAGTCTAGAAGAGAGTTAAGAGTGAACTAGGCCACAAAGGAAAGGGAACAGAGTAGATAGGTATGATACATATAGATACATATCCTTGGAGAGGAGACATGCATTTAACTAGACTAGTTTCTTCACTGTCATGTAAATATACCTGCATATTTTTGGTCCTTGTAACTTTTTATGTAATTTGCCTTGTCTTGTCTCCTTTTCGAAGTCTAATGCCCCATCTGTTGACTTTCATTCTGAGCTGTCTTGAATATGCTGCTTCTCTTCTCTCAACTCCTCAAGCAGATAGTCATTCTCCAATCATTCCACTCTTGTTAATTTTGTCTGCTTATTTAGAGATTGTCAAACTTGCTGATGGCCACACCTTATTTATTTATTTATTTATTTATTTATTTATTTATTTTTCTCTACTCTTTTTGTCTCCATGGGGGAGAGGGAGTCTATCACAATTCTAAGTCCACAATCAATGGGGAGTAAATAACTGAATCATGGGAAACATAGCCTCTCATCAAAAATCACTCTAGTAAACAATAGCATGCAAAAGGAAAACAAACCTGCTAGTCATTTGGCCCAAAGAAGTGATCAAATGTCAAACATGGCTAAACTGAATAATCTGATTTACTGTAACCCACTAATAATCTCTGTATCATATGTAGGTGAAGTACAGAGTTACAGTCTTCTAAAACAACTGGATAGAGTCCCTCTACGCTAGGCCATTATTTCATAATGTTGCAACCTGCCCACTTGAGTTGTGGCTGTAACAATTGAGAAACAGGAGTAGCTAGCAATGTTAGAGCTCTTTCAATCTCTAGGAAACTTTTTTTTTTCAGTGTTAAGTATAGCTAAGAAAATCTGTTAACTGAATTGCTCTATAGAGGGTCAAGGAAAATTACAAGTATTCCAAGACTTAAATCTTGTGAAAGGTAGTTAGGAGCCAAGGAATTATAGTGTGGACTATCCTTGTATAGGAAGAGATTTCACATAAAGTACTAAATGTACTTTGACAAATGCCACCCAACCTATTTGGTTGTGTAATTTTCTGAAAGAATTACCTAGTACGGGCATGTTTTATATGTGCCTTTGTTGATCCATGGACAGGGCCAACCATAGATAATTAAGGGTGAAATTGTACGTGTATCAACTAAATAAATAAAGAAATAAAAATTCACAGGGTTCAGACTCACCATTTAGACTCCTTTCATCTCATAGCTCACTGGAAAATTGAATATATAAAGCACCCTTCACACAGAAAGTCAGAGAGCAAAGCACTAAAGCAAAACAAATACCAGTGATTAAGGGAAATTGAAAGCAGCAGTAAAAATATGTTGCTTTGGTCTACCTTTAAATATAGACTGGGAACTGCAAATAACAGAGTGTATAGAAATGGTTATTATTATTGTCATTATTTTGTCTGCATGATCCTGTGGCATTGAATACAAATAAAGGGGTGGGGGGAAACTTGTGCCTGCAAAATCTAACCATCCATTAGAACTTTAATTTTTTTCCTTTATTGGGGGATTCATGTTTTACATTTGACAGTGAATACAATAGTTTGTGCATGCATAATATTTCTCAGTTTTCCACATAATAATACAAGCCCCACTAGGTCTTCTGTCATCTTTTTCCAGGACCTGTACTTTCCCCCACCCACCCACCGCAGAGACTTTTACTTTTGTGCAATACACATTCACCTCAGTCTATTTTGAAATTAAGCAAATACTTTCTCATTCCTTTGACTGGCCAATTTCAACATGTTTCTAACTTTATTTTAAAAGAAGTGATTTAAAATTGTCTTTCCTAACCTGAGAGCATATTGAAAGAGACTAGGTCAGTGTTCATATCTTCACAGCATTAGTGTACCCTTTAAATGGGGGGGGGGGATAAGATGCACATAGTACCAAGCACAAAGACTTACGCATGCAAGGATCCTGGTTTGAGCCCCTGGTTCCCTACCTGCAGGGAGGTTGCTTCACAAGTGGTGAAGCAGGTCAGCAGGTATCTGTCTTTCTCTATCCTGTCTCTATCTTCTCCTCTCAATTTCTCTCTGTCTTACCCTATTTTCTTTAATTTCTTTCTTTTTTTAATTTATTTTATTTATTTATTCCCTTTTGTTGCCCTTGTTGTTTTATTGTTGTAGTTATTATTGTTGTTATTGTTGTTGGATAGGACAGAGAGAAATGGAGAGAGGAGGGAAAGACAGAGAGGAGGAGAGAAAGATAGACACCTGCAGATCTGCTTCACTGCCTGTGAAGCGACTCCCCTGCAGGTGGGGAGCCGGGGTTCGAACCGGGATCCTTATGCCGGTCCTTGTGCTTTGCGACACCTGCGCTTAACCCGCTGCGCTACAGCCCGACTCCCCCTTTTTTTTTTTTTTTAAGAAGGCCTCCAAGAGCAGTGGATTCATAGTTTCAGCACAGAGCCCTAGTGATAACCCTAAAGGCAAAAGAAAAGGAAAAAAAGAGTTCAGAATGAATGTTTTATGCTGTATTTGATAATGTTAAGGTTGACCACCAGTATCTGTGGCTCTTCCATGGAACACTCTTGAACTATTCAGAAGAGTCAGTGAAACAGCTGGGGAGTGATTTCACGGTGGGTGACTATTGTCAGGTTTTACCCCCCTGAACATAACCACTAGCTCACTGAAGTACTGGCAACCACGAATTTGCAGAAAGAAGGAGCAGGTGGAAAGCTTACAGTTACTACTTTTTACCTGTGATGTTAAGTTTGCTTAAGGAAAGGCCGTTTGACAAAGAAAGGCCATGGAGTTCAGTGAATAGGCAGCAGGATTAAAGTAGAGGGTGTGTTGTTCACTAAGAGACCAGAGAGATGTTTCATTCTCTTTTGCTTCCCCTACTCCCACTCTTTTGACTTGCTTTTATTCCCTTTCTTATTGTTCTTCTCCTAACATTCCAACATTGAGAGTTTATATATTATTGAGAGTTTTTCTCATTTCTGGAGTTTAAGAACTTTGAGCCATCATAGTTTATTCATGAAATAACCCCCCACTCATGCATCTACCAAATTTAAAAGAGACTGACAGGACTTAAAAAGCAGGAAGGGTGGTTGAGCGGTAGCACACCAGATTAAGTGCACATAGTGCAAAGCACAAGGACCAGGGCAAGGATTCCGGTTTAAGCCGCTGACTCCCCACCTGCAGGGAGGTTGCCTTGCAGCCAGTAAAGCACATCTACAGGTGTCTATCTTTCTCTCCTCCTCCCTCTTCCTCTCCTTTCTCAATTTCTCTGTCCTATCTAACAATAATAACAGCAGCAGCAACAACAACAATGGGAAAAAAAAGATGACCACCAGGAGCAGTGGATTCATAGTGCAGGCACCGAGCCCCAGCAATAACTCTGGAGGCAAAAAAGAAAGGAAGGAAGGAAGGAAGGAAGGAAGGAAGGAAGGAAGAGAAAGGAAGGGAAGGGAAGGCATGGGGAAGGGGAGAGGAGAGGAGAGGAGAGGAGGGGAGGGGAGAGGAGAGGAGAAGAGAGAGAGAGAGAGGAGAGGAGAGGAGAGGAGAGGAGAGGAGAGGAGAGGAGAGGAGAGGAGAGGAGAGGAGAGGAGAGGAGAGGAGAGAGAAAAGGCAGGAAATAAGGACTGGTAGTGGCTTACTATGTAAAGCCCCCACATTATCATGGGCAAGGACCCACATTCAAACCTCTGATCCCCACCTCTCTCTACCTGCAGGGGGAAAAGTTTTATGAGCACTAGATCAGTGCTACAAGCGTCTCTCCTCCCTTCTTTTCTCTTTGGCCTTCACTCTTTACCAAAAAAGGAGATTTTAGTGATTTTTTTTCCCCAGTTATTTATCGGCTTTTCATTAGTAGGCAACTCAGGATTAGGCCCTCAAGGATTATGTAGAATCTTTCAATCTGGTAAATTTCTAAGTTTGATGGAAAATTGTGAATCATCAAAAATCTTAAAGTCACTTGGCACATAGTAAATGTGTCCATCAATGTGGTTCCATTTGTTTCCAGAGCTATCTCTGGACCTCGTTTGAAATGTCTGCTCCCTGGGGCCAGGTGATGGCATACCTGGTTGAGTGCACATGTTACAATGCTCAAGGATCTGGGTTCATGTCCCTGACCCCCACGTGCAAGGGGAAAGCTTTGCAACTGGTGAAGCAGGGCTGCAGGTGTCTCTCTGTCTCTCTCCCTCTCTATCTCTCTCTCTCCCTCTCCTCTCAATTTCTGGCTGTCTAATAAATAAAGATAATTTTTAAAAAGAATTAAAAAAATATCTGCTCCTTATGTCTCTGGAAATGTATATATATATTATTGGTAAAGACAAAGAGAAGTTGAGTGGGGAGGGGGGAGATAGAGAATGAGAGAGACAGAGAGATATCTGCAACAGTACTTCACCACTCATGAAACTTTCCCCCCTGCAGGTGGGGACCAGGGGCTTGAATCTGCATCCCTGTGCACTCAGCCAGCTGTGCTGCCGCCTGGCCCCTCTGGAATTGTTTTCAACATTTTGAAGCACTTGTTTAAATTGTACATTCCCCAGCTAAGCTCCCCAAAAGTTATGAGCTAGAAAGTTGGAGCCTTGGAAATATTGTTTTTAAAAACTCTCAAGTGATCCTTAGAGTTAGGCAACACTGTTCAAGAGCAGTGGTTCTCAAACATGACTACTCAGGCTGCTTACATAAATAAATAAATAAATAAATAAATAAATAAATAAATAAAACAAGCAATAAACTTCTGTAGCCTGGGAGGTAGCTCAGGGGATAAAGCATTTAACTTGGAACAATAAGGTCCTGAATTTGATCCTGAGCATTGCCTGTGCCAGAGTGATGCTCTGGTTTTCTCTCTGTCCCTCTCCTTTTCCCTCTCCCCACCCCTCCTCCTCCCCCTTCCTCTCTCTTTCTTTCTCATATAAATACATATTTAGACAAATTTCTAGTCTTTGAATTTCATCTTCAATATTCATCATAGGGTCGATGATAAATATCCTTAGGTGATTTTTTTTTTTTTTGCACATCTAGGATTGAGAGTCACTGCTCACAAGCAACATTCAAGAAACTATTACTTGGTGAGTGTGCATGTTAAAATGCACAAGGACCTGGGTTCAAGTCCCTGGCCCCCACCTGCAGTAGGGAAGCTTCACAAGCAGTACTATAGGTGTCTCTTTGTCTATCTCCTTCTCTAGCCCTCCTCCCCCTTTCAATTTCTCTCTGTCTTATCAAGAAAAAAAAGAAAAAGGACCCCACCAATGTGTCCTGGAGCTCAGCTTCCCCAGAGTCACACCCTACTAGGGAAAGAGAGAGGCAGACTGGGGGTATGGACCGACCAGTCAACGCCCATGTTCAGCGGGGAAGCAATTACAGAAGCCAGACCTTCTACCTTCTGCAACCCTCAACGACCCTGGGTCCATGCTCCCAGAGGGATAGAGAATGGGAAAGCTACCATGGGAGGGGGTGGGTTATGGGGATTGGGTGTTGGGAATTGTGTGGAGTTGTACCCCTCCTACCTTATGCTTTTGTTCACTAATCCTTTCTTAAATAAAAAATTTAAAAAAAAAAGAAAAAAAAAAGAAAAAGGAGAAGAAAAATAAAATAAAGTAGAAACTATTGGCTCCTAGAAAAATGCTGTGGGACAAAACATTTTTATTTCTAGTGTTTCCCCTACTATATAAAAACATGAAATTGAGTGAAGTAGTAAAAACAGCACATTTTAGTATACGATAGGTATCACGTAGGTTAATTTGAGAATCTGGTATTCAGAATTTCTGGGATCATGTAAGTCAGTCTCTAACATTTTTTAAAAAGAATTTTACCAGTATTCTGTTTGGGCCTCAAACTTATCTATAATTCACTCTGGTAATCGATTAGCAACAGACAATGATATACAGATGGAATACAAATTATCAGGTGAAGCAAGTAAAGAAATATGGGAATAAGATCTGAGGTTAATTATGCTAGAATTTTAAATGTTGATCATGAACAGACTTCATTATCCACCTTTTTCTTTTTTTTCCTTCCAGAAAAGATTCTGTGCGGGTATATTTACCTAGACGATCTCCAATGTGGTGACTCTTAGTTGCACACCTCAGATTGGAGGAAATTGTTGAAAGAGCCATGCACTGGGGGGCGGGCAGTAGCGCAGTGGGTTAAGTGCACATGGCACTAAGTGCAAGGACTGGTGTAAAGACCCTGGTTCGAGCCCCTGGCTCCCCACTTGCAGGGGAGGTCACTTCACAGCGGTGAAGCAGGTCTGCAGGTGTCTATCTTTCTCTCCCCCTCTCTGTCTTCCTCTCCTCTCTCCATTTTTCTCTGTCTTATCCAACAACAATGACATCAATAACAACAATAATAATAATCTCAACAACAACATTATAATAATAATCTCAACAACAATAATCTCAACAAATAAAACAACAAGGGCAAAATAAAAGGGGGGAAAAATAGCCTCCAGGAGCAGTGGATTTGTGGTGCAGGCACTGAGCCTCAGCAATAACCCTGGAGGTGAGAGTAAGAAAGAGAGAGAGAGAGAGAGAGAAGAAGGAAGGAAGGAAGGAAGGAAGGAAGGAAGGAAGGAAGGAAGGAAGACAGAGCCAGGCTCTGATCTAGATAATGGCATAAGGATGTTGGCAGATTATTATGCCTCTTGATTCCAGAGATGTTAATTTTATTCTTTCAATGAGGTATATAGTTGAGGAAGATTCAGTACCAGATGGTAATCTTGGCTGGGAGTGGTTTTCTCACCTATAGTTGGCAGCTCTACTCAGAAGTGGTGCTTTCAATGCCCGGACTTCCAGTCTATAGTATCTAACACGATCATTGGAAAGCTTTAGGTGGTATAGTTTCAATGACACGTCTCATTAAAGGTCTTATAACTAAGAACATCTGACATCTGTGCTGAAAATAGAACTGGATGCAGTCTTCAAGTGGTTATAGATTCAAGTGGTATGTTGTTTTTAAAGATACCACTCAAATCCATTGCCTTAATTAGGCTTGAAGTGTCTAGGAGTATATTTTACTTGGAGGAAGAGAGTATAAGTTAGTGGGTGAACCCCCCTTTTTTGTTAATAGCTCCCTCTTAAATGGGTTCCTTTCCCCCCAGGATTTAGATGATGGTTTAATAATAGGAGTGATATTTGTTAAGATTTGAATGCCTATAGTGTGTTAGGAAACTTTATGTATCAACTGTACAAGAACTCTAGAAGATATTTTTATTTGATGAGAGAGGTACCCAGGATCCTGAGATTTATTATTATTATTATTATTATTATTTTTTATAAAATGAAAACATTGACAAGACCATAGGATAAGAGGGGTAAAATTCCACACAATGCCCGCCCCCAGAGCTCCATATCCAATCCCCTCCCTTGATAGCTTCCCTATTCTTTGTCCCTCTGGGAGTATGGACCCAGGATCATTGTAGGGTGCAGAAGGTGGAAAGTCTGGCTTCTGTAATTGCTTCTTCGCTAAATATGGGCACTGGCAGGTCGATTTTTACCCCCAGCTCAGATTTTTTAATGAACTTGACAAAGCCCATAAAATTTCAAAGTGACAGAGCCATGATTCTGCAGCTGTCTGGATGCCTTGCAGGTTCTCTGTCCAATTCTGTCACTAGTTTCTAAAGCACATACAGGCAAAGAACGTTCATTTGCACAAACTGTGATAAGAGCTATTCAGAAAAGTTCACTTGTAGTTTAGAATTTAAACTTCTAATAGCCAAACATAGGGGAGGGCAGTGGCGCACCTGGTTAAGTGCACATAGTAGGAAGTTCAAGCACCTCCCCCCACCTGCAGAGTAGATGCTTCATGAGCAGGGAAGTAGGTCTGCAGGTCTCTCTCTCTCTATCTCTATCTCTCTCTCTCCCATTCCCCTCTCAATTTCTCTCTGTCTTATCCAATAAAATGGAAAAAATGGTCACCAGGAGCAGTGGATTTGTAGTTATGGCACAAAGCCCCCCAATAATCCTGGAGCCGAGAGAGAGGGAGAGGGACAGAGAGAGAGAGAGAGAGAGAGAATATCCAGATGCAACCTTCAAGGTGTTGATCATCCAAATAATCTCCCCCTACACACACACACACACACACACACACACACACACACACACACACACAGACACACACACACACACACACACACACACATATTCAAGAAACAGTGGCCTGATTGTTTATATACATTTCTAGGCGAGTGCAGAAATATTAGGTTCCTGAAATACTGCCTGATTCTTTTTATCAGAGCTTTCTATGGACTTAGAAAATAATAATAATAATAATAAATGAAAAGTGTTTCTCCTAAGTATGACCTGGCTTCTCACAGCTGCAGAAATCCATTCTCTCCCCCTTTCTCCGTGACCCTTTCCAAAGTCCTAACCTCCAGCCCCAAGGGGAGTCCCCACCATTTCCCAAAGGAAATATTTCATTCATATAATGTCTTCTTTGTAATCAACACTGAGAAATGTCACTTTGATTAAACATAACTTTGTATGACTAAGACCACAGTACAATAAATTCTTCAGAGCTATCTTTCAGAACAACTGATTGCTCTCCAGTCTTAATCCTCCAGAGTCTTATTTAATCAAAAATGATGTTACTAATTAAGGATTAAAACCTCTGAATAGAATTTAAAAAAAAAAAGAGGAAAGAAAGATTTTTCTTTCTCCTTTGGGCAGGTCAAGGAGTGTGAATTTGCTGTAAAAAAAGAGTCCCTTTCACATTTGGTAAAATTGTATTATTCCCTCATGTTGGGACCTAATCCAAAACAGACCTGCATCTTTTGTAATATTAACATAACTAGAGAGAGATTTTGAGAGAAAAGGGAGAAACAAGCACTGTCTTAGGTACACATACCTATACAATATTTATTCCATTTTCTCCTTTAATGCTTTTATTATAGATTAACTTTATTCATTTAGTCTGCTACTGCCTGTGCAGTGACTTTTATTCATTGCTAATGCTGATGAAAAGACAGAACATTTGAGGAAAATCTCAGCAACCCATTTCACAGAAGAGAGAGAACAAAAGACAGAACATTTCAGATCTGTTTTACACTCACAGATTACTAATAGTGACATCCATAAAGTTCTCCACTAAATACTTAACTATTATACATTGAAATCAACATTTCAATGATTTCTTTGAATTGGTATTTGATCATAGAAATTGGTTCCTTAGAAGCATACAAAACTGGGCCAGAGGAATACTCACCAGATTCCAGACTCACAATAACATCTTAGAAAGTTGTTGTGCTACAGTGTCTCTTCCACTCTGTGTCTCTCTGTATCTTTCTGTATTGCTATCAAAATAGGGGGTGGGGGCTGGAGGTGGTTGAATTACACATACACGAGGCCCCAGAACTTGCAAAAAGAAAAATCAATAATAAAAAAAAACAATATGAGCCGGGTGGTGGTGCATCTTGCTGACCGCATGTTACAAAGATCATGGACCCATGTTCAAGCCCCCACCGCCATCCCCACCAGCAGGGGGGAAGCTTTTCGAGTGATGAAGCAGTGTGGCATGTATCTCTCTGTCTCCATCTCTATCATCCCCTTCTCTCTCAATTTCTGGCTGTTGCTATTCAATAAATAAAGATTTAAAAAAAATTTAAAAACTTCTATGTATGATAACTCATTAGAAGGCTTTTTTTTTAATTGCTAGAAATCTTTTGGTTTGTTTCTTAGGAAATCAAAATCTGTTAAGCATTTGAGGGTAAAATTATGGAAAAGAGTAGTGCTGTTTGATGTTTTAACAAATTGTAAAATACAACTATCTTTTCATCTCTGTACTGGTCTATGCATGTATCATCACTTAATACCTGCTGAATCTGTCTGTTCTTCCAGTACAGTGTAGACATAAAAACTGATGATTGATCTATCACCTACTGTGTGAAACTTTCTCTGGCAGCAGTACACATATTTTCATTTCTAATACACAAGAAGCAGTATTATATTCTGCAGAAATAACTCAACTGACACATGAAGGAAAAGAAGTGACTTGCTCAAGATTGGGCAGTAGTGCTCAGTAGAGTTTAGACTCTTCACTCAAACCTGTCTGGCATCAAAGCTACCTTCCAGTCAGTATATTGAGCCAGACTGGCTGAGAGGTTTCAAGGTGTTGGAAAGCTGTGCTGTGCACATAACTCATGTTTCTCCCAGGATTCCTGACAGAATCATTGTCACAGGCATATCACCTCATTGTCCCGATTAGAGACAAAGACAACTCTTCCATTAGAATGGAATCAGAGCACTAACCAGGAGGAATGCCATAAACTTTTTATTAGTAGTATTATTGTGATTGTATAGAGACAGAGAGAAACTAAGCGGGAAAGAAGTGACAGAGAGGCAGAGAGAGAGAGACAGAAAGACACCTGCAGCCCTGCTTCACCACTCATGAAGCTTTACCTCAGCAGGTGGGGGCCAGGGGCTTGAACCCAGGCCCTTTTGGACTGTAACATGTGTGCTCCACCAGGTACGCCACCACCTGGCCCCACATAAACTTTTTTTTCTCTCCTAGCTGGTGCCACATACCCGTCACAGAAGGCTGCTTGTTTCTGTGGTCCAAATCCCCAAAGGCTATAAGCTCCCAGTGGGCAGACAAGGGCTCTGATTCCTCCTGTTCCAAGGCCAATGGCCAACAGAGCCACATAGAATAGCTTGCTCTGATCCTTTGTGGAGATGCTGTTAATCACATGGTAAGGGCCGATGTAGAACTCCTCTGAGGGAAAGGCAACTACAGATATCAACACAGAGCCTGCAGAGAGAGAAACGAGAGACTAAATATAGCACAACCAATAGAAACACTCCACACCTTCATAAGTGAAGGTTTCTTTTGTTTGTTTATTTTTTATTAGTGATTTAATAATGATTGACAAAATTGTGGGATAAGAGGGTACAATTCCATACAATTCCCACCACTGGAGTTCCATATCCCATCCTCTCCATTGGAAGATTCCCTATTCTTTATCCGTCTGGGAGTATGGACCAAAGATTTTTTTTTTAAACTTAAAAAAAAATTTGTTAATATTTATTTATTCCTTTTTGTTGCCCTTGTTGTTTTTTATTATTGTTGTTATTAAGGTCATTGTTGTTAGACAGGACAGAGATAAATGGAGAGAGGAGGGGAAGACAGAGGGGGAGAGAAAGACAGACACCTGCAGACATGCTTCACTACTTGTGAAGCGACTCCCCTGCAAGTGGGGAGCCAGGGCTCAAGCCGGGATCTTTAAGGTTCGACCAAAGACCTTTATGGGGTGCAGAAGGTGGGAGGTCTGGCTTCTGTAATTGTTTCTCCGCTGGACATGAACATTGGCAGGTGGATCCTACTCCCAACCTGTTTCTATCTTTCCTTAATGGGGAAGAGCTCTGGGGAGGTGGGGCTTCAGGACACATTGGTGAGGTCGTCTGTCCTGGGAAGTCAGGTTGGCATCATGGTAGCATCTGCAACTTGGTGGCTGAAAAGCATTAAGATATAAAGTGGAACAAATTGCTAGCTAAGGTAAGAATATAGCAGATGAGATTTGGGGTCTTCGTGTGGGAAGAAGCTAGGGAGTCTGTTTTAGGTAAATTCTAAGGGGCCCATAACTTTACTAATTTTTGCCTGACTGCTAACATGCATTTCTCTGTACTGGTTTGTGCATGTATCATTTAATACTTGCTGAATCAGTCTGTTCATCCAGTACAGTGTAGACATAACAGCTGATGATTGACCAGTCACCCTCTTAAAGTAGTGTGATGTGATCTGATTACAATATTTATTAATCACTACAGGTCTAGAGACAACCATGAGTTTTCTAAATGTCAAAGTTTCCATCTCTGTATGTTTCAACTAGTCCAGAGTCATCCACTCTCCTCAAGCTTCAACTATATTTTCTCTCAGAAGGTATAAGGAAATTGTGTCCACTTGAATATAATTAAAACATCTCAGAAATGTATCTTGCAAGGAACTAAAGATTTCTGTAGCCCCACCTCATAAGAAAGCCACTGGTGTTTATTCATTATCAGCAGTGACAGAAAAATTGATAATCTCAGACATTTTGGCAGCCTGTTGGAATAAAAAAGATTTTAGGAACTTTATTGTCATTAGAGAAGCATATATACTTTCTTTCCCTTTTCTAATTCTTTTTCTTTTTGCCTCCAGGGTTATCGCTGGGGCTCACTGCCTACACTACAAATCCACTGTTCCTGTCATCCTTTTTTTTTTTTTCTATTGGATAGGACAGAAAGAAATAATTGAGAAGGGAGGGGGAGATATAGGGAGATAGAAAGATAGACACCTGGGGCTGGGTGGTAGTGCACCTGGTTGAGCACATATGTTGCAATGTGTGAAGTTCCCAGCCCCCACCTGCAGGGGGAAAGCTTTGCAAGTGGTGAAGCAGGGCTGCAGGTGTCTTTCTGTCTCTCTCCCTCTCTGTCTCCCCCTTCCTCTCGACTGTCTCTATCCAATAAATAAATAAAGATAATTAAAATTTTTAAAAAAGAACTTAAAAAAAAGATAGACACCTGAAGACATGCTTCACCACTTGTGAAGGGACACCCCCCCCTGCCCCGCGCATGCAGAGGGGGTGCCAGGGGCTCAAACTGGGATCCTTTCATGGGTCCTTGCACTTCATACTCTATGTGCATAAGCCATTGCACCAGCCCCCTCTAATTGTTTTTCTGTTGTTCTTGTAATCTCTTGCATATATCTCTCTCCCTCTTTATCTCTCTCTCTCTCTCTCTCAATGTTCAGAACAGTCCTTCTTAAGATGAGCCACTTTGACATGTAAATTATTTTGATATGAGGTCAAATGAGACTCTTGATGGATAATGAAATACCTTGGGATGCATCGGATCGACCTTCTCGTGGTGCATCCCGTGAGTACCCATTCATTGGGGAAACTGACGATCCTTCCTAGCCGACTGAATCCACATGGATCCCAGTCACTTTCAAAGCCAGCAACAAGCAGCTCCTGACAGCTTTCAACCTGATGCTGTTGACTGGCTACGGAAGAAGGGCAAACACTAGAAGAAGAATGAAATACCTTCATATTCTTCTAGGTATCTTTAGAAGTAGAAATGAGGGGAGTTGGGCCGTAGCACAGTGGGTTAAGCACACATGATGCGAAGCACAAGGACCAACATAAGGATCCTGATTCGAGGCCCCAGCTTCCCACCTACAGGGGGATCACTTCACAAGTGGTGAAGCAGGTCTACAGGTATTTATCTTTCTCTTCCCCTCTCTGTCTTCCCCTCCTCTCTCCATTTCTTTCTGTCCTATCCAACAACATCAATAACAACAACAACAATAACTACAACAACAATAAAAACAAGGGAAACAAAAGGGGAAATAAATATATTTTAAAAAATTTTAAAAAAGAAGTAGAAATGAGGGTATTGCCTCAAGTAGGCTTTAAAAGATCAGAAATGACTTTCAGGGGAACCTATTTATAAAGCAAACATCTAACTGTGGAGCATCTGGTCTTTCTCATTTGAGTGACTTCCTCGCTCCTTGAAGCCCCAGGCCACTATTCCACAATTTAGACCAAGATGAAATCCTGTCTTCTGCCTCTATTGACTTTAGAACATCCCCATGTAGATTGTATGTTAAGACTTTTCTTTTCTGCTACTAACTTGCCTAGTGTAAATTTGATTGTTTGATTAGCCCAAAAAGAACTCAGAGAATGGAGGAAATTTTCCTTTCTGCACTCACATTTCTCATGCTAACAGAACAGAGCTTTCATTGCTAGTGGCCTCAAGCATCAGTGGGAGGGCTACAGAGAGACAGGAGTGAGTACACATTGTAAGTAAAGGAACAGAACATCACAAAGCAGGGTTGAACATCCTCAATTCTATCTCAGGTGGCCACATGTAAAGCTTTTCATTCCTTATCTAAAAGTGTTAGGGAATTCTGCTGAAAATCAGAAAGACCAGAGCCAAGGTGGATAAAAGATAAAGGAGTTTATTCACAGGACTGAGAATTCAGATCACCCTGATAACTCAAGACCTTGAACAAAGGGACAGTACAAGCTTATATAGGGGGTGCAGGCTGAGAACAGAAAGCAGAGGCTGCAAGGTTAAAAGGTGGGACTTGCACCCATTGCTCAGGGTCCAGTTGCCTTCGTTACTGCTATGGTTACTGTTATCTTTTCCTATGCAGCTGAGTCTGAGAAAGTTTAACCATTGCATAAGATACACCTCTGGAGTGGGAGGTGAGGGTACCCTTCTCATGGTCTTCTGTTATCTGGGGCTTCTCTCCTTCCTACAGTTTGATTACTTAACTCTTTCTTGGCCTTGACATTCTTCTATATAAGGCACTGTACTTTTCTGGTCTTGTGCTCTACTGCTTATCTGTGAAGTTCATTCTGACCTTTCTCATCTCAGTTCTTTGTTTTCACTTACTTGACCTTCTGTATAATCACTTGCACAGTCTCAGACTTTTGCACACCCTCAATCCCTCTGCACATACTCTGTCTTTATATTGTCAGTTTTTCTGTTCTGTGTGTCACTGTGACTCAGACATATGCATTTGGTTTCCCTCTTAGTTCTATGATGCTTCCCACCGCTCCCCCATGCTCTGGCCTTTCTGCCAGGGGCATTCTACCCTGGTAGCTATGGGGACAGAGATCTTCTTGGAATCACCCAGATTTCTAATAAGCATCCTCTGGGGCCTTCTTAGAAACACACCATACTCACATTATAAGCTCATACCATAAGCATTTTCAGGCGCTTAATTTGTGGAGATTCCCTCTCAATAGAAATTATGATTCAGGGGTCCAGCCATAGCTCAGTGGGCTAAGCGCACATGGTACAAAGCTCAAGGACTGGCATAAAGACCCTGGTTTGAACCCCTGGTTACCCACATGCCCAGAGGGGGGTCGCTTCATGAGCGGTGAAACAGGTCTTCAGGTATATATATTTCTCTCTCCCCTCTGTCATCCCCTCCTCTCACCATTTCAATCTGTCCTATCCACAACAATGACATCAATAACAACAATAATAATAACCACAATAGGAGACGGAGCCAAGATAGAGACTTACAAATAACACTGGCATGAGCTCCAACCAGCAGCAGCTTGTGACTGGGGATTCTCTGGATATGGTAGGATACTGGGCCATCAGCAGGAGGGTGAATAAGGGGCCCTAAGGGTGTCACTACTCTTGGCTTAGAAAATGGAGGGCAGGGGGAAAAAGAAAGGAAATCTTTTATTTCTGAAGCTCACCCTTCCCCCCCCCCCACCCCAGAACCAGCCCCCAGGGGCTGGATAGCTTCTCCTAGCAGGCTCCCCACTAAGCTATTTTTTTAAGTGGCTGGAACTCTATTTGAATGACAAAATACCTGACCAATCAGAGTCTCACCCCTGCCTGGGAAATACTACCTGGACTTTTTTGTTTTTTTTTTTTTGGATACTTCTTACAATTGGCTGTCTTTGCTCAGGCTGCTTCCAGCCAATCCAGAGCAGTCCAAGCTGCAGACTGACTGTTAGGGTTTTTTTTTACTCTACTCTATTTTATTAGTACTATTATTATATGTGCATGTCCCTATTCCCCCCTCCTTCTTCAGGTTGACCAAAATTAACTGTTGTTGTTTTTTCCATTGCTGGGTGTCCTGTCCAGTGTGAGAGGAACTTGTTTCTCCTTGCCTCTTCCCTCCACTCTCCTTTTTCACCTCCTTCTAGCTAATTAAAAAAAAAAAAAAAACCGCTTTCCTTTCACTGCTCTTTTTTTTTTTTTTCTTGTTTTTGTCTTCTTCTTTTCTTCCTTCCTCCTTCTTTTGCTTTCTGAATTCACAGATACTCGTTTATGAATTATTTGGGGGAAAAAAATCTGATTCAGAGTGGACTCTGTGTGTGTGTGTGTGTGTGTGTGTGTGTGTGTGTGTGTGTGTCTTTTCTCCACTTCAGTTTCTCCTCTTGCTATCCCTAGAACTTACTGTGGACAGTAGATTTGCATAACTGTCTATTCTTGTTTTCCCTTTTTTCCTTTCTCTTTCTTTTTCCTTTGGATTTGGTTGCTAATTTTTCTTAGACTGGAGGTGTTATTTGGCTAACTGGTATTGGTTGAACTGCATCAATCCTTGCTTCAGTTACTATTGTTGTAATTTCTGAGGTTGAGTGACTACATTTGTCATAAAAGTATTTAATATAGCATGGCTTGTACTCAAAACAATTGAAGAATGACAGAACAGAAAAATAAAAAACACATCAATAAAAAATAATGGTTGGGAGTTGGGCTGTAGTGCAGCGGGTTAAGCGCAGGTGGCGCAAAGCATAAGGATCCCGGTTTGAACCCCGGCTCCCCACCTGCAGGGGAGTCGCTTCACAGACAGTGAAGCAGGTCTGCAGGTGTCTTTCTCTCCTCCTCTCTTTCTTCCCCTCCTCTCTCCATTTCTCTCTGTCCTATCCAACAACAACAACAACAATAATAACTACAGCAATAAAACAACAAAGGCAACAAAAGGGAATAAATAAATAAAATAAATATAAAAATTTTTTTAAAAAATAATAAATAATAATAATGGTTAAACCAAGAGCAAATAAAACTGCTACCACAATGAATCAAGACAGGGGTGAGAAGAAACTCCAAATCAGTTAGAAGTAACCATAGATAAGAAAAGTATGCAAGCAGTATGCAAGCAATAATAAACAAAATAATCGGGAGTCGGGCTATAGCGCAGCGGGTTAAGCACAGGTGGCACAAAGCACAGGGACCAGCATAGGATCCCGGTTTGAACCCCGGCTCCCCACCTGCAGGGGAGTCACTTCACAGGCGGTGAAGCAGGTCTGCAGGTGTCTATCTTTCTTTCCTCCTCTCTGTCTTCCCCTCCTCTCTCCATTTCTCTCTGTCCTATCCAACAACGACAACAGCAATAATAACTACAACAATAAAACAACAAGGGCAACAAAAGGGAATAAATAAAATAAATATTAAAAAAAATTTTTAAATAAAAAATAAAAATAAATAAAAATAAATAAAAAACCAAATAATCACAGAAATGAAGACTACTGTGGAGGAAAGGGCTATCAGAATTAGGGAAACAACAGATGAGACCCTCAAGGAAAACACAAGCTACCTTGAGATAATTAGAGAACTGAAAGCTGAAATAGCTGAACTAAAAGGTCAATTAGCAGAACAAGCTAATACTATAACTGAACTGAAGAAAAGAAGCTGAGGGGAGGGAAAGCAGACTAACAGAAGCAGAAAACAGAATTAGCCAGACAGAGGATGAGCTAGAGAAAATAATAACCACAACAATGATAAAGCAACAAGGTGAACAAAAGGTAAAAGATAGCCTCCAGGAGCAGTGGATTCATGATGCAGGCACCAAGCCCCAGCAATAACCCTGGAGGCAAAAGAAGAAGAAGGAGGAGGAAGAGGAGGAGGAGGAGGAGGAGGAGGAGGAGGAGGAGGAGGAGGAGAAGGAGGAGAAGGAGGAGAAGGAGGAGAAGGAGGAGAAGGAGGAGAAGGAGAAGGAGGAGGAAAAGAAGAAGGAGGAGGAGGAGAAGGAGAAGGAGGAGAAGCATAAGGAGGAGGAAAAGAAGAAGAAGGAGGAGGAGGAGGAGGAGGAAGAGGAGGAGGAGAAGGAGAAGGAGAAGGAGAAGGAGAAGGAGAAGGAGAAGAAGAAGATATTAGGATTCATAGAACCTGGGCAATGGCACACTTGGTTAAGTGCACATTTTACCATGTGCAAGGGCCCCTGATTTCAACCCCTCACTCCCTGCCTACAGAGGGCTCGATTCACGATAGTTGAAGCAGGTCTGAACGTGTCTCTCTCTCTCTTTCTTTCTCTCTCTCACTCTCTATTTCCCTCTTCTTCTCTCAATTTCTCTCTGTCCTATCCAAAATAAAAAGGAAAAAATGACTGCTGGGAGTAGTGAATTCATAGTGTTGACACAGAGCCCCAAAGATAACCCTGGTGGCTATACTTTTTTTTTTCCTTCTTACCAGAGCACTTATCAGCTGTGGCCTATGGTAGTGTGGGAGATTGAACCTAGGACTGTGGACCTTCAGGCATGAGAGTCTCTTTGCGTAACCATTATGCTATCTACCCCCATCCACAATACGTTTTTTTTTTTTTTTTAAATCGTATTTTAGTTGCATACATTTAGTAAACACTTTATATTTTATGAAATACTTTTGCATATTGTTTCATCTTGGAAAAAATTGTGACATCAGAAAGTAGATTTTTATTCTCTTGTTGGTTTTGGTCTTCATTTTCATTAATTTGGCCCTTATTATTCATTAATTTAGCTCTATATACATTTTGTAAAAGGTTTTATTTATCTGTTTTCATCAGAGAGAGGCCAGAGCAATGCTCTGATCTGGAAAATGGTGGTACTGGAGATTGAACCCTTCATCTATGGAGCCTCAAGCATCAAGGCCTAGTGTGTTGCCTCTGTGCTGTCTTCTTGGCCTAATATATATTCTTTTTTAAAAAAAATATTTTATTGGGAGTCGGGCGGTAGCGCAGCGGGTTAAGCGCAGGTGGCGCAAAGCACAAGGTTGGCATAAGCATCCCGGTTCGAGCCCCCAGCTCCCCACCTGCAGTGGAGTCGCTTTACAGGCGGTAAAGCAGGTCTGCAGGTGTCTATCTTTCTCTGCCTCTCTCTGTCTTCCCCTCCTCTCTCCATTTCTCTCTGTCCTATCTAACGACAACATCAATAACAATAATAACCACAACAACAATGAAAAACAACAAGGACAACAAAAGAGAAAATATAAATAAATAAATAAATAAAATACTTTATTTATTTATTAATGAGAAAGATAGGAGGAGAGACAGAAAGAACCAGACATTATTCTGGTATATGTGCTGCCAGGGACTAAACTCAGGACCTCACACTTGAGAGTCAGATGCCCTATCTACTGCACCATCTCCCGGACCACACACCTAGTATATATTCTTGATACAGCTCTGTTATGTGGATAGCTTTCTGAATTAGACTCTCAGTGTCTTATAGACAAAACTTGGAGTCTGACCTTTTTTATCTCCTGTACTGTGACTTCCACAGTGTGAAGAATATATGTGTGCAATCATTTATTTGGTGACTCAGCTCTTTAAATTATTGAGTGTGAAGCATTTCCTCTCAAAGTGAGGCAGTTACTACCCACTTTCCTTCAATCCTCATCTGTGCAGGAGTGACAAGTGGGACTTGGCCAGGCTAGGGGTTGTCTAGAGAGGATGGGTAGAAGGAATAACTACTTGCGGGAACAGTATACCTAAGACAAGATGAGGCATTTTCAGTAGTACCTTTGTGTAGGCTAGAAAGGCTAGAAATTCCACAGCAAACTAATTCCATCTGATTAAAACTTTATTTCTCTCTGCTGTGAAATGGATGCAATAATAATCCAAGCCCATGGCATGTGTGATTGAAAGCCTCTTGCAGAAGATGTGGTACTATACACTGCACAAAGCAGCACACCTGAGTTTAGGAGCACTGCAGAAAGTACCTGGATGTGATGTGTCTGTCATCTCTCTGACTAACTGGCCCTTCCGGAGCTGATGAGTCCATCAGGGAAGACAGATCTGCTGCTGGACTGTTATATCTATTGTGGTACATCCAATCAGTGTCTGGTCAGTGTGTGGTTGAATACAGGAGAAAGAAAAAAAAAGAAGAAACCACAAAATGGGTCTTGAAAGAGGAACATGGGTTTTCAATTCCTGGATTTGGAGTGGAAAGATAAAGAAAGGGGATTAGTTCAGGCAAAAAAAAAAAAATGAACATGTGTAAGGTTAGGAATGTAACAAAAAGGCAAGGAGAAGATCAGCAGACTTGGGGTCCTGTTTTAGGATACTAGTCTTGTGAAGTAAATTTGGGAAAGGTTATAAAAGTTTTTTTTTTCTTTTTGCCTCCAGGCTTGGTGCCAACACTATGAATCCACTGCTCTGAAAGGGAGACTGAAAGACACCTGCTTCATCGCTTGTGAAGTGACCTTGCTGCAGATGGGCAGGCGGGAGCTCGAACCAAGATCCTTGTGCTTTGTACTATATGCGCTTAACCTGGTACACCAATGCTCAGCCCTCTAAAAGTTTCTGTGCGTGCTGCAATTTAGGTACTTTTTTTTTAAAGGGATCCCATGTTGTGGGTGGACAGGTGTATGAACAGGAGTGATCACTCTCTGTCATGACAGTCCAATAAGAAGACTAGTCTGATGGTCAAGAAACAACAATGCCACACTTTCGAGCTAAGATTGAACCAGTTCAGACAGAAACACGAGGTTGGTAGAATCTCTGATGTTTAGTGGCTGATAGGAGTTTGATTACAGTTGTGAGTGGCCAACACCAGGAAATAGCTCTGTATAAGAAAGCAAATGAAGGAGCCAGGCAGTGGTGCACCCAGTTAAGCATACATAGTACTAAGCACAAGGATCTGAATTCGAGACCCTGGCTCCCCACCTGCAAGAGAGATGCTTCACAAGTGGACAAAACAGGTCTGCAGGTGTCTGTCTCTCTCTCCCTCTCTATTTCCCTCTCCCCTCTGAATTTCTCTGTCTTATTCAATAAAATGGGAAAAAAATGGCCAAGAGCAGTACATTCATAGTGCTGGGCAGGCATCCAAGTTTGACATCCTCGAAGAAACACTCACGAAAGACATGTCTCTGATATCTGATTACTGTAAAAAATGGCGACTAATCCCTAGCACTGCAAAAACAGTATCTAATCTGTTTTCCATCTACACCATGCCTCGGCCTCGCGTGAGCTTAATGTGCAGCTTGGCGATACGAGAATCCGGCATGAAGCCCAGCCAGTCTATCTTGGCGTTACTCTCGATCTCACCCTGTCATTTCATGAACATCTCATAAAAACTGCAGCAAAGGTGGGCGCGAGGAATAACATCATTGCAAGACTGGCCAGCTCCTCATGGGGCGCGAGCGCTTCCACACTACGATCATCATCTCTGGCATTATGCTATTCCACTGCAGAATACTGTGCCCCAGTATGGTTCCATAGCCCCCATGTCCACTTGGTCGATTCCAAATTATATTCCTCCATGAGGATAATTTCTGGAACCATCCGTTCCACCCTGGTTCCATGGCTGCCAGTTCTTAGCAACATCGCCCCGCCAGATATTCGTCGGGATGCGGCAACATCTAAGTTCATTTCCCACGTCTACACTTGACTGGACCTGCCAATACATGCGGATATCTTTGCCCACCCTGTCCAACGCTTGACGTCTCGTCATCCAATCTGGTCTCCTATGTCTACACTGAACTTCTCTGTTCCAGACTCTTGGAAACAGAGTTGGCAGTCAGCTGAGGTAAAGAACAAACACCTCATCACAGACCCCTGTAAGTGTCAACCCGGCTTTGACCTAGCACGTTATGATTGGGCCCTCCTCAATCGCTATGGAACATGGCGCACCATGGCCGGTGCGCCGCTATGTTCCATCGCTGGGGAGCCAGAGACAACCCGAACTGCCCCTGAGGCTACAGACAGACTATGACCCACATAGTCAACGACTGCCACCTCTCCAGATTCAAAGGAGGTCTCGAAACTTTACATCAGGCTCAACCTGACGCTGTTGACTGGCTATGGAAGAAGGGCAAACGCTAGAAGAAGAAGAAGTGCTGGGCACTGAGTACTAGCAATAACCCTAGAGGCAAAAAGAAAGGAAAAGAAAGAAGAAAACGAATGAACATGGGTTTAGCTCTTCAGTTTGCCAAATTCCAAAGTAAGCACTTGTTTGTATCTCAGGACTACCACAGGAATTTAGACTAATAAGTTGATGAGAAGTCACTAAATGTTACTGGTATGGGCTCTTGCCAAATTAGGAATAGTACAGTCTAAAAATAGTGTCCTGGTCCAGAATAGCAGCCGTGACACTGTCTTAATCCATTCTGGCCCCTCATCCAGCCTTTTGTTTCATTGCAACCTTCATTACTACCTGCCTTGATATCATTTTACTTGTTTATTTTCTCTTCCTACACCAGAGAGGCACCTTTGGCAAGAGAAGAGTGTGTTTTCTTCTCTGTTCCTGGAACAGTGCTGAGTAGGAGATAATCAAATGTGAAATATTTGTTGAATGTGGAGTAGATGTTCAGCATTGCAGTGACTGTGCTCTTTATTACATAATATTACAGCAGTGAGAAACTCTGAACCACCCTCTTTCTGACTCAGTGAATTGCAATGTGTCCTCTGCCTGAGACTGTGCAATCTGTTGACTATTTGCTGTTTGCCCCTTCCTTGTTATTGTGCTGCCCCAATCCCTTCAAATAGGTGTTTCTCCTGCTTTTGCCAAAATCGGTGAACAGTGCATAACTTCTTAAGTCTCTAAACTCAGAACTTCACACTTAACTTGTGTTCCTCTACCTTACCTTTGGCCATATTTAGTTGTCAAGTTTGTATGGTTTCAAGTATTTTCTCCTGGACTGAGATTTCACCTTTGCCTTGAACCACTCTCCTGAGATTTCTCAAGAGTCGCCATCTTTAACCTCTCACTGTGTGCCCACCTTCTTTGTTAACAAGTAGCATGGCCCCAAATGTTTTCATTGGCTCTTCTGAAACCCCCTTTTTTTAAAAAAAAATTTTTTATATTTATTTTATTTATTTATTCCCTTTTGTTGCCCTTGTTGTTTTATTGTTGTAGTTATTATTGTTGTTGTATAGGACAGAGAGAAATGGAGAGAGGAGGGGAAGACAGAGAGGAGGAGAGGAAGATAGACACCTGCAGACCTGCTTCACCGCCTGTGAAGCGACTCCCCTGCAGGTGGGGTTCGAACCGGGATCCTTATGCCGGTCCTTGTATTTTGCGCCACTGAAACCCCTTTTTTACCTAAGACAACTTAAAAAAATTCCAGCCTAAAATTCTCACTTGTTCGTCACCTTGCTCTTACTACTTTATCATGTAACCTGACATTTCCTCAGCTTTTCTTACAATCAACTGTTCACACACTTTTGTAGGTATACTTATCACCCCCCCTTCTTGGAACAAGAATACAGGGGTGCTTTATTTAATTCATTTTCAATGGATAGCGATGGTACATAAATAGAAACCATGTCTTCATTCATATTCGGTTTTAATGGCTTACTATGTAACTAATTAAAAGCCACCTTTTGGTGAAAAATATCCTTCAGTTATTCCACATGAACTTCAGAAGTCTTATTAGCACATTCCATCATAGTTGTGAAGTCAGTGAACTTCATTTAAAAAAAATTTTTTTTCATGTAGAATGTTTCACAAATTTGGGCTTAGGGTAAGAAGGGGAAAACAAGGGCATTTTATGAAGCAGAGAAGACAGATGTCAAAAGAGGTCATTCTGATTAAATACATTTAGTGCTATAAAAGAGGTATCAAGTCATCCTCTAGTGCACATGCTCATAAGCATCCTTTGAATAATACAGATAATGAGATAAATCAAAAAAATTTTTTTTCATTTGTCACACTTTACACTAAAAGCAAGGTGGCAGTAATATAAACTAGAAGTTCTAGTAAAGCCTGATTCGATTAAAATGTAAAACCATCCAGTCAAAAGAAGACACTCACCTAGAACATGTAGAAATAAGCAAATATATAGCAGTTTGTTTCTTGCTAGGCAGAGATCAGCAAGCCATGCCATAAACAAAGGGGAAAGAATGGACGTTCCGTTGAAGCACAAGTTCAGAATGGCTGCCTGGTAGTTGTAGTGGCCAAGCTTGACAGTGCAAAAAGGGATCATATTGCAGACGACTTCCAAGAATGTAAACCTCTCACACAGCTCCACTAGAAGCAAACAGACTCCAACCTGAAGTTTTTCCACAGAGGACGGTGAAGAGACACGACCCATGTATCTTACCACTCTCTCTCTCTCTCCGTGGTGATTTAAGTGTATTTCCTCATTCGTAACTCCAAAGTCTGTAACAAACATGACTGTCTTTCTTCAATACAGCTTAAGTTAATGGTTTGAACTTGGTGACTTTTTATCCCACCCCTCTAATGAAAAAAAAAAAGTAAGATCTTTGCTTTGAATTTTACAACTCTGTGCCAAAGTTTCACTCCCCACCCCGACATTTACATTGCTCGATTTTGATGATCCAGGAGCACAAGAGAGGAGACAGAAGTATTTCAATGTTCATGATAGCCCAGTGTAGCCAAATCTGATTTGTTTGTCTAATTACTTAGGGGCTAAATTAGGCTCTTCCTCCAAAATTATATTGAATTACATGAATTCAGTTGCATACGTGCAGGGGCTCATCTGCCTCATGCTGATAAAGGTTTAAACACTGAGGCAGAAGAAGCAGTTCTTCAGGAGCACTTGAGCACTAGATCAAGAAATAATTTGAGTTTAATAATTTCTGATACTTTAATTAAACAAGACAGAACAGTACTGAGAGATAAAGCATGAAAAGAAATCTATTTGGAGGGGGCAGTCTCCCTTATCATTATTACATTTCTTATTATTTTTGGTTGGAATTCTGATAAGAAAGCTAATTAGGTAACAAGAGTTCTAGTACATTTAGGTAACAAGCAGAGTTTGCAAGAAAGTAATTTAAGTACACTAATGAAAGGAGAAAGTATTCAACAAAAAGCCTCTTCCTTTAAGTTGACCCCATGCTTGTAGAGCAACCTCT
The DNA here is from genome assembly GCF_950295315.1 of Erinaceus europaeus. Taxonomy (NCBI): domain Eukaryota; kingdom Metazoa; phylum Chordata; class Mammalia; order Eulipotyphla; family Erinaceidae; genus Erinaceus; species Erinaceus europaeus. Next base: position 53,793,669 of record NC_080168.1, read on the forward strand.
CAAGGAGGAAATCAGAATCAAAAGGCGCTATCTGACTTCTGATTATCAGTCAGCAGTAGGGCTGCAGCTATCATCTACATGTGATTCAAGGAATATTGGCTCTGGTATCGCTGAGACCCTCCATCTGGGTGAGTGGATGCTGGTATTCTATTTTGGGTAGCAGAAGGGTACCAATTAAGCTTTAAAAAAAGTCAACAAAGAGAGCACGTGAACATTTAGAGGTTTAACTGCAAGACCAGAGGAAGACGGGAATGGAACAATTGGGGTCCAAGTCATAATGATTCCACACATAGTGAGTGGTATGTTGTTTTCATGTTATGGGTCAAAAGCTAGAGACTGATAAGGGTTTTGGACTCTGATATTTTGACCTGAGAGATTGGGAGCAAAACACAGGGTTGACTCCTTCTGATGGCCCCATTGTAGTGGGAGCTATTTTCATCTGCTCAGTATCATTCCATTCCTTTTTGGGAACAATGCCCTATTTTTTTCCCCCTTCGTGAAGCATGATCATGCACTTTTTATGATCCAAACTTGGATACTTGTGCTAGCAAAAGTGATGCTATTTATAATTATCCTAGAAAAAAAAAGTGGATATAAACTGGGACTGTGTAGGGCAGACCCCTATGTGGGGTCATCCTACCTATGAGCAATGCTTTGCATTTGTTATATGAGCTCCTGGTGGGACTTTCTTCTGGCTAAACAGTGTCAGTATATGGTTAAAGTTAGTGCTTTTGCACTTTCTCTCCTCCAAATTAAGATTAAAGTGCAGTAACTAAAGGTTAGATATGGTGGAAGTTGAATCATTTGGATGGTATTACCCCAAAATGGGATTAACCATGAGGTTTTGCTAGAGAACACAGAAATTCTTATTTCCCTGGTTCTTAGCCTTCAGGAGGAGTAAGTAGCCTTTTCTTCTCTCTCTCTCTCTCTGTCTCTCTCCTTTATTTTTTTATTGTTTTATTTTATTTTTCCTACAGGGTTATTGCTGGGGCTCGGTGCCAGCACTACAAATCCACTGCTCCTGGAGGCTATTTTTCCCATTTTGTTGCCCTTGTTGTGGTTGTTATTGCTATTGTTGTTATAGCTGTTGTTGTTGGATAGGAAAAATAAAAATCGAGAGAGGAGGGGAAGACAGAGAGGAGGAGAGAGAGACAGACACCTGCAGACCTGCTTCACCACTTGCAAAGTGACCCCTTGCAGGTGGGGAGCCGGGGGCTTGAACCAGGATACTTGCACAGATTCTTGCTCTTCATACTATGTGTGCTTAACCTGCCTGGGCCCCATTAGCTTTTCTTTTATAAAGGACTCAATTTCCAACTATCTCCAGTTTGATTAAGTTACCCATGTTTGGTTTCTATGCCTTAGAAAGGGCCCTGAATGGAGTGTGTCTGTGTCCCAGGTGCAAGGATACCTTCCTGATCACTAGTTGCTATTATAACTCACACCTGACAATGGACTCCACCATGTTACTTCACAAAAGCAGAATAATTCTGCCTTGCCCCGTCCCCCTGACTCTGATTGACTCTGATGATGGTGAGGTTTGAATTTTTTGGGTTTTCAGTGTTTCCTTGCACCAAAACAGGTAGTAAGAACCAGTGGTGAGGGTGGTTGAGTCATGTGTCAAGTATAGTTGAAGCAATAGGAAACCACTTTTTGTTATGATATATCTCAATACCAAGTTCAAAATAAGATTAAAAGACAAGCACCACTTGAGAATAACAGATGGCAGGTGACCATTGAATGCCATTTCCTTCACCAACAAACTTGAACCCTTGAGGGGTGGCTTAATTCATGGCTTAGCTTCCTGCATCCCACCCAAATCCCAAATTTGTTCTGTTCCCCATTCTTCTTTCTCCTAAAATTATTTATTATAAAAGCAAGATATGCACACTGGATACAAATTGGAAAATAGAAAACAAAGGAGTAGATGATTTTAGAACATTTCTTTTCATGCGTCCCTTTGCTATTTTAAAAGGTTTTAATATTTATATTATACAATTGCATCCAATTGCTGAATAATACACTTTTTCTACCCCCTTTCCCCCTATTTTATTTGACAGGACAGAGAGAAATTGAAAGGGGATGGAGAAATAGAGAGGAGGAGAGAAACATAGGCATCTGTAGACCTACTTCACTACTCTGCAGGTGGGGGAGTTGAGGCTTGAACCTGGGTCTCTGAGCATGATAACATGTGCTCTTAACCAGGTGCATGCACCATCACGCAGGCAATATCTGTGTTTTCAATTGAGCCTTCAGAATATGAATGTATCAGGTCCTATAAGGGTTGAATTGGAAACCTACCAGAAATCTCTGCCCTGCTTTTAAGGAGGCTATTTTTAACTAGGTAGAATTGAAAAATGTTTCTCTATGATGTCTTCAAGTTGATTAAGAACTTTGAGAAAACTGTAGTATCTCCTAAAATATTTGTTTATTTCTAACATGGGTTTGCACCTGTGCAATTCTTTCTATTCAGCTTTCCATAAAGCCTTCAGACATGTTTTTAAAATCTGAATTTGACCTTGTTGTTCCCCCTGTATACTCTGTGAACAACTCCTTTAGATTGTGGGACCAAACAAAAAGTTTCTTCTGCTTTTTTCTTTATTTAATAATTTTTGACATGAATTTCCCTTTGCTACCCTGCTAGAGAACTGAATAATATGCTTACAGTTTTAAGACTTCCATACACTTTCATCCTTCTTCCTTTTTCATTTTTTCTTCCTGGAATACTTTTCCTACATGTAGGGTTTAACTTCCATTCTTTAAACATAAGCATGTGTACCATATTCCCAGTAAAAGTTCCTATGATCCTTACTCATGTCTTCCCTATGTCATTAAAACATTGTTACATCTCTCTTGAAATGTTAGAGTGTAATATGAGATGTTACATTATAAATTAGCTTGCGTGCTTATTTTCTTTGCTGACCTTGGGTTCTTTGATAATAGGGACATTCCCCTCCCCCCCCTTTCTTGCTTTGCTTCTTTATTTCTTTCTATTTTGGGTTTTGCTATTGGATTTTTTTTTTTTTTTTGCCTTTGGCAGCCATCCTTTTTCCATTGTTGTTGTTGTTGCTTCTTACTGGATTGGTTGTTTTTTTTTTTTTTTTTGGACACTTGCAAGGTCTACAGTTCATGAACTGTAAATGATTCTGACCTTCTCTAAAATTCTCATTTACAACAGCAATGATGCATATTACTAGTATGTTATTATATATTAAGGGACTAGCATATGTTTTCTAGTAATACATTATATGCATTTACTAAAGATATTATGGATTGGTTCTTAGCAACATCGCCCCGCCAGATTTTCGTCGGGATGCGGCATCATCTAAGTTCATTTCCCACGTTTTCGCTCGACCGGACCTGCCAACATACTCAGGTATCTTCGCCCACCCTGTCCAATGCTTGACGTCTTGTCCCCCAATCTGGTCCCCTACACCTACACTGAACTTCTCTGTTCCAGTCTCTTGGAAACAGAGTTGGCAGTCAGCTGAGGTAAAGAATAAACACCTCATCACAGACCCCTGCAAGCGTCAACCCGGCTTTGACCTAGCACGTTATGATTGGGCCCTCCAGGCCATGGCCGGTGTACCGCTATGTTCCATCGCTGGGGAGCCAGAGACAACCCGAACTGCCCCTGCGGCTACAGACAGACTATGACCCACATAGTCAACGACTGCCACCTCTCCAGATTCAAAGGAGGTCTCGAAACTTTACATCAGGCTCAACCTGATGCTGTTGACTGGCTACGGAAGAAGGGCAAACGCTAGAAGAAGAACTGGATTGGACAGAGAGAACTTGAGAGAGGAGGGGAAGACAGAGAGGGAGAGAGAAAGATACATACTTGTAGACCTGCTTCACCGCTTGTGAAGTGACCCCCCTTCCCCTGCAGGTGGGGAGCTGGAGGCTGGGATCCTTGCACTTTGTACTATGTGTGCTTAACCCGGTGCACTACCGCCTAACTCCTGCCATTGGGATTTTGAGTTTACATGATTCATTGCTCCCAGTGGACGACCCCCCCCCCCTTTTTAGAGAAAAGAGGGAGAGACACCAGAACACCACATCTTCCCCAAGTACCATAATAATGCCATGTGTGTGCCAGGGATGAAATGTCCTCGGACATGGTAAAATATGCACTTTTGTCTAGCGAAGTTATAACCAAGCCCCCACAGGAACATTTTTTGCTTCTTTCCTTTCTTTTTTTTTTTCCCCTCCAGTGTTTTCTCTGGGGCTCGAAATTCATTGCTCAGGGCAGCCATCTTTTTTTTTTTTCATTGTTGTTATTGTTGCATAGGGCAGAGATAAATTGACAGAAGAGGGGAAGACAAAGAGGGGGAGAGAAAGACATTTGCAGACCTGCTTCACCACTTGTGAAGCGACCCCCCTGCAGGTGCGGAGCCAAGGCTCGAACCGGGATCCTTACTACAGTCCTTGTGCTTCGCACCATGTGTGTTTAACCCATTGTGTTACCACCTGCCCACCCCCCTTATTTTCTTTATTCATCAGTTTTGTTGCAGGGCTCTGGCTGTATGCCTGCATAATGACTTCACTGCTCTTGGCGGCTTTTTTTTTTTTTTTAATGGGCAGAAATAGAGCTGGAGGAGGGGGGAGAGTGAGGACGATAAATTCTGCAGCATTGGCCCACTGCTTATAAAGACCCCCTCCCCCCACAGTTGGGAACTAGCTTCTTAAACCTGGGTCCTCATGCATAGTAATGTATGTGCACTGAAGGGGTGCATCATCATCTGACCCCCAAACATTTTTATACTTGCCTTCAGACCCCTGCTCCCTAGAACAGTGTCTGGAGTAGATTATTTATGTCTGCACAAGTACAGGGTAGGAGCGGCTGTGCGTGTGACATCCCCACACATAAATAACCTTCATTCCGTCATAGATCTCCAATAAATGCTGCTGCTTTGTTTTTTCCCAATCTTCTAGCAAGTTTTGGCTCTGATAACTGGACAAGATTTTACTGGATGGATATATATTAAAACATTTTGGATGGATGAATATCTAGTTTGATTTTCCTGAATGAAAAAGTAACAGAAGGGACCGGGTGGTGGCCCACCTGGTTGAGCTCACATGTTACAGTGCACATAGGTTTCAATTTTAGGATGCATATTTAGGTGGAAATAATTAACCTTCATAGGAATGGCATTAAAATTTTAAAGTGTTGAGGAACATTATAGCCCCAACTCTTAAAACCAACCATTTGCTTAGAATATCAGGTTGGCTATAAATTAACAGACATGTTTTTCGTGGCTCTCTTAAAGAAATCATCTTCACTTAGGGTAGAAGGGTTGGAAAGGAAGATACTAACTGTCCATGGTTTCACAATTACTACCCAGCATTGAATATGAGAGACTGCATTTGGTCCAAACTCCTTGTTTTACAACTGAACATCTGAGAAGTGAAGTGACTAGTCTAAGATAAGTTCATTAGCTTTTAGCTTGTCTTGCAATATAATTGCTGCTGGTCCAGTTGTTGTTTAGTTGTAAAAAAAAATCTGTCATAGATTTTTGAAATCTGAGTACTTTGAAAACTAGAAATTAACCTTACCAGGGGCCACTTCAGTAGAGTGTATATGTTACAATGTGCAAGAACTGCCTCCACCCGCACCATCCCCACCTGCAGGGGGAAGCTTCACAAGCTACAGGTGCCTCTCTTTCTACTTCTCTTATCTCCCCCTTCCCTCAATTTCTCTTTGTGTCTATCCAATGAATAAATCAATAAAATATTTTCAAAAGAAAGTTAAAAAAATAGCTTTGTCTAAAAAACCAAATTCATGAAAAGTAATAGAATCTTTGGTTAGACAAGTCAATGCTTTTGAAAAGATATATTATCTTTATTTATTTATTTATTTATTGGATAGAGACAATCAGAAATCAAGAGGGGAGGGGTGAGAGAGAGAGAGAGACCTGTAGCACTGCTTCACCATTCACAAAGCTTCCTCCCTGCAGGTGGGAACTGGGGGCTCAAACTTGTGTCCTTGTGCACTGTAACATGTGCACTTAACCAGGTGTGCCACCACCCGGCCCTTCTACTTTAACAACTTCTACTTTAACAGCCCAGCTTTAACTACTTTTTTCAAAGATCTTTTTTTATATGTGGTAAAGCATTTCACATGAGCTAAAGATAAAGAGGAGCACCACCCCCTACATATGGCACTGACTATTGAGCAAGGAGCCTGAGACATGCAAGCCACATACTCTACCAGTTGAGCTATTTCCCTGGCTTCCATAGAAACATTTTAAAACATGGTTTTTCTAAGAATTTCACAGATTTGTATAACAAGCTTAACTACTTTTACCAGTTTTCTTATACAGTGACTGAAGACTTTAGATTAAAGGATACTTAAGGTCCTTTCTGATTCTCTGATTCTTAATTTCTTTTGCTAAAAATCCTGGAAATTTACAAGAAATATATCCTTTTCATAGGAGCAATAGGATTGTCTTCCTATAAATTTAACTTTCCGTACATGTACATGCTGCACAAGGCATAAATGAGATTTAACTATTTTAAAAGATGC